>NW_026622952.1:36210184-36521914 GCF_023065955.2 Ursus arctos
AATAGGACCTTATTTGGAAATAGGGTAGTTGGAGAGAGAACTAGTTAAGATGAGGTCATATTGGCTTTTTGTATGTTGGTCCTTAATCCATTATTAACTTGTATGCTTACTAGAGGAAGAAAATTTGGACACAGAGCCATAGAGGGAGAACATCACGTGACAAGAAAGCCAGAGACTGGGGCAACGCAGCTGTAAGGCGGGGAACGTCAAGGACTGCCAGCCACCCTCAGAAGCTAGGAAGAAGCAAGGCGAGATTCTACCCAGAGTCTCAGAGACAGCGCATCCATGCTGATACCATGATTCTCAACTTCCAGCTTTCAGAACTATGAGAGAACACATTTTTGTTGTTTTAAGTCACCCAGTTTGTGCTACTTTGTTATGGTAGCCCCAGGAAACTAATATAGGGCTCTTTACCCAAAAGGAAGCACTCTGTCTTACCAACAGCCAAGGGCTGGAGGACTGACAACCTGGCAAGTGCAAAGTCTCCCAGAGTCAATGGAGGCTTTTATAAAGTCTGGACAGACCCATCTTCTCAAGGGCTCTTAGGCTGGTCCTTAATTCCTTCAGAAGGAGAACCCTGCCCTTGGAGATGGTATCCTGGTGGGATGGCTCCCTGTGAAATGATTGAGCTAAGTCAAAAACCTAGAGAAACAATTCCATTGGTTCCTTGGGAATTACACTGGTGTGAGCACGTCCTAAAGTCTACCATGTTTTTAAATTGAAGTATAGTTGACATACAGTGTTATATTAGTTTCAGGTGTGTAACCCAGTGATTCAATAATTCATTAATCACTGCCCCCTGAGATAGTGTAGTCACCATACGATGTTATTACAATACTACTGACTACATTCTCTATGCTGCACTTTTAATCTCTGTGACTTATTTTATAACTGGAAGTCTCTACCATTTGTTTTTAATGGACTTGGTCATTTTCTGGCCACATTTTTTCCTCAAACATGCTATTATGATCAAAACACACTAATTTTAATCGTTAAGAAGTTTTTCTGTATATCCTTAAAAACTGGGCACTAAGGTGAAGCACACAAGGAAGTAAAATGAAAATAATGTCAAGTGAATTTTATTTTTAGTACTCCTGGCCCTGTGAACTGTTCTATGTACTATTTTCTACAGTGCTTCATCCTAAGTTGACTGCTATATTCCTTTTCTCTCCAAATACACATTTAAAAAAAATGGAAGTTCTCAATCACATATGCACATTTTGTGAGAAATTTAGCAAAGAAATAATTTCTCGCAAAGAAATACTGTTTTCCCAATTTCACAAATGCTTGGCTGACTGAAGACACAGAAAACGTATACGTTTCAATAAACGTATATGTTATGATCTGTTAATTCTTCATATTTGCCAGGAAAACATGTTTCTACAATAGCATCATTTAAGTATACTAGATGTCCCCACCTAATCTCTATTAATATTCATAAGAATGCAAACTGCTTCAAGTAGAACTTTAGACCTAGAAAGAATCTTGGGAGACCTTTTGTCCTAAACTTTTCATTTTACAGATGAAACAATCAGAGCAAAGGAACATTAAAGACTTGACCAAGGAGGTGCCTGGCTGGCTCGGTTGGTAGAGAATGCGACTCTTGATCTCAGGGTTGGGAGTTTAAGCCCCATGTTGGGCATGGAGCCTACTTTAAAAAAAAAAGTAAGACTTGACCAAGGTCATGAAGTTATTAAATGAAATGCTGAGCAGGGAGCCCGATGCAGGACTCGATCCGGGGACTCCAGGATCATGAGCTGAGCCAGAAGCAGCCACTTAATCAACTGAGCCACCCAGGCGCCCATGGCCATAGGAACCTTTTTAAGGATAAGAGTTTTGATCCCATGAAACTAGTGTTTCTCTTTGAAATATACTTTGAGAAATGCTGAATGAAGCATTAATGACTGACAAATTAAAGTATTATCCCTCTCAGAGATACCAGTATCTTAAAGCTCCTGCAAATCAGTACTTTCTGACTTAAAGTACTGGGTCCCTTTAGATGAGAAGTTCAGGCTCTAAGGTAGATGTGATGGAAAATAATTTTGGAAGGGTGTGTCTTATCAAGCCTTTTAAATGAAATCAGGTTAGTAAGTGTCTGTCTACTTTGCTGTCAAGAACTAACAGAAACTTATGGATGGGTTTCTTGGCTCAAGAGCAAAGTCCTGAGGGGCGCCTGGGTGGCACAGTTGTTAAGTGTCTGCCTTCAGCTCAGGGCCTGATCCCAGAGTCCTGGGATCGAGTCCCACATCCAGCTCTTCTGCTAGGAGCCTGCTTCTTCCTCTCCCATTCCCCCTGCTTGTGTTCCCTCTCTCGCTGGCTGTCTCTGTCAAATAAATAAATAAAATCTTAAAAAAAAAAAGAGTATAGTCCTGAGACTTGGAGGACAGTGAAGGAGGTGTATGGGATAAAGACAGTTACTTCCTAAAACTACTCTGGAGAAAATAACTATCTTTTGGAAGAAGGAGCCCATTTTTCAGTGGCCCAAAAGACATCAGATGCCTAGGACTCCAATATCCCTTAAGATATTTCAGGAATAAAATGGTCAATATTGATCAGAATTTTAAATACTTAAGCCTTAAACTACTCTGTAAACTCCATAAAAAGAGGTTCTAGGATAGAAAAATACAGATTGGGAATACTCTGGAAAGCGGTCTTGCTCTGATTTTAACACAACCATTGATAACAGTCATGTACTCACTCTACTGTCCAGGCTGGACTCCACTGGAAGGAAGTAGTAAGAAGCCTTGCGAATAGACAGTGCTTGGAAGGTGAGTGAGGGTTTAGGTCAGCATGTGTGGGAGCGTGTTTAGCGCAAGTTGGGATAGTTCATCTCCAGGGCCTGACTTCTGCCACTTACAGCAGTTCTCTTCCCAACTCTGCAACACAATTTACACTATCTGTTTGTCATTTCAGTCACATTACCCCCTCTTATGGCCATTTTCCAGATGCTGAAATATTAAATATTTTAAAATGAACTGCCATGGATCAATGTTAAAACATGCCACTTTTTTTGGTCAACACTGCTATTTTGAAAATCTCTTTCATTAAACATTAATAAACGAGCTACAAATCAATAAAGAGAAATTTCAAATAATCCTATTTCTTCTAGGGATCTATTTTCTGTATTAAAAACAACAAGAACTGGGGGCGCCTGGGTGGCACAGCGGTTAAGCGTCTGCCTTCGGCTCAGGGCGTGATCCCGGCGTTACAGGATCGAGCCCCACATCAGGCTCTTCCGCTATGAGCCTCCTTCTCCCTCTCCCACTTCCCCTGCTTGTGTTCCCTCTCTGGCTGGCTGTCTCTCTCTGTCGAATGAATAAATAAAATCTTTAAAAAAAAAAATAAAATAAAAAAAAATAAATAAAAACAACAAGAACAGAATACCGCACAGTGAGGAGATGTGGAAAAGGAGTACCGAGAATCCAACATGGCCGTGAATTGGAGGCATCTGACATTTCCATCTTCATCAAGGCGGATTCTGTCAAGTAGCAACTCAAACTCTTCACCAGTAATCTCCACACCAAACCTGAAACAAATAGCAGTTAGCATCGGTCACCCCCCAAGTTCACATCTGGGTCACCCGTACCCACAATACCCGAAGCATATGGCTGCCATTACCGCTTTGTTACTGCTGCAGTCCTCAAGATCAAGAGCACCACGTGAATATCAGAGGTTAATCAGGGTGCTGATTGCTTCAGCTTTCTCAAAGGAGAGATTCTACCACAGAATCCCTTCATCGGTGGTGCAGAGAAATAGAAATACCGGCATGTTGAACTGTGTGTGATTGTCCTCTATAAAAAGTTATTCATTACACTAAAACACTGGTATTGCTTAAACAAGTTAACTCTGAAAGGCCTTTCAATTGGACTGCTTAGCATGAAAGAAAAGGTAGAGAAAAAAAGTGCCTTTCGCAAAACAGCTTCCTAATGCTCTTGCAAAGCATTTCATAATGGCTTTAAAGACATTTTGCATACAAATATTTAAAAAGTGGCAGTGTTTATTCATCAGCAAGAAAGTGTTTTCATCTCTCAAGAACAATCAAAACATAATCCTTGAATTACTGGCATAAATAAGAATGACTTAAGCAATAATAATGAACAAGGCATTCATTCATCATTTTGCAAAGCTGATAAGACCCAGCTGACTTTTGGAAAAAAGGCGGGGGACAGATTTTCTTCTGGCAATGCAATGAAAGAATAACATGAGAAAGGGTTTTTTCCCCCCATTTTCATTAATACTTCCTTGATAATTATAAAACAAAACATATACACCATCAAGAATAACACAACAAACAAAAATGGCTTTTCATAGGCTACAAAGAATTAAGTTATCGCATATATGTATTTCATAAGTACTTTAATGTGAATAGTGCCTCAGAGGCACTATTTGCAGTTGGATGTCCTTTTTTCACTTGCGTAAGATTAGGGGGAAAAGGATAGAATCAATTATTTAATGAGACACATAACACATTCCCTGTTATTCTCTTTTCTTTTTCATTTCCTAGCAATGAAGTTACCAGTACTAATGAATAAATCTTTGGCATTTTCCTGAGAAGTTAAATCTAATTCTCAGGTTTTATTTGCACTTAAATTCTTAAACTCAGTACTTAAAAAAGAAAATACACAGGTTTTTCCCAGGCATACTGGAAAAAGTACCAGACCCAAAGTCAAGAGAACTGAATCCAGTCTATACCACTATACTGCAATGTAATCATGGCAAAATAATGTGACTGTCAGATTTCAGATTTCCCAACTCTCAAGTGGTCCATAAATTCTCTGTATCTTACTTAGTAGTCACAGGATTATGACAGAATGAAAATAAAAGTGCCTTGAAAAACAGGAGAATATCACAAAAATATTGTGTATTGTGAAAAAAATAGTTTATACTGTGTATTATTATTATTGATATAGAGTAAAAATCTTCAAAAAGGGGCTCTTGGGTGGTGCAACCGGGTGAAGCATCTGACTCTTGACTTCAGCTCAGTTTGGGAGATCGAGCCCCACGTGGAGCTCTGTGCTCACCGGGGGATCTGCTTGAGGTTCTCTCTCCCTTTCCATCTGCACCTCCTGCTCATGCTCTCTCTCTCTCTCCAAGTAAATAAATCTTTAGAAAAATCTTCAAAAAAATATTAGAATATATTGCTTAAACCTAACAGTGACACAAGTAGCCCTTTTCCTCCAGAGGCCTCTGGCAGAGCTGGGGTTCAAATGCTGGTCCAGCTAATCTGAAGCCCAGGCTATCTCCACAATGTCATATTCCACTCAGGAAGAAGCTTAGATAGGAAGGGAAGAGGAAAAAGAAGGTAAACAGGGAGGAAAGGTGGAGTCAAGGGAGCTGCTTGTTTTTTTAAAGATGAATAATACTGACGGGGCAGTATCAAGGCAGAGGCTGGAAACAGAAAAAGAGAGGGAATTACCGATAGATCCTATGAAAGAAAGATCAAGGGGCACCTGGGTGGCACAGTCGGTTGAGCGTCCAACTCTTAGTTTCAGCTCAGGTCATGATCTCAGGGTTGTGAGATCGAACACCGCATGGGGCTCTGCGCTCAGCACAGAGTCTGTTTCAGAGTCTCTCTCCCTCTCCCTCTGCCCCTCCCACTCGTGCTCTCTCTCTTAAATAAATAAATAAATCTTAAAAAAAAAAAAGACCACAGGTAGACAGGAGAAAGAATACCTTTCGACTGAAATGGGGAAATAAGGAAACCATGGGCTTATAGGATTTGAAATATCAGGAGCTCCTCTTTTCTAATTTTACTATGAAGATGCAAGCCTATTTTACTGAGAGTGGGGCGGGGGAGGAAGGTACGTGAGAGGGCATGTGTTTTGAAGAAACTGAAACAGGTGTGAAATATGCAGAGTGGAGAGGGAGATACAGAGCTGACTGAGAGAACATGGCAGGGAGTGACAGAGAAAGTTGAGAGCCCAGTTGAGGCTGGTGACAATGAATTTATAGTGATATAAATCTATGCAGTACTCTGATTTTCCCAGTAACCTGTTGCAGGTGAAGACAAGATGGACAGGTAGACTTATCCACATTTGGGGATCCACCACACAGATGTGAATAAAAGAAACAAAGCAAGATAGTTTATGATATTGACCAGAAAATGTCTAACGTGGGAGAATAGATTCTAAGCTGTGCTTTAGCTCAGAGAAGAGGGGTGGTCAATGAACTAGAACAGATGGAAGACACTAGTCAGAAACAGGCTGAAAGTATGATTTCATAGATGTAGTTATTTTTGGATAGTGACGCACACTTTTGGGAGAGTCAGGTAAACATAAGAGTAAAAACTAATATTTACTGAGAATTTAATATGTTCTCAACACTGTGCTGAGCATTTTATATGCATCGCCCCCATATATTCCCTACTATCAATTAAGTATTATCATTACCAACACTGTTCTGATAGTATCAGTGAGATCTCTGAGGTGCCTAAAGAGGGCAGGAGAGAAATGGTCTGGAAATGATACTGAAGAGTGAGGACAATGAGCTTTTGTGTGTGTGTGTGTGATTTTATTTATATATTTGAGAGAGAGAGAGAGAAAGCACAAGCAGGGGGAGAGGGAGAGGGAGAAGCAGGCTCCCTGATGAGTAGGCCCGATGTGGGACTCAATCCCAGGACCCTGGGATCATGACCGGAGCTGAGGGCAGACACTTAACCAATTGAGCCACCCAGGCACCCTGGATAATGAGCTCTTGAAAGGGCTTCTGGGGAAGCAGTATCCTTAGCAGAGAACCAGATTTGGTTAAACCAGATTGCAACATTTTGAAGAAGTCTAGAACATTGTAGAGTTAATTCCTCCTGGATTGGAACTTCCGCCAGGCATAGTGTGAGGACGTCAGAAGGAGAGGAGTGGGAATTTGGAACAGGGAAGAAGCCCAGATAAACATTAGGATCAGAGAACCCTGAGAAGGTACATAGGTGAGAAAGTTGAGGGGTTTGCATCATGGGTAGTGTAACAAGGAAAAGGGGTGTGAGGCTACATGGATTCAGACTCTTCTAAACCTTCAAACATAACCATCCAGCCCCTATTGTTTTAAGATTTTATTTTTAAGTAACCTCTACACCAAATGTGGGGCTTGAACTCACAACCCTGAGAGTAAGAATCACATGCTCCTCTGACTGAGCTGGCCAGGCACCCTCAATTTCCCTATTTTCATTTCATCACTCATTCTGTCCCTACAGGCAATGGGTAAGTAGCTTAAGTTCTCAGACTGTAGTAGTAGCCAATATTTATTGACCACTTATTACATGTCAGATGTTACATGTATTAATTTCTTTAGTTCTAATATTATTATCATCTCCACTGTACAGCAAAACCTTACATTGCTAGTATCTGACAGAGCTTGAACTTGAACCCTGCTGATTCTGGAGCCCTAAAGCTGGCCATTATGGTATTCTTACTTTTTCAATAGGGCTGTCATTTCTCTCCCTACAATTGTCTTTCCTACATTGTACACTTTCTCTAGCAGAAAAAGGTCCCTCCACAATCCTTCCAGAGAAACTTGAATGGTAATGTACGATAAGATTATGGTGTCAATACATCCATAGCTAACCTTTAGCACTATATTCTGTAAGTGGATCTTGAAATAAGGACAGCTCATCTTGGACTTTATCTAAGAGAACTTACATTCTTAAGTACCCCAAAGACCTCCTTTACTTAGAAGGTGGTCTTGGGGAACCTGGGTGGCTCAGTCAGTTAAGTATCTGACTCCTGGTTTCAGCTCAGGTCATGATCTCAGGGTTGTGGGACTGAGACCCAAATCTGACTCTGCGCTCAGCACGGAGTCTGCTGGAGATTATCTCCCTCTCCTTCTTCTTCTCCCTCCTCCGTTCTCCCCCTGCTCCCACATGTGTGCCCATGAACTCTCTCTAAAACAAATAAATAAAATATTTTTAAAAAAGAAGGTAGTCTTGGGCGCCTAGGTGGCTCAGTTGGTTGGGCTCGGGTCATGATCCTGGGGTCCTGGGATTGAGTCCTGCATTGGGCTCCCTGCTCAGCAGGGGTCTGCTTCTCCCTGTGCTCCTTCCCCCAGCTTGTGCTCTCTCTGTCTGCTGTCTCTCTCTCAAATAAATTAATTTTTTTAAAAAAAGAAGGTAGTCTTAAGACATATAGCCCAAAGATAGTATTTTAGTACCAATATACTGTGTTTAAAAAAATCTTCTGTCACACAGTAACTTCATTCTGTCCTCAGGGTAGAAAACTAGTCTCTTTCTCCCTGAGGACAAAAAACAACTGTCAGGTTTATTACTTTCAATTCCATAACAGACAATATCTCAGGTATTTTTTTAAAAATTTTTATTTATTTATTTCACAGAGAGAGAGACAGCCAGCAAGAGAGGGAACACAAGCAGGGGGAGTGGGAGAGGAAGCAGGCTCCCAGCGGAGGAGCCTGATGCGGTGCTCGATCCCAGAACACTGGGATCACGCCCTGAGCCAAAGGCAGATGCTTAACGACTGAGCCACCCAGGCGCCCCTATCACAGGTATTTTTTAGCTCCATGTATTTTTCTGTATATAATAAATAAACAAGCAAAGTGGCTTTCACACATATAAAGTAAGCAGAAATCCCATTACAGAAATTCCCCTTTTCTATTACTGGTTTTAAAATATCAAAGCACAGTATTTGCATACAGAGTGCAAGGAGTAATAAAAAATAAAAACCCAGGGGCGCCTGGGTGGCACAGCGGTTAAGCGTCTGCCTTCGGCTCAGGGCGTGATCCCGGCGTTCTGGGATCGAGCCCCACATCAGGCTCTTCCGCTATGAGCCTGCTTCTTCCTCTCCCACTCCCCCTGCTTGTGTTCCCTCTCTCGCTGGCTGTCTCTATCTCTGTCGAATAAATAAATAAAATTTAAAAAATAAAAATAAAAAAATAAAAACCCAGGGGCGCCTGGGTGGCACAGCGGTTAAGCATCTGCCTTCGGCTCAGGGCGTGATCCCGGCGTTATGGGATCAAGCCCCACATCAGGCTCCTCCGCTAAGAGCCTGCTTCTTCCTCTCCCACTCCCCCTGCTTGTGTTCCCTCTCTCGCTGGCTGTCTCTATCTCTGTCAAATAAAATAAATAAATAAATAAATAAATACCCAGCAAAGAAACAAGCCATAGTTGGATTATATTTTAATATTGATGTAGCAATCAGATTTTGCTTTTAATGGGTGATATTTTCAAAAAACCTAAAAGGCTTAAATAAAAAAGATGTGGTAAAAAGCCTCACATTAAATGAAGGTCTTTTATTTACTCAAACAGGTAACTACAATGAGAAGGCTTAAAGTTGAAGTGTTTATATATCTTTGAGCTCTTCACTAAGGACTCGGTAAATGGCATTCTTCAGAAACAAACAAAAATTCAACGTATATTAGCTAAATATGTTTCAAAATAGAGATAATACTATGTCTCCTATAATAAATTTGGGTTTGTTTCATTGTATTTTAGCATTAATTCTTCAGCCAAATCCCTGGATATAGGATCATATGTTTTCCTGATCAATCTGTGTTGAATTGGATACTTTGATTATTTAATGTGCTATTAACTCATATTTAAAATTCAAAAAGTATTTAAGGATGATCTCTTTTCTCTAAAGAAGTATTTGGGGCTTGTTTTAAAACTTTAATTTCTTATATTAAGCTTTTTTTCCAACATGACCACTTTGTTTTTTAAATATAAACAAGGATATACAGTGCAGGAAAAAAACTATTTTTCATCACCACTCTTCCCTTAATTATTGTAGAAATCTTCACTACTATGCTCTCTCAGAGAACATCTGGGTACTCTTATGAAATAAATTCTCAGGCTCTGAAAAAAGTATTTTCTGCCTTTATTGCAAAATGGGGAAATAATTTAAGCTAATGTTTTAGGACTATGCTTTTCTAACATTACTAGATGTTAAAACAACAGCACAGTATCAAACACTGATCAAACCCAGGGTGATGGAAAACCCACTAACCCAGATCACATATGCCAGATCTCTTGGCATATGACAAACCTGTTCTGAGTAATATGTCTTGTCTTTTCTCTCTCCTGTGTGCCAAAGTCAGGCAGAAATTACCCTAGGAGATCCAACGCTTGGGTCTGAAGGGTCCCAAAGGGGCCAGGTGGAACCAAGCCTGAGAAGGGAGAATTACTAGCATAACTCTGGTACAATGAACCACAAAGTAGTCCAGAGTCACTTCACACTCCCAGGGACCTGCCAGCTGCCTCTCGGACCACATCACCTTGAGATAAATATATATATGTCTATATATATTTATAGATATAAATACATAGAGAGATAAGGATATACACGTACACACATACACATATATGTGTATGTGTTTATATATACAGGGCATCTTCGTTGTTGTTTTATTTATTTTTTAGTTACCCTTAAAAAGAGAAGGATATTTGATATTATAGCTTAGTCCTTTTCTTACGTTAACCAAAATGAACACAAGCAAAGGGCTTTGAATAATTGCTTTTTTTTTTTTAAGACTCTCTTAGCTATGGGTAATAAAGTGGGAAATCCTGGGTTTGAGCCGTCACTTCTGCCACTTACTAGATGTAAAACTTTGGCAAGTGTCTTAAGCTCTCACAGATTGTTTCTTCATCTGTAAAACCAGCAAGATAATCACACTTAACCTACCAAACTACAGGATAATTTCTAGGGTCGAACTGCTTAATAAACATATGAACTACTACATATAAATTCTAAGGCAGTCTCTTGATATCAGACATTAGTTAATATTAACAACACAACTGGGTCAAGTTTGCATTCACTTAAACATTAACTGAAAAAAAAGTGGGTGTCTAGCTAGCTTCCTCACACTCCCTTTGCATTCTTTGTTCCTCCAGACAAGGGAAACTCAGTTTCTGCAGAAAATTATTTAATTTCAGTTAGTGGGAAACAAAGTAATTAGACAATGAATAATAGCCCAGACAGGATACTGCTGAAGATTTGAGCAAAACGGGTTTGATGCTGAGCAGGTGTTCTCCCTAGATTGTCTAGCTGAGGTTGACTGACCTTGGGAACTACGGCTTGTTCCCAGGCGGGTGAGCCTTAGGACCACTGGCTTTTCGAGATTTGGAAGGACCCATGAGATCTTGTGGGAGGAGGGTAGGGGGCTTTTCCAAGCATTGAGGTTGAGATCTTACCTCGAAAAATTCTTGTTACTGCACACAGGTCCCCTCCCTAACTCGGGGTAGAAGACGCCAGCAGCCGCCTGAGGTGCCTGGGGATTGTGAGCCGCACAGACCTCTGGGAGAGCCCGCTGTGGGCGTGGCAGCCGAGCACGCCTGGATGGGGCGGGGCACGCCGGGATGGAGCGGGGCATGCCGGGAAGTCGCCATGGATGGAGGGAACGTGGGGTCCTGGGGCCTTCTGAGGAGAGAGATGGCCCCAGATACATGTGTTCAGTTATCTCAGCAGTGGCATTGCCCTGCTAGTGTCCATTTTAGAGCTGTTCTTATAAGGCAAGACAGCTTGGATTGTTTACAACCAGCATCCCTTCTCCAAAGATGTGTTTCCCCCGTTGGGTTGCCCGAAGTACCTCCGCGTGGTCCAGACGGCCTGCGGGGGCCATTTCCTGGGGCCTCCGCCCACATTCGCCAGGGTTAACGACCCCACCTGTACCGACTTCCGCATCCCGCCCAGCCCTTTAAGTCATCTCTGCCTGGGCTCGAACTTTTTACAGCACCGCAGGGAAAAGGGCCTCTGAAGATTTTCTTACACCTGGTGTAAATCATACAGGCCCTTAAAAGTTTCCAAAATCATATTTCAAATCCCAGGGTTAACGGTTTTCTTCATCGTAGACAAATTCATTTGGTGCATGCATTACTTTGGGACGGAGCCCCAGCCCTAGGTGAGTGGATTATTGACGAAATCCTCTTAAATAGAACTCTGGCCTGACCGCAACACACAAATGGGAATATAACTTCTGTGTCACTTTGAACACAACGAAGGATTTACACTTTCTTCTGCCTCTTTCTCACTCTTTCTGGTATGACGGGCTGAGATCTGACAAAGCTAGGTAGACTCTTGGTCTGATTTCACACTGCAGGTTTCCCCGAATGATAAGTGGAAGCGTATCCTAACTCCCAGTTGAAATCATCATCATTACTCTGCGTTTCATATGTAACCTAATCTGGCTAGTTCAGAATTTAGGACCATTAGGTCCATCTGTGCAAACTATTCTGTCCAAACTATTAGCTTCCAAATCCTGCTGCTTTCTAAAAGTCTGATTTTAAATATTCCGTTAAGTTTATTTTAGTATATTTGTGAAATTTTCTCGTTCTCCCCTTCCTGTTAGTGCTTTGTGAGTCTCTGGTGGGAAGGACCTTCTGTAAATCAAAAGCAATTGGAGTTGCCTTATGAGACTTACGAAATACAAGAGAAGACCTGAAGGGAGTAATTCCAGTTAATCAAAAGAAAATATTTAATTGTTGGAAAAATATTAATTATCTCAATGGGTAAGAAATGTTGTTATTATGGATCATGTTTAATATTCTATTTTAGAGCAAATACAGTATAATACAGAACACATTTGTGACCATAATCATCACCTGTTAAGTCTGCCACTTGTGTCATTTTAAAGTAACATTTTTAAATGAAATTAAAACTTTTACTTTGGGATCACAGCTTCATAAAGACAGAGATATGGATAGAGGTATAGATATTGGTACAGATATAGAGACAGTTCTGTATGAATTACTTCAATGTTAGGTTTCAATGCAAATAAATATATTTTTTTCTTTTTTCAACTTTATTGTTTCTTCTTGACAATATAACTTATTTCCATACTTGCTATTGACTTTTTCCCCTTAAAACAAAATGGAAATTATGTGAGCTTTAGAAAAATGTTTTGAATAACATAAAAATTTGTAGTATAAAACATAACCCCCTTCCTCAATAACTGCTCCCTCCAACCCCCCAAAATAACTGCCTTTGGCTGCTTGATGCTTCAGCCTTTCGATTTTTTTCATACATACATATACTAATACATATTATCATTTTACAATAGAAGTATATTTGAAGAATTATTCTGTCATTTTATTTTTTCACTAAGTTGATCTTAGATAAGCTGCACTAATATTTGTGTACTTAATTCCTTTTAAAAAGTAATATGGTGTTCCACCGTGTGGATGTACCATCATTTATATAACCAACCCCTTACTAATGTATATATTGGTTTTGTCTAATTTCTCCTTACAGGTTTGCTTCTTGAACTGTGTTTTTTTTCTTTCTTTTCATTGCCTCTCTACCACCCCCCCCCCCCACCAGCAATTTGGTGTTTTCTAGTGACCCAGGGCCACTTTACTCCTTTTTCATTTAGCCTGTTTTCCGAAATGTTTTTCTGACTTTGACTTTTAAGTCTTGTCCTTTCCTTTTAAATCTTCTCTTTCCATCTCTTACTTTTTTTCGCATTAAGGACCAAGGTCCTCTTCCACAAAGTCTCTCCTCCCTGGTACAAGTGGGAGCTCCTCACACTCTTTCCAACCCCAGCGGTGAAGAGAAAGAGGCAGTGAGTATTACGTTTCTGATAAGAAACAAGAGGCTGCTACTGGCAGGGAGCCTTGTCAAGATCTCCCTCATTCTGAGCACTCCATTCCCACGTGAACAACAATGAATGGAGATTTCACCCGCCCACCCCACATTGTTCAAGTTGTCCTTTGCCCTTTCTGTCAAATCTTGGCACCCAGGAGACAGCAGAACACGTTCTGAATTCAACCCTGGGGAGCCACCGATCAATATCACTTGACTCTTCTTACCCATTAGTTGTTCTCTTTCTATGCCTGACGTGGAGTGATGCCTAAGCTATTCTTTGTCATGCCCCTTCTCAGTTGGCCCAGCTAACCCCTATAGGGTGGGATGGCTCTCTCCGTGCCCTAGGCTGAGTGCCACAGGCGGGGAGGAGCGCATGGACAAAGTGCGAGGCTGTCTCGGAACATGGTTCTCTGACCGCTTCAGCCATGGGCTCAGAGTCTGTGGAGAAAGTTAGTGTATTTTACCTTTTTGTGATCTTAATTACCAAATAGCATTAAAACTAACTGTCCACTTAACTCGTGGAATACTATAACAATGAAAATTTATGAAATGCTTTGAAAGTCAGATTTTGCACCCCCCCAAAAAAATGAGGACCTGTCTGCATCCTCACAAAAAAAAAAAAAAAAAAAAAAAAATCAGATTCCAAAGAAACAGAGTTTACTATTTTACATGTCTCTTCTCCCTTTTTTGGTACATATATGTCAATGACTTCCCTTTTCTTCCTTTTTCTCCTTTCTGGTATTTTCTGCCTACCTATCCCTTCCCATGAATTAGTTCTTATTTATGGAGCACATACAATATATTTATATTTGTCTCCAATGAGACCTTCTTTCAGCAGAGTTTTGTGGTTGTTGTTTTGTGGGGGTGGAGTGGGTTCAGAGAGGAAGAAAGACGCGACTGTTGTCATTTTTTACAATCTTCATTTTTTTTTATGTCGCTCAAATTTCTTTTGTATCTGAAACAGTCTCTGGAATGTTTTTATGATTATCCAGGCCTTCAATTCTAAGTGGCAACATTCAAATAAGCAGAAAAACTTTAAAGGGAGACTGAATTCCTGTCTGATTTTAAGAGCTTAGAAAATTAGAGTAATTTCTTCCAAGCCATAGATAAATTGGTCAGGAAAACCAAATCAAATCTCTAAACCAACTCAATCTTTGATTGACTCTGACTAATGTCTTAATCTCTCTGCATTTGAATCTTCCAACTTTTATATCGGTGGAACTTAGATACCAAATGTCAATTATCTTCTAATAATTAGATAGGTGATTATGGGCTGATTAAAACAAATCTAACCATGACACTGAACTCCTCAGGAGAAAGGTATTTTAGAGATTTTCAGGCTTAAAACTAAGAAATATTTTAGGAGCTTAAATGGGACAAAATTTCAGAAAATTGCAGATTTCATCTCCTGTCATAGTTTATGGCAAAAGAAAAGCCTGAGAAATTCTATTTTAATGGCTGTGAAAATATTTTTTCAATTATAAAAAGAAACTCCACCTACGTATAAAAGGTCTTTTTTTTCTTAGTTGAAAATGGCTCATCTCTAAGCACATCTTACTATCCCTTCCTCTCCAATGTAGTTCTTCCTTCCCAAATGCATTTTAATGCCATACCAATGAAATCCAAAACTAAATTATTGTTTTGGCCCTCGATTCCTGAGGAAGGGAAAGAAATGCAAATTTTTCTTTTTATTAACAAGTGCGCAACTTCCAGTAGATTATATATAGTCTCCTAACGCATGTCAACCTGGATATTCAACATCATTTGGATTTTCAAATACAACACTTAATTGTAACAAAAGAAAGTCTGAAGACTCAGAATTCAGTAGAATTCTACAATAGTGGACATTATATTGCTGATTGAAGTGATTATAATGTAATGATCTCACTGAGCATTTCCTCTTTGCTGTACAAAGGACAGAGATTCAGGCCATCAAGTAGGAGGAAAGACCTCAGAATGTGTGACTAGTAATGTGAGACTGCCGCTGTCCCAAGCTTACAGCCGAAGTTAACAAAAGGCACCTCACACTCCCCAGTTGGAAAATAACAGTGTATTAAAGATTTCAGAAGGGAGTTGAGTGTAAACAGTATTAATCACTAGGATAAAGTTGCAAATAACTACATGGCTTTAATGAGGAGATCTGACATAAGTGGTTCCAACAAAAGTATTGATTACATGTAAAATTATAGATCAAGCCTTCAAATAATTGAGGTTTGAGGAAGTCACTCTAACATTTTTTTAACAAAAGGAGGATCTTGGGGTGCCTGGGTGGCTCAGTCATTAAGCATCTGCCTTCGGCTCAGGTCATGATCTCAGGGTCCTGGGATCGAGCCCTGCATCAGGCTCCCTGCTCAGCGGGAAGCCTGCTTCTCCCTCTCCCACTCCCCCTGCTTCTGTTCCCTCTCTCGCTGTGTCTCTCTCTGTCAAATAATTTTTTTTTTAAAAAAGGAGGATCTTATAAAATGCTGGCAGAGGCATGTGGTAAGCCAAATGGCCTGCTAACTAGCTAGATTATCTGATTTGTATTTATGTTAGTCCAGTTGGGCTTGGTTACCCTGGACCCTAAATAAAGTTAAGGGATTAGGAACCAGAAGCATGAACAGCCAGTGCCAAAATAAGGTCCAGACCTAATCTCTTTCCCCCATGCCCTTCCCCTAACCCCTGCTCTCTCCATAACCTGCCAAAATCTAAATACAATATATCTAAAATCAGATGAGTCCAGAACATGGACAGAGATTTATTGAAGAGCACGAGTTTTGGAGTTAGACAAACCTAGCTTGGAAGCCCAGCTCAGCCACTTACTAGCTATGTGATCTTGGTCAAGATATTTAATATCTCTGAACCTCACTTTCTTCATCTGAGTATCTGAATAATGAATTAAAATATCTACTTCACAGAGTCACCATGAGGATTAATTCTTTTTAGCCCAGGGTCTGAATGTAGCAGCCAAAAGAAAGTACCAGTAGTATTACTGTTAAGTTTCCCAAATAGTCTCTATATGTCTGCTATGTCAAGAAAAAACAAAATAGAAGGTAGAATTAATACCTAATTCTCAGAAAATAACCACCCTTCCCACCAAAGAAGGACTTTGTTGATGATGACATATGAGATACTGTGTAATATTACTATTAATACCACCTTACTTCATTTTAGAAAAAGGCTTTGTAAGTGGATACCGCCCCAAAACTCATCAGTTGCCAGTTGGATAACATTTGTAGAATTTTGGGATGGCAACAAAATAGCCATAAAAATAGTTGGAGGTCAGAGCACAATTTAAAATGTGTTCTTCTCAGATTCATGAAAATTAAACCTTCTACTTTTCAAAAGGTATCATTCAGAAATGAAAAAGCAAGCCACTAACATACATGTTTGCAAAAGGAGTTATATTAAAAATACACAAAGAAGCCTTATATCTCAATAAGAAGACAATCCAATTAAAAATGGGCAAAAGATTCGATCAAATTCACAAAAGAAGACATACAAATGGCCAATTAACTTGTGAAAAGATGTTCAATTTCCTAATCATTAGGAAAATGCAAATTAAAAACACAGTGAGTAGGGCGCCTGGGTGGCAGAGTGGTTAAGCGTCTGCCTTCAGCTCAGGGCGTGATCCCGGTGTTATGGGATCGAGTCCCACATCAGGCTCCTCCGCTATGAGCCTGCTTCTTCCTCTCCCACTCCCCCTGCTTGTGTTCCTTCTCTCGCTGGCTGTCTCTATCTCTGTCGAATAAATAAATAAAATCTTTAAAAAAAAAAAACAAAAACACAGTGAGTAACGACTCTCCACAACCATTAAAATGGCTAAAATTAGAAAGACTGACAATAACAAGTGTTGGAGAGGCCGTGAAGCAACTGGATCCTCATCCACTGCTGGTAGGAATGCAAAATATTACAACCATTCTGGAAAACGGCTTGGCAGTTTCTTATAAAGTTTCATCCAACCCAACAATTCCTCTCCTAGGTATTTACCCAAAAGATAGGAAAATATATGTCTACACTGAGACCTATATACACAAAGACCAGCAGCTTTGTTCACAATAGCCCCAAATTGAAAACAACCCAAATGTTCGTCAACAGGTGAATGGATACACAAATTCTGACCTATGCATAGAGTGAAATACTACCCAGCACCACCAAACCACTGACACGCTATGGGTAAATCTCAAAAACGTGCTGAGTGAAAGAAGACAGACACCAAATAAAACATACTGTATGTTTCCATATAGATGTATGAAAAGCTAAAAACAGGAAATCAGCTGGGGGACAGAGGGAGTTGACTGCAAGGGAACATGAGGGAACTTTCTAGAGAGACAGAAATGTTGTCTATCTTGACTGTGGTGGTAGTTACACTGATGTACACATTTGTCAAAATACATTGAGCTATATACTCCAAATGGGTGCATTTTATTGTATATATGTGTATCTGTGTAGTAAAGAATTTAACTTCACGCCAAAAGGGGTCGGGCCTTTTCCTTCAGCTCCTGGGAGGTGACCTCTAAGCCCTTAGAATGTCATATATGATAGGAGTATCTTTGTTTACCTGGGGGCTTTGGATTATGTTTGTAATCTAACAATGTGATATAGGGTTGGAGCTGGCCACATCAGATAGTATTTAGGGTGGCAGCTGATCACAGGAGAAAGACCAACAATTTGAAGGAGGGTGGGGGCTTTGGGTCACACAGTATCAGCTTAACCCAAGGGGCTGGAGCCTAGAGAATGAAATTAGCACACAGGCAACCATTGATGGCTACAAAATGGAACCTCAATGAAACCCTGACCCTGAAGGCACAGGTGAACTTCCCTAGTTGTCAATAATCTGTGTATTAGACACAGATATGAGGAAAATAACACATAGACTCCGTGGGGTGAGGACAATGGAAGTTCCGCAGCTAGTTCTTTTCCTGGATTCTGCTCTGTGCAATTCTTCCCTGGGCTGACGGGAATCTGTGTCCTTTTCCATAATAGAGTGTAACTATGAGTGTAACAGCATTCAGTGTGTTTGGTGGGTCTGATAGCAAATTATCAAACCTGCAACTGGTGTAAGAAGCGAGGGTGGACACTGAGATACCACCTTACGCCAGTTAGAATGGCAAAAATAGACAAGGCAAGAAACAACAATTGTTGGAGAAGATGTGGAGAAAGGGGATCCCTCCTACATTGTTGGTGGGAATGCAAGTTGGTACAGCCACTCTGGAAAACAGTGTGGAGGTCCCTTAAAAAGTTAAAAATTGAGCTACCCTATGATCCAGCCATTGCACTACTGGGTGTTTACCCCAAAGATACAGACGTAGTGAAGAGAAGGGCCATATGCACCCCAATGTTCATAGCAGCAATGTCCACAATAGCTAAATCGTGGAAGGAGCCGAGATGCCCTTCAACAGATGACTGGATTAAGAAGTTGTGGTCCATATATACAATGGAATATTACTCAGCTATCAGAAAGAACGAGTTCTCAGCATTTGCTACAACATGGACGGCACTGGAGGAGATAATGCTAAGTGAAATAAGTCAAGCAGAGAAAGACAAATATCATATGATTTCTCTCATCTATGGAACATAAGAACTAGAATGATCAGTAGGGGAAGAAAGGGATAAAGAAAGGGGGGGGTAATCAGAAGGGGGAATGAAACATGAGAGACTATGGACTATGAGAAACAAACTGAGGACTTCAGAGGGGAGGGGGTGGGGGAATGGGATAGGCCGGTGATGGGTAGTAAGGAGGGCACGTATTGCATGGTGCACTGGGTGTTATATACAACTAATGAATCATCGAGCCTTACATTGAAAACCGGGGATGTACTGTATGGTGACTAACATAATATAATAAAAAATCATTATAAAAAAAAAAAAAAAAGAAGCGAGGGTGGGCTATGGAGAACAGTGTTCCCATTATCTTTGCAGTTTCCTAAACTCCTTGGGACTTAGCTCTAAACTTTAGCGATATCACATCTCAATACATATAATTTTTTAGCATATGCGTGTACATATGTCTGCGTGTATGTGTGTGTATACGCACACATCCCCAATGAAACACTGCTTTAAATGCTAGGAAAGAAAGAATCTCTTAAAAATTTTGAAAGTGCCTTAATATTTTGTGCTCCAAATTTTAAAGGCATAGGTAGATCTTTATAAACTTAGAAAAAATATGAAAAAATGGGCCTCAACTCACAGAAGTTATCCGGGCAAAGTGGGAAGAGAGAAGCAAACCAGGGGTTGTCATTTATTATTCTCTATAAATATTATTCAGTGGCACAATTAAAGCCTCATTTTTGTCTCCTAATATTTTTCAGGATTTTTCAAATTAATGAAAAAATAAGTGTATACTGGGAAAATTCATAAATACATACTAGTATATATAAGAAATTCAGAAATATGAAAATTTGACACTTGGAACCTTATGGTCACTGGAAATACAAAACATCTAGTTTGATTTATACACAGATTCTTGTTGCAGAGAAGAAGAATGATGTGGGCAAAGTGTTTAAGCATAAAACATTTTATATTAGTATAAAATTCTGTAGAGGAAATAAAATGGAAAATACAATGTCACAGAGAAAAAGGAGTAATTAAAGTATCCAAGGTAGAAGTTGAGCTGGTTTGGGAATTTTTAAAAATAGATTATGGTTGCTATCAAATCCCTATGGTACTTTGCATTCAGTTGGGTTCATTTAAAAGAGATAATAATTTTATTTTAAAATGTCACTATAGTATGCCAGAAGTCACATCTCTTCGGTTACTTAAACTTTTGTTGAATAATTTCATACATAAACCTAAAAGTCTGTGGCTCATGCATATGTTTTCAAAATTATTTTAGGGGTACATGAGTAAAAGGTTTGAAGACCACTCACATTCGCTGGCAATCAGAAAATGTAATATCCGGTCTAAGCCAAGGACACTCTGCCACCTGGTGGCCTAGAAATTTTCATGGTCACTAAGTCGAAATACAAACCTGTTCTCAAATCAGGCATGATGAAGAACTAATTCATAATACATAGAATCAGGGATGTGAATTATTTGATTACGAGACGTGTGGATACAGAGGATCAAATAAAATGGTTAATTCTGAATATTATCATTGCAAATCCAAGAAATTATCACTGGTAGTTTTTTACTGGGTAGGAAAAAATCTAAAATGTCTCACCTAAGATCAACTAATTTCAGAAATTCTTAAAATGCTAGTCATGTCATTTTCTTTCCTAAATTTATGTAAAAGCAACTTTTACTTGTCATCTACTGTGGAAAAAAAGAAAAAAAATGTTTTTTGATGGACTATATGCACTGTGCAAAAGTGAAATCACCCAAGATTGCATCATGCATAGTACTTTATCGAAAAAGCATCTATGTAAATCCTTATTACCCGCTTTCAATGGCTATCTGAAATTCCTGTGGACTAACGATGTTTTCTTTTAATTTGCCAATCTTTCTGTCAAACAATAAGCAAAAAATAAGAAAATGTGGACCTTGTCATAGTAAAACCAGTAGCTATATTTCTAACTTCCTGAAAATCATGCAACAACTCCTCAAACTTACAAGGTAACAGAACTTGAAAATGCTCCCATTTCTAGGATGTGTGATTCAAACTTATATGTGTTTTCTTTACCACATTCTCTGGATTACCCAATTGGAATAGACAGAAGAGAAACTGTATTTTCAGGATGCAGCTTCACAATCTTCACAGTTATTGGTAACAAGTTACACTGCAGATGATTTCAGAACTCTCAGTCCCTTCCACAGAAGTGCCAGTTGAAGTGTATTTCTCTCATACCCCTGTCCAAAAACATTTTCAGCTTAATAGGTACCGTAAATAATGGCTGGTGTTGTAATTCCCTTAGGAGGAGAAAGTAACCAATGGAGAAACAAAGATAAGAACAAAAGTGGAACATCCACCTTGATTAAAATCTTACCTGAAACTGGTCAAGAGTAAGAGAAAATCAAATTGAAACAAATTTGCCAATTTGACTTCAAATCCAATTAAAGTGAAGCTGATTCTTCTCCAGTCACAAATCTATAAAAAAAAAAGTGACATAAAAATCATCATCTTGTCTTAGGTCGAAAAGAGGATATGGTGTCAGGAATCCTGTGTCAGTCAGCTTTTTTCTCTGTTACCCTAATTTAAAACTTTGCTTTCTTTTCTTTTTTCTTTCTTTCTTTTGTTCTTTCTTTTGTTCTTTCTTTCTTTCTTTCTTTCTTTCTTTTGTTGCTTGCTTTACTTTGATTAATTTTCCCACTGTTTGGATTTCTTAATGAAAACAAGAACTCTCTTCTAGAAGTTGGAGGGGTTATTTTGTTTGGGTGGTTGGTTTTGTTTTTGGCTTACATTATGGATGATCCTTAAAAGAAAAGGTCTAATTTATTTACATATATTATATTACTAAAATGACATATTAATGTTTGTGTATATGGGCAGTAGGGATGTAACCACCTGCATCCAAAGCAGGGCTAATATTGACATTAGCTGCTTTATATTAACATCAGCTATACGACAGCCTACCCAAGGAAGGTATCCTGTCTTTTTTAGACTGTTGTTCTTACTAAGCCTGTCACCACACCTTCAATTTAGTAGGTACTCAAAAAACAAATTTATTTAATAAAATGAATAAATAAGATTATGCCCAAACTAGCTGTAGAAGCTATTATATTTCATTTTGGTTGCTCCTGGTTAATGTTCACATTATCCAACAAAATTTTAAATATACCTTCTTCTGAGCTGTCTTGCTTTATGGCTATTTTGCTTATCATTTGGTTTAGTCAACTAAAAATAACAGTTTACAGTAAAAACAGATATAATAATTTGAATATAATAATTTTTAATGGTGAATTCAGTCCACAAACTAGTAGCCTGTGGGTGGCATCCGGCCTGCAGATGTGTTTAATATTAACATTTTTTAAATAAACAGATGCAGGTACTTTTTTTACAATTTTTTAAAAGATTTTATTTATTTATTTTTAGAGAGAGAGCATGCAAGTGAGAGCACATAAGCAGGGGGATCGGCAGGCAGAGGGAGAAGCAGGTTCCCCGCTGAGCAATGGGCCTGACTCAGGACTCAATCCCAGGACCCTGAGATCATGACCTGAGCCAAAGGCAGAGGCTTAATTGACAGCCACCCAGGAGCCATTAATGAACTCTTTTCTTAAGTATAACAGGCAAGTTTTGGATGGCAGCAAAATTGCATTGATATCTTTAGTTAGTCACAAATTGAGTATGGCCTAGACCAAGAACTTAATTTTACAGATAAAGAAACTGAAACAGAATGATGACAAATCAGGAGAGAATCCTAAACGGGCTCTTCCCGTCAACAAAATGCAAAACCAAACCCTCCACAAAACCTTCTATTAATATTAACATTTTAAATAAGAAAATTTCATATAAAATCTGGCTTCCTAGTTCTTCTGTAAAAGTCAGAAGATGTGTCAATATCTGTAAATTCTTAGTAACGACAATTGGCTATGGCTACATGGCCCCCGCTCTCTTGAGAAGAAGTAGATTTGCCACAATCCCCACTATTCTTTCCCTAAAACGGAGGTCAGTTTTCAGGTGCCACTTACCATCCACTGAGTAGCAGAGAAATATGTCCCTGTTGCCATTTTTCTATCAGAGATTAAAAGGACCACAGAGTTCAAGAAAAAATAATGGGTGAAAGATTATTTCTTTCTGGAAATTAAGAATATCCCTGCCTGTTTAATCTTTGATCTATAGCCTGCTTCCTTTACAGGACTGGCCTATGTGGGCATTTGAATTTGTGACCTGAGACAGGTCATAAAGTGGCTCTGTCAACATGCCAAGCACATAATTCTAGATAAATGTATATGTGTGTGTAAATATGAATAGAAACAAGATTTTAAGGCATAGCTCAGCTCTAAATGGGGCTCACATTACACAAATACACCTGCAAAAACAACGAAGCAAGTTTTGAAGAGTAGCGACGATGACTAGCCCTACCCCATAGTGAAACATAAAATTACAGTAATTAAAAGTGTCATACTGCACATGACTAGCCACCTTAGCAACTCCAGAAATAGAGTGCAGTACCTGTGGAATTTAGAATATGATACAGTTGGCATTGTTGAGTGAAAAAAGCAAAGTGCAGGGTGCCTGGGTGTTCAGTTGGTTAAGCAGCTGACTCTTGGTTTCTGCTCAGGTCGTGATCTCAGGGTCCTGGGATCAAACCCCATGTGGCACTCCATGCTCAGCGGGAAGTCTGCTGGAGATTCTTTCTCTCCTCTCCCTCCGCCCTTCCCCCTGCTTGCATTCTCCCTCTCTCTCTCTCTCAAATAAATAAACCTTAAAAAAAAGACAAAAAAATGTATTAGCACATATCCATTTGTGTATGTGTTGCTATATACAGGGGATAATATTTTAAAATTATGGGTGGACTTCTCTCTTTTGTGTTTCAGAGTACAAGCCTTGAGCACTTAAGACATCTATCCACCGACGGGGAGACTGGAATGCATTTCATGTGGTAATGCTACTGCTGCCCTTATCTCCTCCTTCTTCCACGGTGGCAGATAGTCCCACAAAAGATGCTGGGGAAACACCTGACACCCTCTTCCCTCGTCTTCCTTCCAGCTCAGGGGATCTTTGTCGCATGGGCACGGATAAAATGAAAACCAGAGACATCTGTTGGGATGGCTCCTGAAGAGATTTCTCACCCTGATAAAAAGGACAGAGACATGAGGAGATGTCTCTCCACCCGGAAAGCTCCCCTTCAGGGTCAGCCTTTGAAGGAGGCTCTCTGATGAAGTGATGCCCAGAGCAGCTGTGACCCTGAGGTGATGAGACAGAAGATGGCAAGTCTTGCTACAGATGGCGGAGCACAAGGGTCTGGGCCCCTGGTGGCATTGCAGCGTTGCCAAAACAACTCTGGAGCCCTAAACTCCCAGAGTTTTTATCTTGCAAGATCATTAAATGTCTTTATTGCGGATGCCACATTGAGTTAGATACCATCACTTGTACTCTGACTCATTCTAGCCTCTACATTACAGAAGGAATGTCTGAAGGAGGTCTGAGGTAATATCCAATAACTGACCTATAAGAACAGTGTTACAGAGAAAAGAATTGTTCAAACCCCTGTCTGCCCCTTGCGTATATCAGCATCCAAGCCCGGAGAACCCAGGCTCACTGGGTTCCCTCACAGAGTAAAGAAGATGGCAACTGTCAGTGACAGTCAGCCATGTTGTGTTTGTCTTTCGACATGTGACATCTGGTGGGGGAGCAGGTAACCGAGGGCAGAGGGAAAAGTGGGCCCCCTCCACAACTGCCCTGTCTGGGTTCTGGGAGGGTGCCCCCTTATGAGGGGTCCCAACATGGGCAGGATTAACTTAGGCATGCATTGTGGTCAGGTGGAAGGTTTAACCCAAGGTTTAGCTTTCGTAAACCCCATGTGCTGGGGCCCACGAGCTGACAGGCCCCAGAAGTAACGAAGAACCCCGGGAGGAAGCTCACCAGAGCTTCAACAACAAGGGCACAACAAGGGCAAACTGGCTCTGTGGAGAAAGAAAACCAGACCTGGCATGCAAAACCACAAGGACTTGACTTTACTCTTAAGTCCGGGGGGAATGACAGATTGTACCCCGGGCAAAAGTGACGTGATGACATTTGCAGTTTAGAAGGGGCATCCCTGCAGCAGCGTGTGCGGGTCCGGGAAGAGGTGGGTGGCCTGGAGGCATGGAGACCAGCTCGGAGGACCAGCTGCGGTCCAGGCGAGCGGAACAGCGCCTCATCGCAGGCAGAGAGGACGGAGAAGATGGGAGAGATGAGCAGGAGGTAGCCTCTACATTCCCTGGCGACCGACTAAGTGTGAGACGAGAAAGAATGGGAGTCCGGGACACTTTTCAGTTATCTGATTTGGACAGAGGCTGAGAGACAGGAGACCTGGGAGGTGGAGCGGGCGTTGAACATGGTACGTTTGAGGTGGATTATAGTACATGGACACACCTGACACTCAAGCCAAAGAGGTGCGAGCTGGACTTGTAGATATGACAGTCATCACCACGGGAGTGATATCGAAGCTGTGGGTGTGCATGAAAGTGACTCTAAGAACATATAAATGAGAATAGCATCTGGGCAGCCTAGCACCTAAGAAGTGAGAAGCTAGAACCACGAAGGAACCCATAAAGGAGCTGCCAGAGAGAAGAGTGGAAAACCAAAAGAATGTGACATTGTATAATAAAGCCAAGCACAAATACAGATTTCGGAAGCGGTGGGTGTTCAGTAGAGCTAAATGTTCCAGAGAAGTCACATAAACTAAGGACTGGAGAACGTGCATTTTGTTTGGCAACGTGGAGGTCCCAAGAGGCCTCAGCAGAGTAATTTCAAAGGGAAGGAGAACCAATGCCAGGGGACTTCAGTGTGCACAAGAGAGTGGGAAAAGCAAAGTACACTTCAGAAACGGTTTGCCAGGAAAGCAGAAGGTGGAACGGTTTGCCAGAAAAGAATATAAGTTTGCAGGAGAGGTTTTTGTGACATTGACCCAGAACTCTGGCACATAAGCAAACACAACATGGTGCAACCACAGAAGGAAATCATGTTGAAACTGACTTCTGACTTCAAATCGAGAGGCTGAAAGTAAATGACGGCCAAGGCTCTCACTCCTTTGAGGTCATCAATCAGAAATACTGGACAACTCATTTATCTTCCGGGGACCCTTCCTAAAAGAGCCTCAGTCTTTCACCTCCAGACCTCTTGCTCACCCACTGGAACTTGGTTGGTTGGTTTTTCACTGAGTGTGCCTGAGTGGGTTTGCCGCTCTCCGTGTTGTGAGAGGTCCATGTCAGCTTTTATTTCTGGGGAGAGGACAGTCCAGCAAACAGGCACCCGGTGTGTACCCAACGTGGTATGAAATCAACCTGGTGACCACATGACTGAGAAACATAGGACTTCTGTTCATCTATGTTTCAGGAAGCAACACAGAGAAAATGTCTGCCCAATGGAGAAGAACATTTTAGGTGATTCTGCATCTGCATCTGCTGAGGAATTGTGGAATTGGCAGGGACCCAGCAGCGCCGAGCCCTGTCTACGGCTTGCATTAAGCGCCTACATCTGTAATACCAGTTACAGGACAACATCAAGCAAATGTTACAGGGTGCGTTTCCTTAAATTAATTCACATAAATGTAAACATACTGCACATTATTATGCATATTCTGCATTATAACTATAGCTTGGGGTATTTTTTGTTCAGAGAATAATATTATTTGGTCTCTTGGAATGCTACAGAGCAAGGTATGGTAATGATATAATTTTTTCCTACACTTCAGAGAAATGCAATTATTTACTTACACATATATTCACTAAGTTTCACATCAGGAATATAAACTTATAAAGTCATAAAGTAATACAAAGTGCTAAGCATTCTGCCATTTAATAAAAATTCCTAAAGTTATTTTCACAGTGTTTTAGAGTACTCTAAGGGCAAATCACAGTGAAACATTTGGGAGTCTCTTTCCCCTCAAATCCTAACATAAAATGTGTGTTTGTGTTAGAAAGACTGCCAAAATGGACTGCAACCTCACTCTTAGACATAAACGACCTCCTATCTTCTAGTCATAAACAAAACCGAAAGCACCAAGCAAAAGATCCCTCCCAAAGCAGGTTTTAGTCATTCTTTCCCATAAACCAAGGCACAGACATTTATCACAGGGCCCTGTCTCAGCTGGGGTTTGGAATTTCCTTTCTTGGTTCTACCTATTAGAGGGAAGAAAAATAATCCCTTCAGTGCTGGAACACACTGTCAAGCTGTTCTAAATCACTGTGGGCTAGAAATCTCCCGAGTTTTCTCCTCATGATTCAAAACCAGTGCAGATATTAAGACAAGGCTGAAAATCATGTTGACAAGTAAATTAGGGGGAAAAAGAATAAAGTGTTAATAAAGCAAGCTGAGTGAGAGTCTCTGTGTCCTTCTTCAAAGCAAGCCCACATACGGTCCAGGCGGTTGTGATGTCCTCCGTGGCCTGGAGGTCAGAAGCAGGCATCCCAGATTCTCGTGTGTTACTCACTAGCTGTTTGACTCTAGGTCCCTCTCTGAGCCTCGGTCTCTCACATAAAAAGTGAGGGGATTGGACTACAGGATTGCTAAGAACCCTTTCCCTTAACTTTGAAAGTTGCCGATTCTTTTTCCCCACAATCAGGAAATACATGTTTTTTTTTTTTTTTTTTTTTTTTGTTTATTTGAGACAGAGAGAGACAGCTAGCGAGAGAGGGAACACAGCAGGGGGAGTGGGAGAGGAAGAAGCAGGCTCCCAGCAGAGGAGCCCGATGCGGGGCTCCATTCCAGAACGCCGGGATCACGCCCTGAGCCGAAGGCAGACGCCCAACGACTGCGCCACCCAGGTATCCCATACATGTTTTAAATGTGTCTGTATGTAACAACAAGGCATATAGCTGACTCAAAATACACGTGAACTAATGAACTAGTTTTGACACTGAGAACAAGAGGGATCTTCTTTAGTATTTATTTGAGACACTGTAGCTTATGAGATCTCTTTCTGGGTAGGAAGAGAGAATGTTACACAGTAGCAAGCAGCTGGACTAAAATATTTCTGGTTCTTTGCTGGTGACTCCAGCCCTGTTAGACGTCCATGGCTCAAAAATCAAAATCTTGGGGTGCCTGGGTAGCGCAGTGGTTAAGCGTCTGCCTTCGGCTCAGGGCGTGATCCTGGCGTTATGGGATCGAGCCCCACATCAGGCTCCTCCGCTGAGCCTGCTTCTTCCTCTCCCACTCCCCCTGCTTGTGTTCCCTCTCTCGCTGGCTGTCTCTATCTCTGTCAAATAAATAAATAAAATCTTTAAAAAAAAAAATTCAAAATCTTTCAGAAACCTAAAGAATCCTTTTATTCTTCATGCCAGCAGGATCCCCATGCCCAGAATGCAAAATCTGGACCACCTGGGGAATGCATTTTGAGAGAACTTAACATTCTCTGCGTGAACAGAGAACTTCAGTGCACCTTCTGAACAAAGAAATGACCTGGGCAGATTATTTTCACTTCAGACAGGAAATGGAATCATAGAATATAAAGTTAGATTTAAACAGCTAACGTCAAGCAGAAAATAAAAGCAGAGAATGTGCTGTAAACTGTGTAAAGAACTAAACACCTCTATTACTTATTTTTATCTTTGTGGAGCTCAATTTCACCATTATTAAACCTTTAACCTTGGACAAGTTAATTTTCCATTTTTGGCTTTCTCATCTAAACCCAAGTAAAGTTTGGGGTGGAGAAAACTGGTCCAGAGAAATTCTAGAGTCACCTCTAGCTCCGATGATTCTAAATACTACTACTTTTCTAGTTATAGAGGTCACAGGGTTCATATCAGAAATTTGTTTTAACATGGGTGAACCTCGAGGACATTATACTAACCAAAAGAAGCCTGTCACCAAAGGACAAATACTGTATGATTCCACTCATATGAAGTATTTAAAATCATAGAAACAAAAAGCAGAAAAGTGATTACCAAGGGTGGTGGAGAAAGAGAGAGGGAATGTGTGCTTAGCGGATACAGAGTTTCAGTTTTGCAAGACAGGCCCGTTCTAGAGATCAGTTGCACAGCAATGCACATACACTTAACATTACTGAATTGTACACTTCAAAATAGTTAAGATGACAAATTTATGAATTTTTTTTACCACAATAAAAAATTATTTTGTCTTAGTATGAAAAGAAAGAAGAAATTTAAAGCCACCCCACATTCAACGACTTCGAGGGAATTTCTGTTAACCCGCTTGTCTCCAGATACGTTCACTATTTACTTCTCAACAGTTAATGAGTGCTTACCCTGTGGTGCTGTCTGCTGGGAACAAAATAATGGACATGACCCATTAGACCCAGCCCTCACGGGTTAAGGAGAGTAGCAATTACATCAAATGGAAGTAAGTTCTACGAGAAGGGGACACACAAAGAGTAAGGGAAGGGTAGAGAAGGAACAAGCAAGCCAGGGTAGGGATGGGAAAGCTTCCCAGCTGAGACGTAAAGATGAGAAGATACCAAGGCAGAAAGAAGGCATCAGCATTCTAGTCAGAAGGCACAGATATCAACGTCTCATCGGTGGCAAGAACAGGGCTTTAGACGGCGGAAGCGAGCTGCCAGAAAGGAGGTGCTCAAGGGCACCAGGGGCAGGATTACAAAGGGCTCTGGACCCCGCGTTCGTGAGCCCGAACATCTTCTAAAGGCTGTTGCTCCACTCACTGGAGAGTGTGAAGTGTAGAATGGACAAGATTAGATTTGAATTTCGGAAGACCTCTCCGGCTTCAGTGCAGAGAATGGATGGTAGGGGTCACGCCTGGAGCCCATTTAGGGCGCTGCTGAGCAAGCACGGTGACACAAAGGCACAGCCTCGGTCATGCTGCATGTGTAGTTTGGGACTCAAGTTTTCTCACTCAATATCCCATAATTAGCGTTTTCCCATTTCAATTAAAAAAAAAATCTGTGGTAATCCTTTCTAATGGCTGCCTGGTATTTATTTCATTGTATGGAAATTCCATGATCGGTCTAACTACTCTTCTATTTTTGAATGTTGTTTCCAAGGCTTTTGTTATTCTAAAACAAGGGGGATGATTATTTTGGTACCAGATCCTTATCTACATTTAAAAAATATTTTCATAAAGGGGCACCTGGGTGGCTCAGTCAGTTGAGCCCTCCAACTCTCGATTTTGGCTCAGGTCATGATCTCAGGGTCATGAGGTGGAGCCCTCCGCTGGGCGCCATGCTGAGCGGGGAGTCTGCTTCTCTCTCTCCCTTTCCCTCTGCCCCTCCCCCTACTTGCACGTGCACGTGCTCTCTCTCTCTAAAATAAATAAGTCTTTAAGAAAATATCTTCATAAATGTTAAGATGATACTAATCTCTTGCAGCAGATGGCAGAAGAGATGTAAAAGAAATGACTATAATCCAGGCATGCAAGGCAATGGTATGAAAAACACGCACATATACACAGCTTTACTTTGTCCTGAAAGACCATTCTGGATTGCAGATCTTCCAGAGAAGGTATAACCACCTAACATGCCTTGTGTTGCACCGGACAGGGGAGGCTGTGGGTTTGAGCTCCACAGTACCTTGCTCTATCCAGGCAAAAGGTCAAGTGCTGCAGAAGGCCAAAGCTAAAAATAAAGTGTGGCACTGGGAACGTTAAGGCGGAAGCGAGTCCAACCAAATTAGCACTTTGATATCCTCCCAAGACACTGTGTAGCCTCCTCAGCCAAGGGAGGTAGACCAATTCTTACATGAAAGTAATTCTATTTTTTTTAAGTAATTTTTTGGAAAGCAATTTCAATATTAATTCCAATAATTTTATTAAGAACACAAAGTAGTTTTGTACCTGTAGCCCTTTTGTTCCCCAAGGCCAAGTTCTCAGGGACCATCCACAGATCAGGCTGTCCCACATCCATTAACACAGGTCTCCCGAGGGGCATAGATAGCTCCACAAAGCTGAGGAATCCGAGTCTCCCTGCAAGTTTATCAACGGTTAGCGGATCCGAATATCATAGCGATGTGGACGGTCTGTACAGCCCGCGTTTGGACGTGGGGAGGATTTTGTGCACGGTCCTTTCCTCACTGCAATCCTGGAAATTTCTCAGGAAATCCAAATACTTAATCTGGCTGGACTGCTTATAAGATCGCACCTCTTCAGGAAATCATCAAGAGACTCCTCCTCCAGGGCCGCCTGGGCGGCTCAGTCAGTGAAGCGCCCGCCTTTGGCTCGGGTCATAACCCCAGAGTCCTGGGATGGAGCCTGCTTCTCCCTCTCCTCCCTGCTGTACGCACGGAGACGCACGCGCACGCGCGCACATGCACACGCGCACTCTCAAATAAATACAATCTAAAAAAAAATAATAAAAATAAAATTTTATCAAATTATATCATTCATAAAAAGATAAAAGAATATATAAAAACAAATGATTCACACCTGGATCAAGTATCTTTTCTAATTAGATAACTTGATCTATAGGTTCATTCTCGGTCTTCATTTAACTCAGCTGATTCATTCCTTTGGCAGAACTAAAAACCAAAGTGAATTAGGCTGATTTTGTATTTTGCTTACACTGCGTCCCCACCTTGCCTAGGTGTACTGGGATTTCTAAGAATCCAGGAAATGCTCTGCAGAGACTCATAGCAAAAGAAGCAGAAAAGCAGAAAGCTGTGATAAACTGCAAACTGGATAATTGAGTCAGGGAATTATTTACATGAATGACAACTATGTACCTGATGAATCTTGAAATTAAGGAAAACAACTTTAAAAAGTATTTTGGTAATAACAGTCCTAACCAGGCAAAGCTGATAGAACCTACCGGCCTCTTTGTCTTCAAGTTGGTTTTAAAAAATGCAATTCAAATGGTAAGTATTTACTAAATGCCAACTAGGGTTTCCCAGTGGGGATTACAAAGATTAGTAAAACAAAGGGTCTAATTTCAAGAACTACTGTCTAGCAGGGAAAAGACACATGCCAGTACAGGTCAAATGACACGATATCATTTATAAACATTCACTTGATTTTTAAAACCATCCAGATTGATAAACCCAAGTGTTGGTAAGTATCAGAGGCTGAATTGTGTCCCCCAAAATTCATATATTGATGTCCTAACCCCCAGGACCTCAGAATGTGACTGTATTTGGAAACAGGACCTTTAAAAAGGTGGTTAAGGTAAAACGAGGTCATATGGGTGGGCCCTAATCCAGTAGGACTAGTGTCCTTATAAGAAGAGGAGATCAGGACACAGACACAGAGGGAAGACCCTGTGAGGACACAGGGAGAAGACGGCCATCTATCAGCCAGGGAGAGAGGCCTCAGAAGAAACCAACCTTCCAGCACTTTGACCTTGAACTTCTCATCTTCGGAGTTATGAGAAGATAAAATTCTGTGGTTTAGGCCACCAAGTCTGTTACTCAGTTAAGGCACTCCTAGCAAGCTCACGCAGCAAAGATACAGGCAGGGTGGAATCTGTTCTACATTGCTGGCAAATAGACCGCCACAGCTATTTTGGAGAGGCATGAGTCCTGGTAGCCAGTAATTTCATTTGAGGTGTCTACTCTAGAGAAAGTCTCGCAAATGTGCCCGAGAAAACATGCAGAAGGCTGTTCAGTATAGCATCACCTTTAACCGTGAAGAACGTGAAACCAAATAACCCTTTTTAGTAGGAAAAGAAACTGGCTGATTTCATTCATACAATGGAATACTACAGAGTAGTTAAAATGATTGAATTCACATACGTGCATTTATCAACATGGAGAAATCTAAAGCCAGTGTTCAGTGAAAAAAAGAATATTGCAAAAATGTTTGTAGGTATAACATCATTTGTAATTACATCATTGTAATGTGTAATTTTAAAATTGAGTCGTATATATTGTTTGGGGATGTGCACATATGTTTAAAGTACAAATACATGCATGGGCATGAGAGGCATATAAGACAAGACTGTGGTTAAGAGAATGGACTGTGAAGCAACCTTGTTTATCAGTTATGACTTTCATAACGTTTCATAACTTCAATCTCTCTTTGCCTCAGTTCCCTCATATATAAAATGAGGTTAATAAAAGTCCCTGCCTTATTGAATTTTGGGGAAGACTACATGAGAAACTGCATATACAATGCTTAGCTCAGTGTCTGTCTCACAGTAAATGCTTAATACATGTTAGCTTACTGGATAAAATATTAACAGTAAATAAACACATGTTCAACTATACAGGTAACCAAATGTAAACAAAGCAAAATAAAATTGGGTGGTTATTTTTGGCCAAGCTTTATCTCGAAATGAAAATGCTATGAAAGGCAATGTATTGTAATAGGCAGTCTCTAGATCTTGGTATGTATGCCCTTGAATAACACCCTCCCCATGAGTGTGGCCTGGACCTAATAACTTGCTCTAATAAACAGAATATGGAAACATGATGGGACATTCCTTTCAAAATGAAGTTATAGGAGCATCTGGGTGGCTCAGTTGGTTAAGTGACCAACTCTTGATCTCGGCTCAGGTTTTGATCTCAGGGTCGTGAGTTCAAGCCCTGAATTGAGCTCCACACCCAACGTGGAGCCTACTTAAAAAAAAAAAAAAGAAATTATAGAAAGACTGAGGCTTCCTTCTTGAGCACTCTCTTTCTCTTGCTTACTTGCTCTGAGGGAAGCCAGCTGCTTGCTATGTTGTGAACTGCCCTATAAAAGTGGCCCACATGACAAGGAACAAATGTGTCTGGCCATCAGTCAGTGAGTGAACTTGGAACTCCTCAAGTTGAGCCTTGATTCATCCGTCCTGGCCAACAGCTGAACCGTAATCTCATGAGAGCCCCTGAGCCAGAAACACCCAGCTCAGATCCCTGACCATCAGAAACTGTGAAATAATAAATGTTTATAGTTTTCAGCTGACAAATTTTAAGGGCTGATTTGTCAACCCAATATAGATAACTAATACACCCAATGAAGGCCAGGGTGAAAACTATTAATAATAAATTCCTCAAGAGCAATTTTGGCAATATTTCTGAAGACATTTAAAATTTTTTGGCCTAAGAAAATAAGTATACAAAAATTGAGATACATTCTTTAAAGTATTAAATGTAACAAATATAATAGTGAATAACTGGTAACAACTTAGATGCCCAACACTGATTGGGGAACTGTGATATTGTGATATAATAAGAAATATATATTTTAGTTTTTAATCCTGGCTCCTGGCCAGAGTTTCTAAAACCTTTAGAATTTCCCAAGGGATAATGGTTCTAGGAGAATCTTTTGTTCTAATATTTGGTCTTTGACTCCAGTTCCTGACATAGAGCTCCAAAATCCCTTAGTTTCCTGGGTGATACAAGTGTCTCCTGTTCTAATGAGGCAAACCTTGCTGGGCTCCTGGAGAGCTTGAGGGTGGGGGCTGGTCACCAGAAAGACCAAGCCATGGTTAGAGGCTTGAAATGTTCAGCCCCACTTCCCATCCTTGAGCTAGGGCCTGGAGATTGAGTTAATAATCTACAAGGCCCATATGATGAAGCCTCCATAAAAATTCCTAAAGTATGCGGTTTGCAGAGCCTCTGAGTTGGTAAACATGTTGAGGTGCTGGGAGGGTGGCATGCCCAGACAGCATGGAAGCTCCGAATCCCTTCTCCCCATTCCTTGTCCTTTTATAATAAATTACCCTTTTATAATAAACCAGTAATCTGGTACGTAAATTGTTTTCCTGAGGTCTGTGAGCCATTCGAGCAAACTACTGAACCCAAGGAGTGGTCATGACAACCTCTGAGCTACAGCTGGTCGATCAGAAGCACAGGTTGTAACCTGTGGTTGGTGCCTGGAGTTGGGGGGTTAGTCTTGTGGGACTGATGCCCTAATCCGTGAGACCCAATGTTAACACCAGGTAGAAAAACTGAATTAAATGGTAAGACACCCATTTGGTGGTGCCCACAGAGAACTGGAGAATTGCTTGGTGTGGAAAAAACCCATAAGCATTTGATGACAAGAACTGAAGTGTTGAGAGTACAGAATTAAAAAGGAAACTTATTCCTTTCAGGAATGCTTAAATAAATTATGGTGTATTTGTTTGATAAAATCTTAAGCAGACATTAAAATTCATGTTAAAATTCTATTAATGATTTGTTGAAATATTCACAATATAATTACAACTATGTACACAAAATAAAAATAATTGAGGATGACCCCAATTTTTTATTTGTTTAATTTTTAAAAGACTAGATAGGGGGCGCCTGGGTGGCACAGTCGTTAAGCGTCTGCCTTCGGCTCAGGGAGTGATCCCAGTGTTCTGGGATCGAGCCCCATGTCAGGCTCCTCCACTGGGAGCCTGCTTCTTCCTCTCCCACTCCCCCTGCCTGTGTTCCTTCTCTCGCCGGCTGTCTCTCTCTGTTAAATAAATAAATAAAATCTTAAAAAAAAAAAAAAAGACTAGATAGAAATATATCAACATGATCATAGGGATGATCTCCAAGTGATTATTCATTTTCTTGGGTATATTTTTCTGTCGGTTCTAATTTTTAAATAATGAATATGTATTATTTTTTATTTTGAAAAATCTTTAAGTGTAAAATAATTAAATGAGGGCCTGGTGTGATTCTTTTTTTGAGAGAGAGAGAGTGGGCATGTGCAAGGGGTGGGGAGGGGCAGAAGGAGAGGGAGAGAATCCCAACCAGACTCTGCAGTGAACACAGAGCTCAACGTGGAGCTTAATCCCACCACCCTGAGGGAGTTCATAACCTGAGCCCAAATCAAGAGTCGGATGCTTAACCAACTGAGCCCCTCGGGCCTGGTATGATTTTTAAAATATATTTACTTTGCCAATTTTTCCTGGATCATATTTTTCAAATTCTCTCATGTTACTGAGTCTCCCTCTGAACTTACCTTTCAACCACTTCTCTAAATCAAGGATGTCTGTTCTTCCTTTATTCTTGATATTTTTCTGACATGGCTTCCAGATATTACTGAAAAGGAAAAACACCGAAGTAAATCTTGATTAAAGTTGTAAGATACAAAATTAATATATGAAAATACATTTCTATACACAAATAACAAAGTAGCAGAAAGAGAAATTAAGAAAACAATCCCATTTACAATTGCACCAAAAAGAAAAAAATACCTGGGAATGAGTTTAAACGAGGAAGTGAAAGACCGGTACCCTGAAAACTATGAAACACTGATGAAAGAAATGAAGAGGACACAAACAAGTGGAAAGCTACTCCGTGCTCATGCATTGCAAGAATTCATATTGTTAAAATGTCCATACTACCCAGAGCAATCTACAGGTTTAATGCAATCTCTATCAAAATATCAATCGTATTTTTCATAGAACTAGAACAAACAATTCTAAAATGTATATGGAACCACAAAAGACTCCATTTAGCCAAGCAATCTTGAGAAAGAAAACAAAGAGGGAGGTACCACAATTACAGATTTCAAGGTACGCTATAAAGCTATTGTAAGCAAAACAGTATGGTACTGGCACAAAAATAGACACACAGGTCAAGAGAACAGAATAGAGAGTCCAGAAATGAACCCATGTATATATCCACGGCAATGGAGGCAAGAATATACAACAGGAAAAAGATAATCTTTTTAACAAATGGTGCTGGGAAAACTGGACAGCTATATGCAAAAAAAATGAAACTGGACCACTTTCTCTCACCACACACACACACACACACACACACACACACACACACACAAACTCTAAATAGATTAAAGACCTAACTGTGAGACCTGAAACCATAAAACTGCTAAGAGAAAACAGTCATTTCTTGTGCATTGGCCTAAGCAATCTATTTATGGATTTGTCTCCTAAGGCAAGGGAAACAAAGGCAAAAATAAACTATTGGGGGGCATCTGGGTGGCTCAGTCGTTAGACATCTGCCTTTGTCTTGGGTCATGATCCCAGCGTTCTGGGATTGAGCCCCGCATTGGGCTCCCTGCTCAGCGGAAAGCCTGCTTATCCCTCTCCCACTCCCCCTGCTTGTGTTCCCTCTCTCGCTGCCTGTCAAATAAATAAATAAAATCTTTTTTAAAAAATAAAATAAAATAAACTATTGGGACTACACCAAAATAAAAAGCTTCTGCACAATGAAGGAAACCATGAACAAAACAAAAAGGCAAAATAGTGAATGGGAAAAGATAATTTGCAAATATCCAATATATCCAATAAGGAGTTAATATTAAAAATATACAAAGAACTTTACAACACCAAAGAAATAATAATTTTATTAAAAATGGGCAGAGGACCTGAACAGACACTTTTCCAATGAAGACATACAGATGGCCAACAGACACATGAGAAGATGCTCAACATCATTAACCATTAGGGAAATCACAAATCAGAACCACGATAAGATATAACCATACACCAGTCAGAATGGCTAGTATCAAAAAGACAAAAAGTAACAAGTGTTGGCAAGAATATGGAGAAAACGGAAATCTTAACGCACTATTGGTGAGAATGTAAATTGGTGTAACCACTGTGGAAACAGTATGGAGGTCCTTAAAAATTTAAAAACAGAGATATTATATGATCCAGTAATTCCATTACTGGATATTTATCCAAGGAAATTGGAAACTGATTTAAAAAGATATATGCACCCCTACGTTTATTGCAGCATTATGTACAATGACCAAGATAAGGAAGCAACCCAGTGTCCATTCATAGATGAATGGATACGCACGCACGCACACACACACTGGAACGTTGCTCAGCCATAAAAAAAGAATGAAATCTTGCATTTGCAATAACATGGATTGACCTAGAAAGTATTAAACTAAGTGAAATAAGTCAGACAGAGAAAGACAAATATCATATGATTTCACTTATATGTGGAATCTAAAAAACAAAATAAGCAAACAAACAAACCGAGTCTTAAATACAGAGAATGAACTGGTGGTTGCCAGAGAGGAAAGGAGTGGTGGTGGGGGGGATGAACAAACCAAGTGAAGGGAATTAAGAGATAGGAACTTCCAGTTGTGAAATAAGTAAGTCACTAAGATAAAAAGTGTAAGCATAAGGAATATAGTCAATAACATTGTATGTATGTTGTATGGTGACAGATGGTAACTACACTTTTCATGGTGAGCAGTGAGTAATGCATAGAATTGTCGAATCACTATGTTGTATACCTGAAACTAATATACCATTCTATGTCAACTACAATAGTAAATGTTTTCAATTATATAAAATCTCAAAAAGGTAATTAGGTTTGACTCTTGGCTTAGAGTATCATTTTACTTCAGGAAATAAAGATTTTAATAAGCTTACATAAAAATCCAAAATGTAATTATTTGGGTCAGAATTTTTTAACCCAGGGTCCATGAACATCTGGGACTCACAAATGTACCTCAAGTTGCAATTCATGAAATGGTATGCAAAATATCCAGTGTGTGTGGATCTTCCCAGAAAGAGAGTTCACAGTTAAATCAAGCTCTCATTGAGGTCTGTAATTAGGGTGACAGCCATGCTGGCTCACCCAGGACTACTGCTTTTAGCACAGAAAAGCCTTGAGTCCTGGGAACTCCTCAGTCCTGGACATAAAACAGGGACAGGTGGTCACCCTTTCTTCAACCCAACAAAGATCAATGAAAAATCATTCCAAGATTCAATTAAAATCCAATGGAAGGTATAAGTAAAAATTAGATCACTTCTTAAGTCAGAGAACGCTGCTACTCCTTATTTAACCTACATCCTTTTTTTTTAAGATTTTATTTATTTATTTGACAGATAGAGACAGCGAGAGAGGGGACACAAGCAAGGGGAGCGGGAGAGGGAGAAGCAGGCTTCCCGCTGAGCAGGGAGCCCGATGCAGGGCTCGATCCCAGAACCCTGGGATCACGACCTGAGCCGAAGGCAGACGCTTAACGACTGAGCCAGCCAGGCGCCCTAACCTACATCTTGAGAATTATTTTATAGATAAACCAAAGCTACTGGTATCTTTCCTAGATTCTAGGCTAACTGCAATTTGTAAATGATCCCCTTGTCACAATGAACCCTTACCTTCTGTCATGTGTATTTGGTGGCTGTTGCATTACTAGATTGAGATGAGACTACCCTGGCAAGATCACTCCCCATAATAATCCAAAAGGGAAAACACAGGTCATCGTGTAAGAATCCTGATCTGTGGCATGTTGGGAAACTCAGGTGCTCTCCATTGGTTTAGATGTCAGCAGAGGCACTTCCAAACAGTGTACATGAAGCTAATTTCCGCCTCCACTGGAGGCAGGCTAGAAGTTAGAACAGCCGTGGAGAGGCCTCTCCATTTTCCCAACATTCCATGTGGAGAAGAATGGGGCTTGTGCCCTCCTGGGAGAGGCCCTATCTGCTAAGGCATACTCAAATTATGGTGTCTCTTTTGATTTTCAGTTTTAATCCACTGGCCTTTGCTAAGGTCTTCTTGGACAGCCTACTTTGTCTCAGCGGTGCCCCAGAGAATCACAGGGGGACCGTGAGGCCACCACCGGGGTGAGTGGTCCTTATGCTGGTGTGGTGGTGGCAGCAAGAATTAATGAGGTTCCTTCCAGGGCAATAGCGCATCTCAGGGGAACAGAGGAGGATTTTCCAGTCTAACTGACTCTGACTCAGCCAGGAGATTCTCCTTCTAGCATTCACCCTGGAAGCTCTGGTTTTGTTCTATGAAGAAAGGAGACTTTTATTATATGCACATACTTTACAATGTCAAAGTATAAACATAGGTAGCTTTCTTCACCTGTGCAGTTTTTACCTGAAATTTTCGTGTTTTTTGATGATCCGCTGTGATCCTCAATCCCCAAGGTTTTAGGAGACAAATATCTTTTGAGAACACCCGTTCCATTCTCATCATACCTGCATTAGAAGTGATTCATGCAATTTCATAGGTAAGTTTTATGAAACTGTAAGTACATTATCTCGAGATGGCAAATGTGAGAGACTTGGGGTCTATACCAGACAATTCCCCTTGTGGGTCTATGCCAGGCCATGCTATTAATCACAGTGTTCTTTTTGTTAAGCCTAGACTCAGCCTCAAAAATGTTCTCAACTTCTACCAGACATATGGCAATGGCACACAGCATGATACAGATTTATTTACATATGTGTGTTTGTGAGTGTGTGTAAATGTATGTATACACACACATACACACATATACACATACATAATAGATATGTTTATTCTTTTCATTTTTAAAATGAAAAATTCTCTAAAAATTCTATGCCAGCCCATGTGTCCTGATTCTGAGTTTAAAAAAATACTATCACTGTACGCACACCACATATACCCCCACATACAGCATTATGGAGAAATGCATCATCTAACGGCCGATGCTCTGCCCTCGGAGAATGACCATTAACCTTTGGCTTGCGAACCGGTTCCGTCTGCGCTTCCTGATATCCAACAGATACGAATCGCGGGGACCTTGAGGAGAAGATCAGACATGAAGAACATGATGAAGCAGCACAAATACGACAGTTCAACAGCACAGGCTCCGGAGCTCCACACTGAGTAGGCGCCAAATCTACAGCCTAACTCTGCAATTTGTAAGTTCTTCTTCTTTTCTCCCTGAGTCTCAGTTTCTTCCCTTATAAAATGGAGGACGTAATACCTCCCTCGCAGGGTTGTTAAGAAGTAAATGAGGGGCACCTGGGTGGCTCAGTTGTTTAGGCGTCTGACTCTTGGTTTCGGCTCAGGTCATGATCTCAGGGTCATGGTATGGTGTCTCTTTTGATTTCCAGTTTTAATCCACTGGACTTTGTTAAGGTCTGAGACAAAGGAGGCTGTCCAAGAAGACCTTAACAAAGGCCAGTGGATTAAAACTGGAAATCAAAAGAGACACCATCTCAAAACAATTGAGATGAAAGTTACAGTTGCCAAAGTTTTCAAACCCCACTTCCTTCATCGGGCTCCGCGCTCAGCGTGGAGTCCGCTTGAGATTGTCTCTCTCCCTCTCCCGCTTCCCCTCCTCTCCGCTTCCTCTCTCTAAAAAGAAAAAAAAAGGGAAAGTAAATGATATGTTGTATAAAGAGCCTAGTACACTGTGCAGCAATGAATAGGCTCCCAACAAATGGTCTTCATGATGACCAAGTCGGACCTATTCCATAGCTGACCATAATTCAAAGCTGAGTCTGACACAGCGGCTGGGGCGCGGCTGACAGAGGCAAAATCTGACAGAAAATTACAAAGTAGGGCTACGACTCATCTGTTCAATGCACATTTACTGAAAAAAAGGATTAAAACATTAAATTTTAAAAAATCATTTTTTTAAAGAAATGAGCATTAATAAATGAGTGTCCACCATGCCAGGTCCCTTTGATCTGTTTGTGCACATCGCCATGACCAAGACGTGCCCACTGCCCTCCAGGGCCTCCCACCTGAGCCTGGGGGCAGACAGGTGACTCACAACAACGCGGTAGCCGGCAGAGAAGACTAAAAAGGCTGTAGGGAAAGGGAGGAGGCAGAGAGCAGTTCTGGCAGAGGCCATTTACCTGGAAGTTTCGTTGAGCAGGAGGAATTAAGTCAAATTGGGCGGCTCGGAAGGAAAAGAATTCAGGTGGATGAGTAGTTGGAGGCCCGGTGGCCGGTCACGTGCCAGCTAACGGGGGACTGTGACTGGAGATGAGGGAGGGGTGAGGGCTTGAACGCCAGCCGGAACTGAGGCGTCGGGACTTGACTCTGTAGGAAGCAGGGAGCCATCCTACAGCCTCCGAGCGGGCAAGCGACGCAAACCAAGATGGAGGTCAGTTCTCTCGTTCGAGGGGAGCTGGGGAGATTAAGGAACCGTTCACCTGCCAGTGACGCAGGAGGCCTGAAAGGAGACCATGTGACCGAAACGGTAAGCTCACTGAAGGCAGGGTCAAGGTCAAGGTCTTAGTCACGTTTGTTTCCTTGCTGTCAAGCGCAACGCCTGGGGATTACGAAAGAAAGAGACAGGACGGACCGAGGGAGGGAGGGAGGGAGGACGTTTGCCGAACGGATCAAACTCCCGCGGAGGCGGGAATGCACTCCTGCGCCGGCTGAGCCCGGGCCCACCGGGGAAGCGTCTCCCCGGCCAGCGCCAGTCGGAGCGCTCGGGCCTTGAGAGAGCTGCCCTCAGAACAGAGGTCGTCGCGCCGACCTCGGCTCTGCTGGGAGAACGCACCGCCACAACCGACGTGAGGGGTTCAGTGCAGGGAGCCGCGCGAGGCCGTCGCTGAATGAAGTCTGCGGGCGACCGGCGTCCTGCGGGGCGGTAGACTCACAACCCAACGAAGGACCCTCGGGGGTCGGTGAAGGCCGGGAGGGCGCTGGGCTCAGCGAGGAGGAGGGGCTAGTGTTCCCGCGTCGCACGGAAGCAGGACAAGCCCCTCCCCCCCCGCCCGGAGCCGCAGCCGATCACCCCTCACCCCTGCCCGCAACCCCTCTCACCTGCCGGCCCGGCCCGAGCCACTGCGGGGCTCCCCCGGGGCACCGTCTCCCCCGACGGCGGCGGCGCGGGGCCAGGGCTCGGGTGTTCGCCGCCCCCGGACGCGCCGCGCACTGACGACCGCTCCGGACGCCGCGGCGGGGCTGCGGGGCTGCGGGGGCGGGAGCGCGGCGGTCGGGGCGGGAGGGGCGCGCGGAAGGGGGCGCCCTCCCGGGGCCGCGTTCCCGGCCCGCCGCGTCCCCCTAGCGGCCGCGAGGACCCGCGGAACTCCGCGCCCTGCTCTCGGGGTTTCTGCGACGGCGGCGGCGGCGGCGGTGTGGGGTGCCGCGGTCGGGCAGGGGGCACCGAGAGCGCAGAGTGCTCTGATGAGAGCCAGCTCCCTTCCAGCCTCCCCTCCGCCGCCGCCCCGAGATCAAGCCCCTTGTCGCGCAGCCTCGCGCGCCGCCGCGGCCGCATGCCCTCGGCGCGGCGCTTCTCCAGAAGCCGAGGGACGAGCCCTAGAGCGCGGACCCGACCTCAGCCGCACCCGGGGTGTGTCTGCCAACCCAGGGCCCGAGCTCGCCCCGGAGGCGCCTGGGGGCGGAGTGCGGGGGCCTGCCTGGCCCTCCCGGCGCGGGGCTCTGGTCGCGCCGCGGGGTCGGTGGCCAGCGGGTGGGGGGTGGGGGTGAGCCACGGATGTCGGGGTCCTCTGAACCCCAGGCATGGGCCTGGCAGGAGAAGGTAACTGCAAGAAAGGTGTTGACCTGAAGATACTCCATTCTTTGCTCTATTTTAAGCAAATCATCCCGCTCCCCTCTGGATAAATAGGAAAACAGCCAAGATTGACCGAGTTCGGCAGCAAGCAGGTCCCGCTTCAGAAACCCTTTCCACTTGCTCCCTAGCGGTCTCTGCTTTCTCAAAACAAGTCCTGCTAGCTGTGTCCCTCTCCACGCAGCTTCTCGGGAAGGCTCGTAGAAATAGATCTCCTTACCAGGACATTCTATTCGCCTTCCACGCTCTTTGCGTTTCCACGTGAATTTTAGAATCACTTTGTCAATGTCTACCCCCAAAGCGCTTGCAGAAATTTTGCTCAGGGTTGAAGTGGACCTATTTTGTCAATTTTTTTCCCTAAATATTTCACATTTTTGATGCTCTTGTAAAAGTTATTTTTTTTAAAGATTTTATTTCTTTAATTTAGACAGAGTGAGAGCAGGGAAAGGGGCAGAGGTAGAGGGAGAGACTCCCAAGCAGATTCCCCGCTGAGCGGGGAGCCCCACCTGGGGCTGGGTCTCAGGACCATGAGATCATGAGCAAAATCAGGAGTCAGTCCCTTAACCATTGAGCCACCCAGGTGCCCCATAAATGTTATTTCTTAATTCAATTTCCTAGGGTTTAATGCTAGTATATAGAAATACAATTGATTTTTGCACATTGATCTCCTATTCTACTAAACCTTGATATTTGATTTCTAGCTCCCAGAACTGTGAGAGAATAAAGTTTTGCTGTGTTAAACCACTCCGTTTGTGGCAATTTGTTACAGCAACCCTAGGAAATGAATACAAAGATATTGCAGTCCCTAACTGTAATTGTGGATTTTTCTATTTCTCCTTGCAATTACATCAATTTTTTTATGTATCTTAAAGCTCTGTTTTTAGATGAATAAACATATACGACTGTTATGTCCTCTTGAGAAACCAACATCTTTTCCCTTATGAAATGACCTTCTTCGCCCCTGATAACATTCTTTCTGTTACAGCTTTTTCTATCTTTTTACTTTTAGCCTATTTATATCTTCTGTTTAAAGTGCATTTCTTGTGGCAGGCATCTACTTGGGTGTTACTTTCTTTTTCTATATGACAGTCACTGCATTGACTTCATTATATTTTATCTACTATTTTGAGACTTCGTTTGTATATCTTTTTTAAAGTAGGGAGGTTTTTTCCCCCTTAGTGTCATGTACTATTGACAGGTTTTTAGTAAATATGAGACCTGGAATGGCTACATATGATCTCCCTCTAGTGGCCACATTGAATAATGTTATGAAAGTCAAATAATTATTCTAGAGCACAACTTCTCCGTGGCAAGCTTTGCCTATTAATCAGTTGTGTCAACCTCTTATTAATTTGACTTTAGTGCTTCCTGCAGCAGTGAATAAATTCCTCATGGTCCCAAGAGATGCCCAGTGCTTAAATAGGCCATGAAGGGAAACTTGGTAATCTTGAAACATGACAGTATAATAGGCACCCAAAATAAGTAATAACCATTGTCGTGTTATTGATACCTTAATAAGTAATTCAGAAAATATATAATGGTTGACATAGGATAGTCATGAAAAATAAGGAATGAAAATGATGACTTTCAAAAATATTCAAAAGACAAATAGCATAAAATAAAGTGACAGAAATCAATATTTTAAATATGTGTAGTAATTCCTTTGCAACTTCCCTTGAATCTATAATTACTTCAACATAAAATTTAAAACATATCAGTGATCATGATAAATGGAAATGGATCCAAATTCTCTTGCTAAGAAAATAAAAGTATCAACTTTTTTTTTAAAAAAAGAAAAAGTATGGAAGTTTACAAGGAACATACATAAAACATACAGAATGGAGAAAAGTAAAGGGTTAGAAAAAGATAAACTGGAGAACACAGACCAAACGACAGCAGGTATTGCTTTGTTCCTTTAGGGGGAAAAGACTTTAAGGGGAAAGCATTACTGCAGGTAAAGAGGACCACAACTTAAGGATTAAAAGTTAAATTTACCAAGAGGGTATAACAATTTAAATCTTGTATTCCTTTAAAATTAAAGCCCTAAAATATGTAAAGGAAAATTTGACAGAGCTACAAGGAGAGATTGATAAACGAACCATTAACGTGACTATGATTTTATATGGCAGACAATTGTCACAACCATATTTCTGCTAGTATAATTACTCCTACCTTCTATGATGAAATTCTGTATACCCGTACTTTGTACTGCTCCACAAAAGCTATGGTGGGTTACATGTGCTCCATGATTGGAAAAAGTGGAGAACTATTGCACTAGAAACCGAAGCACATTATTTCCTATTGATTCAACAGCATTCACTGAACAACTATTATGTTTAAGGTATCATGGCATCTTTTACATGCTAAAAGAGTAAGTTGTTGTACTTATTTAGTTTAGCCATTTAAAAAATGCATAAGCTGGGGGACGGTCTGGGTGGCTCAGTCGGTTACTCTTGATTTTGGCTCAGGTCACGATCTCAGGGAGATGGAGCTCCGTGCCGAAGGTGGAGCCTGCTTAGGGTTCTGTGTCTCCCTTTGGTCTGCCACTCCCCCCCCCCTTGTCTCTCTCTCTCTCTCTCTCTAAAAAAAAGATGCATAAGCTGGAGTTTCATAGAGCATTATAGGAAATACTATAGTTTTCTGGAACTATAGTTAAAGCCCTGAAGTCCCTCCCTCCCCCATCTCTCTCTCTCTCTCTCTCTCTCTCTCTCTGTCAATTAAGTCTGTGTCTCCTTCTTGAATAAATAAATGTGCTTGATGGAACAAGCAACAGTAAAGAATTTCCAAAATTATGATATATCTTTGGTATATTTTCTTTTAAAACTAGAAAATACTATAGCAAGTACAAATATTGGCCCAGAAACCCAACTGTGTAAGGCAACTTAATTTCTATTAAGAGACTCCATTCTGCCACGTGGTGAAAACAATTTGGGTCCCTTTTTCTCTTCCCTTTTGGCAATGATTTACATATGAATTCCAGGGATTTCTATAGTACTGAAGATGGGAAGAGGGGCATATGGTCTGGATCTTCACCTATCCATGCTGGCATCAGCTGCCAGGTCCTTATCCCCTTCTGGGCTTTGGTCACTGCTCCATCGAGGTCATTCTTGACATTTGCCTGATTTCCAACCATGAGGCTCTTCAGCTCCGGCTTGTTTTCAGCTAACTTGGTTGTCCTTGGATACAAAATGGTCTTCTGCTGCTCCCACGCCACACTGGGGCAGGAGAAACTAATGGGTGCTCTCCAGGGTCCTTCACAGCGGCAGGCTAACCTACAGGTACTGGAAGTTGTTCTCCTCTCCCTTGTTACACTCGGATGAGCTCTGTAAGGCTGTCTCCGACCTGTGTACTAACACGTCACCCGGTCATTTATCTCCTGGCTTCTTGCTGCCTCTCTGAGCTGGGGGACAGTTCATGCCCCTATTTCTCAAGGACCCACCCACACTGACATCTCACTTCTTGCTTTCTCCCTAACATACTTCCTTTCTTCCCAGGTTTGGGAAAACTTAATGTAATCTTTGGTAGGATGGGGTGGGCAGGAAAATTCGCTTTCCTTTAGGTATTCTACCAAATCATCTGTTTATACTTGAAATCCTTCTCTCTTTTGGAAATTCTAATGCCAAGAATAGTTTTCATTCTCTTTGCTTTCTGAATGTTTTTTTTTCCCTGAGGCAATGACACAGAATTTCCATCTGCATGAGAAAAGGGTCATGGGATAAAAGCAAGCATATAGGAAAGAAACCTGCGTTAAAGTAGCAAAATATTGTTATTCCACAGAGGAGCAAAAACGGTCTCGCTGATAACATTTATTAAACATTGATTTTAACAGTAACAGGGATTATCCTGTTGATGAAGTACAAAGAGGAGGAGCCCCTGAATTAAAAAAAAAAAAAAGGTGGTGTGGTGTTTTAGCATCCAGGTCAGAGACAGACCTACAGAATTCACTGAAGTGTTTTGAAAGATGTTGGGTAGGGGGGCGCCTGGGTGGCTCAGTTGGAAGAGCAGGCAACCCTTGATCTTGGGTCGTGAGTTCAAGCCCCACATTGGGTGCAGAGGTTACTTAAATAAAACTTAAAAAAAAATATTGGTAAGTTGTATGAAACAGTAAATACTAGGGAACCCAGTTCAAAAGGTACTTAAAAATCAATCCGGTCAACTCCAGGTGAGTAATGGCTTTATCCACAGAGAATGCAAGTCAGAGACCAGCAGTGTCAATGAGGAAGGTAAGTAAGTCATAGTCGGAGGTGTTATTACTACCCATACGATTAAGCTTAACTGCGCAATAAAATACCAAATATGCTTGTTGGAGTCTTGGATAAAGTAAGGAGGGGATGCTAAGAATATGAATGGCAGAGAAGTTATGGAACTCTCCTTCGCAGGGGGGTCTATTGTGTTAGTTGGGGCTGAAGAGTGCCCAAGGTCCCCTGCCCCCAGCAACCGCTGAGCCACTTTCTCCAGGGGTCAGGGCCTTCCAGGAGAAGAAGTCCCTCTGACCATCTCTCTCTGTCTTGCTCTCTCTCTCTCTCTTTTTTTTTTTAATGATTCAGGGACTCCTCTGCCACCAGAAATCACATCCTTTAAATAATAGTGACTAAAATCTTTCTAACCAAACTTTTCGTTTCATAAGCATGCATAAAATGTTAAGAATACAAACTTTGACTGAAGTACCCCATTGAAAGTCATTCAGCTGGGAGTACAACCAGTGTCCCCGTGAGACCCTGTCGCACACTGCACGGGAATGGCCATGTAGACACCAGAAGTATGTGTGTTCCTGCCATGTGAGCATCTCTAGGGTAACAATCTTACCTTTCTGATTTCCGACCACCAGGACCCTACGAAGTTTTCAGTGTCTAAAGTGAGGGTGCAGTAATGCTTGTTGAAAGATTTGGAAAAGAAAAAAGTGAATGAATGAATGAATAAATTAGGTGATAGTGGTCCAGATAATTTCTATGCTGATGTGGAAAAGTAGGAGGAAAACGCATACTCAAGGCAGTTGACCACAAAGGTAAGAAAGTTCTAGAATGAACAATGGGTTAAAAAAAAAAAGACACATTTTGTAGTTTAATACTTTTACCTGGCATTAGCTAAAATAGGAACCAGTAGTTGAAGCATTTTGAAGGAACGCTCATGATTTCTGAAGGTATGTGGTGTGCGTGCACATTCACTTTACTATCATGGCACCTGATTATAAAGAATTTGTTAATTAAGGTATTGTTCTTATTAGCTAAGTCACCCTGAACAAGAATTGCAGGGAAATATTGCATTTATTTTGTTTTGCCTTTTTTTAAAGCAATGCATCAATGTGAATGTGTCTATTAAATACCCTTGAATGAAATTCATAAATTCATATGTGGTCTTACATCATCAAAAGATAAATAAATTTTCAGAATTCATTCCTCTCTGCTTAATGCCGAAATTTACCATGCAAACAAATAATAAGGGTATGTTCTAATTATTCACAGTTTTAGATCTATACCTACACACATTATCACCATTATCAACAAATCCTTAAGTGTTTTTTTCTTTATTTCTTGTGCTTTTTTTCTCTTTAGCAGATCCCATTCTCTATTCCCAGTTTGGTAAAAGATTTAAGATTCTTTAAAATTTCTGGGGCGCCTGAGTGGCTCAGTCGTTAAGCATCTGCCTTCAGCTCAGGGCGTGATCCCGGCGTTCTGGTATCGAGCCCCATGTCGGGCTCTTCCGCTGGGAGCCTGCTTCTTCCTCTCCCACTCCCCCTGCTTGTGTTCCCTCTCTCGCTGGCTGTCTCTCTGTCAAATAAATAAATAAAAATCTTTAAAAAAAAAGATTCTTTAAAATTTCTACTAAAAATAAAAGACTAGCTCAATACCCTACTCTCGTTTCTATACAGCCCTTTCCCCTACACCCCTCAGCCTCCAGGACACCATGCCACATTTGAAAGCAAGTTTTCTTTCTGATCTCCCAGATGCCTTGTCCATTCTCATGCTGGCAGAAAGCCGCTGAGTGCTGGGATTGGTGGTAGACACATGTTCTGCTGAGCGCCATTCTCTCCCCTGCCTGTGTAAGTGATACCTGGATCTTGTGATCACAGGCAGCTCATGCTCTTGAGGGCAGCTGAGGCCTCTCTTTTCTGAGAAAGTCACGGAGGGAAAGGACAGTGTACAGATTTCCGTGGAAAACCTCTTGTCAAGGATTCCAGCTACAGCTTGCCCTACATGACAGGATAATTGGACAGAATCCAAGGAGAAATATGATATCTTCCATTTAGAAAATATAAAAAATTGTGATTAGTAAAGTCAAGTGCAACAAAGATGATAATACTCCCTGGAGTAATATGTTAATATTTAATTTAACTTTAGTATCTGTTAAACATCTTCTAGTGATATTTAACTAATCAAACAACTTGATAGTAAAAACAAATCCAGACATAAGAGCAGACAAAACTTTTTGTTCTTTAAGTGGTTATAGAATCACACATAAGCTGTTCTTTTTTAAAGATCAATGATCAAATAAATGAGCCATGGTATGGGGATTTCATTAATTTAAGCTATTATAAGAACATAATATATGACAAACTAGAATTAGTAATCCAAGGCAAATAATGGAGAAAAGAAAATATCTACTTAAGAATTAGAGTTGGGGGGCACCTGGGTGGCTTAGGCGGTTAAGCATCCTACTCTTGGTTTCGACTAAGGTCATGAACTTGGGGTCGTGAGACTGAGCCCTGCATTGGGCTCTCTGCTCAGCACGGAGTCTGTTTCAGTTTCTTTCTCTCCCGACTCTACTGCTCCCCTCATTCACCCATGTGTGTGCACACATTCTCTCTCTCAAATAAATAAATAAAATCTTAAAAAAAAAAAAGAATTAGTGTTGGAATACCTGAGAATAGTATGGTATGATATTAGGTCAAAAGAAGTAGAAGGAGGGGCACCTGGGTGGCTCAGTCAGTTAAGCGTCTGCCTTCAGCTCAGGTCATGATCTCGGGGTCCTGGGATTGAGCCCCAAATCAGGCTCCCTGCTCTACAGGGAGTCTGCTTCTCCCTCTCCCTCCTCGCCTCTGCCTCTGCCCCCTACCTATGCTTGTGCTCTCTCTCTCTCTCAAATAAATGAATAAAATCTTTAAAAAAAATTAGAAGGAAATAGGCTAGTAGGACAGACCACTAAATCTACAAGAGAGGTACATTTACATCAGAACATGAAGTATATCATCATATGGATCTGTTCATATCTAAATAAATAACACTGTTAGAAGAATGTAATAAAAATATCAAAAAACCCGAACAAAATGAAAAGCGCTTAGCACATATTTACTGCTCTAAATATATAAAGAATTTTAAATATAAATACTCTGCTTTCACACCATAAGCAATCAAGGAAGATTAAAAATGTATATCAAAGGAAAGCCCTGACAAACTAAATTGAATCACATGGGATATGTGCAGTTTCATAGCAATTAAAGAGGTGCAAATTAGAACCCATAAGATGGCACAAATAACTAAAAGAGGCTTTTTTTAAAGGCAGGGTTGGAGGAGGATCTGTAACCATTTGACACCGCTGGTGGGCTGCTTTGTTTCTGAAGAGAGACTTCTCAAGGTGTAGCAAGAGCTAAAAATCTTTTAAAACGTTTAATCTACCCATTCCATTTTACAAAAGAGAAAAGAGAAGGAAAAATCATAAAGGGAAAAAGGAAATTTTGCAAAGTATGTAGCTGCATTATTTTTCATAGTAAAAACAAGAAACATCTCGAATGCACAAAGTGAAATGGTTTGGGCAATGGCTCAGTGTTAACAGAATGGATACAGCGCCCTATTATGTGGTTTGGGTTGATTCATGAAAATCTATGTGTGAAGCTGTAAGAAATAAAGCTAAGGGACAAGTATGTCCACTGAGAAACTCTAAGTTCCTTGGGAGGCTGAACCATCTCTTAACTCATACTGAATCCGCAGGGTGAAACTTTGTTCCTGGCACACGATAAATGCTCTAGTGCTTGTTGAATGAATGCTCGAATGGCTTTTCTATTAATGCTGAATTCTTGACCTTCTGCCTGCTCTGACCTTGGCAAACTTGCATTTGCTAGCTTTCACACGGCTCACCTAGGCTTCTGGACTCTAGCCTGCCCAACCTCAGATAAACGCATATCCTTTGTGGTCCTGTCACCCAACGTGTGACCTCTGCTCTACTGCAGGGTCCATACCCGGGGAGTCAGACAGCTGCAGTTCCATTAACAGCATAAATTAAATGCATAAACTTTGTCAACTGTACCAAATTGGGAAGAAACTTGAGCGAAACGTTTGGAGTTAAAAACTAATTGCAATCATTCTAGGGGAAGGAACAGCTGTATCTGAAAACCTGTACTATTATTATATGAACTGCCTACAAAAAAAGTTAAGGAAAATCGAAGTTCATAGTAATGCATAAAACAAAAACAAAAACAACGCATAGTTGCAATCAATTTTCTAAGACTAGAGAGCAGATGTCTCCCCAGTCTCAGTGCCTAGCATAAAGAGGCAAATACAGACAAGGATTCGACCTTCTCTTACTTGACATCCCGGTCACTCAGCTGCTCTGAGGGGAAGGCTAACAGCACTGACCCTCAAGAAACCGCCAGCTGCCTGAGAACATTCTGCCCAGAATATGTGCCGAGATTCCGATGACAGCAGAGTAGCGCATGAAGCCCTTCCAGGATTTACAAAAAAAAAAAAAAAAAAGCCCTATAAGGCCCCTGTTGTTGGGGTCCCCCCTGCACTCAAGCTGCCCCCTTTCCTGGTGGCGCTGAATGCCAGGCCCAGAAGTACTTCACGGTAGAATGAATGATTGAATGATTGAATGGAGGGAAGAGGGGATTCGGCAGGTTGCCAGATTATGAGGTAATGACAGCATCAAGTGACGTTAGCATTTATTTTGGAGGATCTTGATTTATTTGCGAGAGCACACAACCCTGAAGAGGCCCAAATCCAAGCGGCGAGCGTGGTGAGGGACACCGTTACAAAAACCCAACCAGCCTGAAATCCCTTGGCCGGGAGCGGGTCCCGTGCGGGCCGAGGTTAGAGCAAGCCCTGCTCGAGGCGTGGGTCCCGTGTCGGCCCCAGCCTAAGCCTTCTTGTGCTATAAATACAGCGGCCCACATGCCGCAGAGACATGGTGTTCCCTCTGCTCGCCGGGACAGATAACATGAATTTGCCCTTTAAACGTCCCAAGCTGCAGGCACAGCCCCCGGCCCACCCCGGCCTCCCGGAAGCGCCTTCGCCCCGGTTGCCCTCTGCCGAGGAGGGGGACCGCGAGGGGGTGTCCGGGCACCTGCCCAACCAATGCGCAATGCGCGCGCGGCCCCGGGGTCCCTCCTCCTCTCGCGAGAGACGGCGGGGGATATAAGGAGGGCTGCGGGGCGAGACGGGCGGTCCCTTCGCGTCGCGCAGGGACGGAGACCGGGCGGCGGTGCCTGGCCGGGCGGAGGCGAGAGCGCGGCTGCCGGAGGCTGTGTGCGCGCGGCTGTCACCATGAGTGATCACGCATTGAGCTTCCTGAAGGATTTCCTGGCCGGCGGCGTTGCCGCTGCCGTGTCCAAGACCGCGGTCGCCCCCATCGAGAGGGTCAAACTGCTGCTGCAGGTGGGCACGGCGGGGGCGCGGGCGCGGCGGGCCGGGTGCGGGGCGGGCAGGGCGCGCGGGACGCGGGCGAGCAGCGGCTGCCAGGGGGAGCGGGGCGGGCCAGCCGCAGCAAATCCGTGCTAGGCCACAGGCCCCGGCGCCCGGCCTGCGCGAAGGGGAAGGTGCCCTCTGCGTAGACAGGTCCAGCGTCAGTAGCAGATTCCTGGTGTCGGGTGGCGCCCTGCGTTCGGGTGTCTATATATGGAAACCCACCCCAAGCAGGTTACAGCCTGCCAGATCCTGCTCTTGGGACAGCACTGACCCTCCACTTAGGCCTCCTAGGTCGGCCTCACCTTTTGATTTTCAGTGCCCCTTGGACCTTTTTTCTTGCGTCCACTTTCTACCATACAAACCTCAGAATAATTATTACTCAAAAACTTGCGTACCGTGTTCCATGCGCCATGCTGTAGGCTGACATATATTTCATTTATCTTTGTATAACCTGTTAAGATAGGTATTATCCCCCTTTTTTACAGCTGAAGAAACAGGTTTTGAGAGATTTTAAGAAAGAGTTTGCGGAATAGAGTCATATCCCTTACCCTGTCCCCAGATCTTTTCCTCTGCAGTCTGGTCTCTGGTTTATCATCCTCATCCTATCTATCGTGTTTGTCTCTACTTGCCCAAAAGGCAAGGGCCCCTCAATGAGAAACTCGGCCTTTTCATTTTGGGAGTCAAAATTATCAAAAAGAAAAACCCCAACAACAGCAACAAAACCCTCAGTAATTAATTACTTGGATAATCTGTTTGAACATTTTCAGGCTCTTAATACCTGGTGGATTTATTCTACTTCTGTGAGAGCAGCCACTCCTCAGATATCCTGGTCTCCAGGGAGACTGCGTGAGACTGAGAAATCACTATCTCTGTTGTTAAATCACAGCAGATGCTCTTTAGGGCAGGGATCTTTAATCATTTCTATCTCCGGATAAGCCTGTAGTGTAGTTCTGGCACCTAGGAAAAAGGCAGTGCATAAATAACGCTTTACAAAGAAATCTTTTCAGTTTATTTGGGGAAGAACCTTTTCTCAAGTGCCCTGATAATTGAGGCAAAAGTGGATTTTTTTTTTTTTTTGCTTGTTATCCAAGTAGCCAACGTACTTATTTAGTTAATATCTGCTTGATTTGCTCATATATTTTAAAAAAGAAAATCAAGGGGTTGTAAACGTTCATTTGCTCCTGTCCTCTTTCCTTCTCCCTCTGCTCCGGCCATCCTCACCCAATTCCTCCCCTCCCCCCGCCACAGGTCCAGCATGCCAGCAAACAGATCAGTGCCGAGAAGCAGTACAAAGGGATCATTGATTGTGTGGTGAGAATCCCCAAGGAGCAGGGCTTTCTATCCTTCTGGAGGGGTAACCTGGCCAACGTGATCCGTTACTTCCCCACCCAAGCTCTCAACTTCGCCTTCAAGGACAAGTACAAGCAGATCTTCCTGGGGGGCGTGGACCGGCATAAGCAATTCTGGCGCTACTTTGCCGGTAACCTGGCTTCCGGTGGGGCAGCTGGGGCCACCTCCCTCTGCTTTGTCTACCCGCTGGACTTTGCTAGGACCAGGTTGGCTGCTGACGTGGGCAAGGGTGCCGCCCAGCGCGAGTTCAGTGGTCTGGGTGACTGTCTCACCAAGATCTTCAAGTCTGATGGCCTGAAGGGTCTCTACCAGGGTTTCAGCGTCTCTGTCCAGGGCATCATTATCTACAGAGCGGCCTACTTTGGAGTCTACGACACTGCCAAGGGTGAGAGAGGGGCCTCAGGGGGTGCGGAGTGGGGAGGAGGAAGGGCCCCAGGGGTCTGTAACTCATGAAGGATGGGATATTAATCTTGGTTTTCTTCCTAGTCCCTGGGCTAAACGGATGCTTCTGAATGAGGAGGTGGTATGGTGTGGATAAATAGCTAAAGGACTCTCCGTGTCCTCTACTGAAATGATCTCTGGCCTTGAGTTACCCAGAGAGGAAGGGGAGCCTGCTTCCCCCTTGCCACAGCTCTGTCGGTGACTGAGTTGAACTTGGAGCTATTTCAACATGCCCTGTACACTGGGCACAACTCTGGCTTCCCTGGATCCAGAGGTTGGCTGCCTGGTTGTGAGGCACCCACAAGGGGCAGGTTCTTCCAGAAGGGTAGTGCATGGAGTTGGAGGGTACGGTAGCCTCTTCTCCATCCCTACTTGCTTTTGGCTGAGCTGCTGAGAGAAATCACTTCACAGCCATTTGGCTTCTTGCCTCTGCTCACAGGGATGTTGCCTGACCCCAAGAATGTGCACATTATTGTGAGCTGGATGATTGCCCAGAGCGTGACAGCCGTCGCAGGGCTGGTGTCCTACCCCTTTGACACTGTCCGCCGTAGGATGATGATGCAGTCTGGCCGGAAAGGGGGTAAGCCTGACACCTACTGGTCTAACTCTTATTTCTCTTCCCAAGGAGAACACTATTCAGTGTTCTTTCCAGTCTTCACTATTCTGGTTGTTAAAATTATGTGATAAGAACTTAGGAAAGCAGCTTTATAGTCAGTCCCCCTCAACACTGTCAACTGTTCCTTTAGAGAAAAGAATGTGTTTCTATCACAGAGATAAGAACACCAAAAATGAGATATTTAGAGGTGAACTTAACTAAGTATCTAATTATGATAGAGGCAATTGGCCCTTTTTCCTTAGAGCCTGGGTACAGAAATACAGGAAACTAATTAGCTAGTTTATTTAAAAATAATTCTTGCTTTTGTTATCTAGCTATTCCAAGTGTTAGTGGGAGAGGGTGCTTTTGTTGGGTGACATGGCCTGAAGCCGGTTTGGCTTCCATAGGCTGAAACATGAAATTGCCATTTTTAGCGTCAAAAAGTCAAATATTGGTTCCATATGCTTCAACCTCATAGTTGTATCTCTTTTAACCGTGTCATCTTGAGACTCTGCCCATAAAATTTTCTTTTCTCATCCATAAAAAGGAGGACCACCCAGCTTAATACTTCCACTCCACCCCGTCCCCTCCCATTTTACAGTTTGAGCATGTGTGTGAGTTAGCCAATTGCTCTAGTTCTTCATCTGATTTTGGGTGGAAGGAAGAGGACTGACAAGAGACACTGCCTGACAGTTATGCAAGAGGGTGTCTAGCTGGACACTGCATAGAGTTGGGGCTTAGAGCTCAAGTGACTGACTTAGAATTCTAACACTGTGTGTAGATGTCTTTCAGAGGAAAAGCCTCTTTCCTCCAGAATTATAAAGCCCTTACCAACATTTGTTTCCACAGCGGATATTATGTACACTGGGACGGTGGACTGCTGGAGGAAGATTGCAAAAGATGAAGGAGCCAAGGCTTTCTTCAAAGGTGCCTGGTCCAATGTGTTGAGAGGCATGGGCGGAGCTTTTGTATTGGTGTTGTATGATGAGATCAAAAAATACGTTTAATGTAGTTAAAACTCAAGGTCATTGGTTCCAGATCCATTGTGTGGTTTAACAGACTTTTCCTATGGGAAGTAAAAAGAAAGATCTGGGATAAAACCAGACTGAAAGGAATACCTCAGAAAAAAAAGCTTCACTGAGTGTTCATTAAACCACAAATGTATTTTGTATTTATTTTACATTTAAATTCCCACGTCAGATATAACATAACTTATCATACTTGTACGACTGAAGAACTGATAATGAAGAAGATAACTGAATGTGAAATCTCAATAAAGACCACTTAATGCACCATGTTTTTTTTGAATTCTTGTTAACTGCTACGTGGATTTAAACATAAGACCATAAATGCGTGTTTTCTAGCGTGACTGACTTATGTAACTCAGTGGCCCAGCTTCTGAAGGTCAGATGTTCTACTGTGTATCATGAGTACCTACAATGCTTATAGTTCTGGTTTTCAAACTTTGGCAGCTTTTACCCACTTTCTATCTTACCTCATGCTGTGGTGCTGGGGGCTCCATAGTGGTGGCATGGATCACGGCTTTCATAGTCCCACCTGATTTTATGCACTTTCATGCAATCTTCAGGATTGAAATTCCACTAAACAGTTTCAGGAGTTTTGTGAGATGAGGAAATGTTCTGTTTTAGGGCCTGTAGAGAACTGTGATACTTAGAATTTTATGACAGGTGGGCAGTATTCATTGACAATCAGGTAGCAAGCTAGTATTTAGTACCTGTTAGGCTCTGTGGAAGAGAAAAAAAGACAGGAACCCATTCTGAAAGAAGCTTCCATGGGGTTGGGAGAGACGAGTGAAATGGGCATTACTATCTAATATAATCTTGCTTGAGTAGGACTAGAAGGGGGGACATGACAGCAGAGTCAGATACACAGGTATAGAAAGTGTCTGCCAGCACTTCTTTACCGTAACAATTTATCAAGACCTAGAGGCAAAGTCCATTTTGGATCTGACGCTCATAAACTAGTGAGCAAGAGAAAATTCATTACAATTTCTAGCTGGAAATTACTTCTGGTCTAGAAGACCACAAACAGTTCATATAGCACGAGCCTGTTAGTGATTTGTTGGAAACCACTCCAGATACCCTAGGCAAAGCTTGAAAGGCAGGCCCATGTGTTCTATGTTTTCCCTGATGGGTGACTTGAGGGGTGCAGTGTCTCTGTACCTCCTGTCCTTCACCCCTCCTTCCCAAGCTCTTCCATGTACTAAATCCTACCTCCCTGGTAAAAAATCGGCTGCTTTGTTTTACCACAATAACCAGGGTTCCATCTGTCCTACTGTAGTCGTGTCTATGCCGATGGAACAGGCTAAGGCGCTAAAAAGTTTCTCAATCTCATCTCAAGCCCAGGTCATAAACATGTAGTGTTAGGGGCCTTCTGGATACATTATCCTCGTGTTGCTTTTCATCCAGTGGATGGTATGAATGGTCCAAATGCTGTTGCTGATGGAGAGGAAAGAAAAGCAGGGCAGGCTAGTAGGGCAGATACTTTTGTGGAGCATATCTTAAAGTAATGCCAGCAGCCCTTTCAGTATTTTGAAACCTAAGAGGTGAGGGAGGAGCCATGAGAAGCAGCTGGGAACCGAAAGCAATGAATGAATAGTGGGTTTTCCCAGCCCAACCAAGAACCACAACTGTTTTCCAGTCTTTAACTGGGTCCTCCCTGGCATGGAACAGGAAATGGAGAAGAGAAGTCAACATTTATTAAATGGCACACATTATCTGCCTTGTGCCTGTGACCTGGACATCAGCCTCCCTTGTTCTGCTAGGGTTACCTTGATTGCACTTGAGGAGTGCAGATACGCCTAGAGGGCCTCACTGAGTCAGTTTCTCGCTGCGGTACAGCATTCACCAGCGACTACTAGAACCAAGTCTCTGTCAGGATGCTGTCATCTGGCCGGGGACATCCTAACTTTACAAATCCCCTCACTGCACTGTCACTGTGCAAAGCTGTCACACTTGAAGGTCTGGGAAGATGAAAAGGGTTTACATTAAACTAACAACTCAGAATTGAGCATCCTGCCCTCAGGAATTCCTCATTAGTCCCCTTTCCTGCAAAGCTCTCCCTAAATGCAGCCCCCCCAAAATCCTTTTCATTTCTTGTGTATTTTCTATCTTAAAGCCTCCCCTAGAGGCCTCTGTTTCGCTACCTTATTTTACATTTTGAGTCTATAAGGAAAACCATGGAGGATAAGAGGTTGGCCCATAATGGTAACTGAACATTGCAACTTGCCTCAACTGTTTGTGTTTAAATCTCAACTATTTCCTTTCTATTTTACATTGTGTAAAATACATACAACATAGCTTGTGCTGAGATAAAATTGACAAACACCTACAACATACAAGGCTGTGAGGGAATGGAAGTTTCTGCAAGGGCCGTGGTTCGTTCTTATTTCACTGCCATCTCCCTGGAGCCCAGAACAGTGCCTGGGGACACCGTGTTTAGTGTTTGTTAAATACAAGAACAAATGAGGAAAACGTGCACCTACAACCCAGAGTCAGAGAACCAGGAGAATATTTGGGGGAAAGCAAGTCTTCCAGTTTGGTGGAATCTTGAACATGCAAGGGCTATCGAGTGGACAAGCATGTTGGGGCATATAATGTAATGGATGGAAATTTGTGGCTGTTTTACATTCAAATTTCAAGTCTTTAAAAAGACAATTTTACAAAGTCTGTCATGCCATGAATTGCTCTTAGTGTTCTGCTTCTCTTGAATATCAGTTAATCTGTGATAATGTTGACTCTCACTGGCAGATTGCGTATTTGCAAATTGACCTCCTCTTCAAGATTTTATTTCTAACCCCTTTGTGTTCATTCTGGGTTATGCGCAGAGTGGCGAAAAACAAGTTGCCTGATACACACCTGAGGTTAAACAAGGCCAGGTAGGATCTGTCCTCATTTCAGCTGTCCTACTCTAAAAAGGGGGTCTTCACATTTTTGTGTTTTGTTGGTGATGTCAACAGTTTAAAATGGACCCCCAAACATAGTGCTGAAGTGATGCCTAGGGTTCCTAAGTGCAAGAAGGCAGTGATGTGCCTTATGGAGAAAATGCATTTGTCAGATAAGCTTCCTTCAAGCATGAGATGTATGCAACAACATAAAGAGCTGCTGAAGGGTGGGCACCTGAGTGGCTTGTGGGTAGAGCATGTGACTCAACCCCAGGGTTATGAGTTCAGGCCCATATTGAGTGTGGAGCCCACTTAAAAAAAAAAAAAGAGCCAATGGACTTTTAAGCAGGGAAGTGACAGGATCAAATTTCCATTTGAGCACTTTGGCAGCAGTGTGGAGAATGGAGTGGGGGCAAGGAGACAGCAGTGGAAACAAAGCAGCAGCAGCAGGACCACTTGAAGACTAGGGACTTGGAGTGGGGTTAAAAGGTGGAGGAGACCAGGCTTACCCCCAGGCTTCTGTCACTGGTGTGAGAAGACAAAGGATCCTGTTCATCACCATCCCCTATCCCTGCCGCGCTAAGGACACACCGGGGAAGAGAAAGCTAGGCTCCTCCATCTGACAGCTGCCCAGACACCTTCAAGCTCAAGCTGAGCCCAACTCATCCAGAAGTTTCACTGTAAGATCTAAGAATTATCTTAAAAAACCAAGTGTATTTGATTTATAAAGCATTTCCATATTGGCAGACTAGGTAATGAAAACCAATGTTCCCTTTGAAAACAACCAGAAAAGGGATTCAAAGTATTTAAAATAAAAATCTGCTTGAAGGCACTGCGGTCACTGATGCCCACTCCATGTCTGTTTTAACCCGATTTGAGACTTTAAGCGCCCTTGCTGCCTGTCAGAAGCAAAAGTAAATCCTGTCTGGAAGAAAACACCATCCAGAGCAGGGGTCAACAAACTCTTTCTCTGAAGGACAAGACAGTAAATATTTTAGGCTTTGTTGGCCAGATCGTTTTTGACATAACACAGCTTTGCCACATTGCACAAGCAGCCTTGGATGAGAGAAATGAAGGAGGCATGGCTGTGTTCCAGAAAACTTACATACGAACACTGAAATGCGAATTTCATATAATATTCACGTCACAAATATTTCTTCTGATTTTAAAAAACCACTTAAAAAGGTAAAAGCCACAATACAGACACTAGGCTGCTGGCTCATGGGTTGTAAAGTTGCTGACCCCTGATCTACAGTTCCAAGTTTTTTCTACACTTTTTCATATAAACCAAAAACACAATCAAAACTTTAAAACATCCTACTAAAAATATATTCTAGGGGTGCCTGGCTGGCTCAGTTGGTTAGGCATCCAACTTTTGATTTCAGCTCAGGTCATGATCTTAGGATTCTGTGATCGAGCCCCACGTCGGGATCCATGCTGAGCGTGGTGGAGGCTTAAGATTCTCTCTCTCATTTTCCCCTTCCCACGCTTGCAGGCAAGCTCGCTCTTGAAAAAAAAAAAAAAAAAAAGAATATATATAAATATATACACACTCTAAAAGAGCCCATGGGTTAAAAAGTAGAAATCACAATGGAAACTTGAAAATAATTTGAACTTAATGGAAAATAAAATACTATGTTACTAAAACTGTGGGAAACCACTAAAGCTATGCTCAGAAGAAACTGACAGCCTTCAATGCATTTACTGGAAAAGGAGAAAGAAGGCTGGGGGCTCTGGGTGACTCAGAAGAGCATGCAACTCTTGATCTTGGGGTTGTGAGTTTGAGTCCCATACTGGGCGTAGAGTTTACCTAAAAAAATAAAAAGGCTGAAAATAAGTGAACTACACATCCATTTCAATGAATTAGAAAAATAACAGCAAATTAAGGCCAAAGAATAAAGCTGGAAGCCAATAATTAAGGTAACGGTATCATTCTGAAAAAGACAACAACGTCACATGAACTGCGTAACTAAATGTGAAAAGCAAAACGTGTGGAAAACAATGTAGCAGAGTATCTTCATGCGCTTGGGTAAATGAAGAATTCATAAAATTCAATATATAAAAAAAGTGCTAACTACAGAAGATTGATAAAGTGGACTGAAGTAAAATTAAGCATTTCTGTTTACAGACATCATTTATAGTGAAAAAGCAAGCCAGGGGGCGCCTGGGTGGCACAGCGGTTAAGCCTCTGCCTTCGGCTCAGGGCGTGATCCCGGCGTTATGGGATCGAGCCCCACATCAGGCTCCTCTGCTGTGAGCCTGCTTCTTCCTCTCCCACTCCCCCTGCTTGTGTTCCCTCTCTCGCTGGCTGTCTCTATCTCTGTCGAATAAATAAATAAAATCTTTAAAAAAAAAAAAAAAAAAACAAGCCAGACTGGGAGAAATATTCGTAAGACAACTCACACTGGGACTGTATTGTATCTAGAACATGCAACTGCCCCTACGAATCACCAAATGGACACCTAACCGAGAGCAGAATCGGCACTCCCACAAGGTACCCCAACGGCCAATAAACACGAAACGTGTTCCACTCATTATGAGTCAGAGCAGTGTGATTCAATCACATGATAAAACCGCACACCCACCCAAATGGTTAAACTGAAACGACGGACACTAAATGGCAGTGAGGACAGGGAGCAACAGGAACTAGTTAGGACACTCACGCTGGAAAACTCTCTGTGGACTCTACAACCCAGCAACTTTACCCCTAAGTACATGCCAAAGGCAGGCACATGTAATCAAGACAGCTACAGAAAATCTTCGTATTAGCATTACTTGTAATAACCAAAAACCTGGAAACCACCTCAAAGGTCCGTCGACCACAGAACAGATAAATGCATCGTGGTACAGTCATACGCTAGACTATACAGACATGAGAAACAAAGAATTACAGCAACACCACGAAATATGCTCCACAAAGCAGGCAGACACAAAGGAATCTAATTCTATTCACAGACAATCAAAAACAGGCAAAACCACACAAGGGTGTTAGAAGTTTAGGTAAGTTACCTTTTGGCAGACAGAGAGCGTCATGACCGTAGGGAGCCCCCTGGGACCTTGTGAGTCCTGGCAATAGTCCAACTCTGGGTCTGCTTAGTGGTGATGCAGGGCTTTGCCTTATAACAACATATGAAGTGTACATTTATGTTTTGTGGCCCTTTCTGTATTTCTGTAATATTTACATAAACGGTTAACAACAAAATCTTTGGAATGCCATTCTCATGTGCCTCTCACATTCCCCACAATTTCAAATTAAATCTTCTCAAATTAATGGTAGGTTTTTCTAGTTAGTATACATAATTACATGCAGAGAAGATATATTTACTTAGTACTAAGTATCTTCTTCATGAGGGTTTCATATATATATATATTTTTCCCTAGCAACTTAAAACTCAATAAAAACTGGCTTACAGTATCAGGCAGGTGTCCAAATGAAATAAAACAAAGCATACTGCAAACTTGGAGATCAGTTATAATTTCCAAATACATGAAATAAACATGTGATTGTTGGTGAAGACTATCATTGTAACACAAATACTGTAAGAATTTGGAACCATAGTTTTTTGGTAACTATCTAAAATTTTTTTTTTCCATCTTTTAATAGTGGATGTGAAATTAGATTCCTAGGAAAAAACCCCGTGTCTCATTATAGTAAATTAATGACATGTTACCTCTTTTTTACTTTGTAAAACAGTAAAACCTTAGAAACATCATCTTAGAATAAATAGTGCAACTTACCTGAACTTAAAAAGTATACTTTGAAACAGAGGCATAGAACCTTCAGACTGTATCATGGTGGCTCCAGAAATCTCTCTCAGTGGCTTAAAAACCAGTCACCAGAACTTTAAAATCAAATAAAACTTCCTGCTATGATGTGATCTTATTTGCTGGAAGCATCCTTGAACTCTGAAGTTGGGAACTCAAATATATTACTGCTGGAACCGCTCAGTGATTTATTCCAATGGCATTGTGGTTATTAAACCCTCATAAAAAAAGTTCCTAAACTGATGTTTTAGCAGCAACTTTTAAAAAGGGAATTTCTTATCACTCTTAATGCATGTGTAATGTTGATGTGGACACTTTAAAAAAAAACATTCCATGAGGCTATACGAGTATCCAATGCAGCATTATAGCAATTTTACAGAACAAATTAGATGATGTGGTTTGAAGAGATGATGACCAACAATGTAATTATAAGCAAACTCTTTCCCACACAAATGTCATACTTTCAAAGATATAAATAGCTAATATCCCCCTCCTTCTAACTCCATTCTAATTCTTAGGTTTGTAAAGCACACAGAAGTTATTATTCTAAGCTGACACCTCTTAATTTATGGGGAAAAAAAAGGAAATGCATCTGAGAGATGGGTACAGGATCGAAACTCAGTTATCCTTAATCCTTTCATTTCTTTCTTCACTATGTCAAGCTATTCTTCAGGCCTAAAACACGTAACACATTGGGTAATTAAAAAAAATGTTGATTTTTAAGTTTATTACTAATTTATTCAGGGCAATAAAGTAGCCATTACCATTAAGAACATTTTTTAGGATGGTATACAATCATGTATAGTTAAGATTTTGGCATTTAAGGTATTAAACATTTTATGAATTTAATTAAAATATAATAAATTCAACTTGTGTCTCCAACTTTATGTTGGTCATAATACTTTTCATAGTGTGCAGTATTTGAATCTGAAGATGAGAAGCACACAAGCATTACAATGACCTCTTTTTAAAGTTGTCTAGATTTTGGACACTGGGTTAATGGTTTGAAAACAACTGCATTACACTCTATTTATGAGCAAACCAGAAAAATTTTATTGGAGTAGTAGCTAAGAATGCAGCTTTTTAATGGAGACTGAAAAAAGTAGGGAAAGTGTGAGATAACAGCTATCCCTTAGAATATAATAGTTCAAAATCTTTCCAAAAATCTTATTAAAATGGAGGCAACATCAGTTTAACATTTGACAGGTATGAAAATAATTCTCAATAAGAATCTTGCCTAATAATTTTTGATCTTGGATTAGTACAATTTCCAGTTACAGAAGTAAATCTTCTAAGTATATAAATTGGGTCCAAGTGAACCAAATATATAATAGTCCTAGATTATCCTTTACCTTTTTATAAATTCTTGAAAATGCAAATAGTATACTTATGATTCCTTCATAAAAGTGTCCCTTAAATCATAACAACTTCAAAGTACCTTGACTTATATCAGAGAATAGCATATTCAACTCCTATCCTTCTATTTTTACTTACCATATAAGAATAACGACAACAGAATTATAAATTCTGCTTTGAAAAGATGGATATTGTTGCTCTTCCCAATGTTTATTCAAGTTGAATTCCTGCTATCAGCAATACTTAGATTAACCTCCCCTGCCAAAGCAGTAAAAACTAAAGGCATTAAATTAGTACCCAAAATCAAAGTATAGCTTTATCTATAAAATTATGTGTTGTATCCTGACATAGGACTGCAAAGGCCGTATAAAATATATTCAGAGACTAATGTCATTATGAATGTAAAAGGTTTTAAAGGTTTCATATATATATATTTTTCCCTAGCAACTTAAAACTCAATAAAAACTAGCTTACAATATCAGGCAGGTGTCCAAATGCTGAGTTTTAAATTCAGCATTATCTTTTCTCTAAGTTGGTTATACAAACATTAAAAGTGCGATAAGCTAAAAACACAACAAAACAAAACACCCTTGGTTTAGTATAACCCAAATTAATAAATAAATTAGAGCACTAAATGATCTAGGAACTTGGTCACCAGAACAGAGCATCAAATAACAATGAACGAACATTACAGCCCAAAAAAAGCAGCAGAAAAATCTCACAGATTGTGTTCCCGTGAATTTTTTTTAACACCGGTGTTCCCACACTTCACAGGTCGTATCCTAAAAAATCCATCAATACCAACTTAAGACCAAGAAATTCTGAATGGATATTTAGCAAAATGCAGTTTGGCTTACTGCCCAAAGTGGTAAGAAACTTAAGTTTGGCAAACATGCTACAAAGCTTGAGCTAACCTGTAAAAATAAACAACAAAGGTAATTGATCAAGAATTCATATTAAAAAAAGAGAAATTGGCATTTAATATGGAAACTTTCCAATATATTCTAAAGGTATACTAAAAAGGCCAGCAATGAAAAAGTGATGACTAAGACAGCAGAAGCAACCACAACTAAGATATACTTTGTTGTATGAAATGAAAGTCCACAGATTGACAGAAAAAATTCTAATTTCGAAAGTCAAGTATATGACACCCTATTTGCCATTACTAATTCCATTAAGATGACTAGGATTTCAAAAGTGGCATTGGCAAAAATGGTACTTCCAGGATTCAACACAAAAGCCCAAACCAAACAATACAAGAAAATCAGATGACATTTAAAGTAGCCTCAACAAATGTGTGGTATTTCTCCTTTACCATTTATACTTTAGTGTTCTTTCTCAGCCCTTAAAAACAGTAGTTGGAATTTCTAAAGCTTCAAGACCATGCATTTCTTATTTATCTTCTCTCTTAATACAGCAAACACTAAACGTAACACAACTTGTTAACAGTATCACTTAAACACTGTCCTGACACAACTGAGGATCTGCTTCTTGGCTCTTCAAACTGGTGGTGCTATTTTGCTCAACAAGTATTTGCTTTTGCTTATGGTCATCTGGTCCTTGGACAACCTAATCACCATGTAGTGGGCTATAGCTCTAAAGTCTACCTACCTCATTTCTCAGAATCTTCAGTGTTATTTTACCCGAATGTGTAAGAATATGGAAAAGGGCCTTTCAAGTTGAACTTCCTAATACTCACAGTTTGAAATGGTCTGGAATGATTGATCACATTTTTAAGCTCTAACTCAGCACACTTACACAGAGGTAGTAGATGCCTTTGGTGAATCACAAGGGCTGCCCTAGCACAAGCTTCTCTCAATCTGCTCACCAAATCTAAATCAGCTCCACCAGTGAAAACAAATTTCAAGTTCTGTTTCATAATAAGAAAGTGTACGACCAAGTCTTACAATCAAATTATGAATTATACCACCTAAATTCTGGAGCATATCAAAATTTAGGAGCTATGCTCATGGTTTAAAGCTTATGAAAAACCACATAAAACAAGAACAATACAGTTAACATCTTGGATCCAATGTGCAGGGGTATTATCACAACTATTTTGTCAGTATAAGAGCTGAATCAATTTCTATGTTGAGAAAATACACATGCATACTACCATTTCTCTATCAAATACATACACATCTCATAGAAACATATCCTCATAGGAAACACTGATTTTACACTGTCTTTTTGAAAACAATTTTGCATTGAATGACAATAAAATTACAACTCGTTGTATATCTTAAATTAGAGATGCTTACACACAGAATAGTAGTAATATACAAGAGCACTTCAATAAGAACTGGATGAACAATGCTTAAAGTAAAAAGTTTTTATAACCAAGCTGTACGAACATTAGGGGGCTTAGGTCTTAGCAACAGGCCACTGGACGTGTCAAAAACTGGTCGCTCACTCTTACAACTGAGACCACTGGTAGCACTCGATGTTCTAGAAGCTCCTCCTGAAAATATATGAAGAACAAGAAATAATTTTATTTAAACTAAATACATACATCATTACCTGATAAACTTCCACTCCTAATTTAAAATCCAGAATAAATTTTTCTTCTCTATCTCACATGCATTTTTATTAGCCTAATATAATTCTCAAACAGGAAGGCACTTCAGAATTCCCTCTGGAGATTAAAAATGTATTAATAAACATGCCCAGACTCTAAACTAGGGGATTCTGATTCAATAGATTAGGGATGGGAATAAAGGTTTTAGAAAGCTGCTCAAATGATTCAAGTGAAAAAACAAAAGATCTTTGTATAACCATTTATGAATTTATTCAACAAATAATTTACCACATTCAAGGAACAATGTATGAATTACTGGAACAAGACCCTATCTTAGTTGCTAACTATACCAAGGAAGTGATGCCTAAAGAATGAAATGAATGAATGGAATTACTAGTCATGTGAGTGTTTAAGACTCACATGAGCGCTGAGGAGTTGGGACATTTTAAGTGGGTCCAACTTTCTTCTAACATTGGCATCTCTTTTTTATAGTTTAGAATGCATACGTGAAGTAACAGCACAGGCTTCTGTACATGAGAATGTCTGGCCTTTCCATGTGTCACATACCCTAGCGCTAAGTGGTTACTGCGTGCTACATTTTCTGGGACACACCACCAGCGGGGTGTGTGCTGATTACAGATCAACCATTAGGATGGATTCTGATGATTCTACAGACTAATTCCTGTTTTAGATAATCCAGTGAGGAAGACAAAGTACATATAAGGGCTAAAGATATTACCAAAAATTCTTAACTGGTTAGGGGGGATGTTTTAGCAGCTTTTAAACAGCATTATCTACTCATTTCTTCCTTTAATAAATGTAATGAAATTAAGTCTCTCCATTATTGAAGGCTCTACTGGTATTTTTAATTGTTTTTATCTCCCTGTTTCTTTCCTATGCTGCCATTACACACTGCGAGTGAAGCCTGAAATTAAGTGAATTAACAAAAGACAAAGCATGCCAGTGAAAAATAACAGAGTGCATTCCAGAAGTTAGCTATTTTAAACTCTATCCAATAATATGTTGTATTGTTTAAAAAGGATGAAATACACAAACATAATTACAAAATAATCCTGAATATGCTTACTTAATGGGCTATACTGGCCAAGAGTTGATCTCACTCGTCTTGAGGACGGTGATGAGCTGAGATAACCCATATTGCGATGATAGTCCATCAGCTGGTCAGAGCGTTTCATACCAACTGTTGGTTTCACAGCTTCAAGCCTTTTCAATAAAGCCTTCATTGAAAGACAATCAATTTGAAAGTCAATGTTAGGTAAGTATCAATAAGCAATAAGTTATAGTAATGACTCAGCAAAACAACAGCAATACGTTTTTAAAAAGGCAAATACTTTTAAAAATTTTTTAATTCCAGTATAGTTAACACAGTGGTATGTTAGTTTCAGGTGTACAACACAGAGATTCACCAATTTTATACATTATTCATGTGCTCAACATGATACATGTACTCTTAATCCCCGTCCCCTATTTCACCCATTCCCCCCACCCCCCCCACTCTGGTAACCATCAGCTTGTTCTCTATAGTTAAGGGTCTGTTTTTTTGCTTCTCTTTTGTCCTTTGTTTCTTAAATTCCACACGAGTGAAATCATAAGGTATTTTTCTTTCTCTATTTTGTTTAGCATTATACTCTCTAGATCCATCCATGTTGCAAACGGCAAGGTTTCATTCTTTTTAATGGCTGAATAATATTCCATTGTATATATACCACATCTTTTTTTTGTCCATTTATCTATCATTGGACACTTGGGCTGCTTCCATAGTCTGACTATTGTAAAAAATGCTGTGATAAACACAGGGGTACAGATGTTCCTTCAAAATTAGTGTTAAATAGGAAAATATTTGATAGAACCTGATATTTATGAAATAAAGATTTTAAATCACTTTTGAGATACTATATGAAAAAAATATGCTTTCACAAAAATCTAAGGGTTCACCTATCCTGTAAAACAACTATGATTTTAACACCTGATCACAGGCACATCTCTCTTTTAAGTCGGCTTACAATCTTAGGAAAGGTGCTATAAGGTGAAATACATTAAACCATAGAATGGACAGAGTGGGAGTACTATAATGCTAAAAGTCCAGTGTATTCAACCGTAGAAATCACCATAAACCTATCTAAACTACTATAAGTTCTGTATATGATTACAGAGCCCTGGCTTTCAACCTGTTTACTTTCCAGCTGGGCCCCAACATAGGACACTGAGGAGAGGCCAAGTGCGCAGGGCTCTCAGGTCCCCCACTCCTAGTTTCTACCAGCTCCTCTATGCTTTCCATGTTGCCTGTTTTATATACTAAAGATTCTTCATCAAATTTAGTTTGGAAAAAAAAAGTTTTTATTGGTAAGAAGTTTGAAAATCAACTACTCTAGAATGCAAAAGTTCTAAAAGGATACATAAACCAACTAGCCAAGGCAACATAATATCCAATAACGTATTTTTAATATGATTCAGTAACAGAATCTAATGAGTAACATTCCAAATTTTATTTTTTCTTCATATATTAGAAGGTGGAAAGAGTTTCTTTTGCTTGATTTTGACAGGCATCATTGAGAAAGGAATATTTAAGCAGACCAAATGGATCAAGGAATTGATATATGGTTGTTTTCGTATCTCTTTATTGAATTAAACTATCTCTGTATCAAGGTGATCTTTATTTGAAAAGAGAATGTTGTTCAGCACTCAGATTCTTGTTAAAAAAAACCAGCCTCCTGAGTTCAGTCACAGGACAAGTTTTCTTGCACAACCTTCTGCCTCAACTTAGTCTTTTTTTTTTGTGGCAAAATATACATAAAATTTGCCATTTTAACCATTTAAAAACATATAGTTCAGTGGCATTTAGTATATTCATGTCATTATGAACCATGACCACCAATCACCTCGAACTTTTTCTCGACTTTGTGTTTGCTCTTATCAGTCTCACCCCCGCCCTTCTATTCTAGTCATTCCAATCGGTGTTCTGAGCCATTCCAGAGAAGAGATAGACGGTGCTAGAACAAGTCAAAATACTCCAGAGGAGGACTGTAGAGAAAGGAGGGAAGCAGAAAACTGACCAACTGAGAGATCTCAGCCTGCTAGCTCTTTTTTTTTTTTTTCCTTCCCTCCATGAAATGGCCTTTCTCGGTTTTTAGTCTTCTAAGGATAGAACAGATCTAACTCGCTGAGGAAGCCAGACCCAACTAGAGTCAGTGATTTTCTTTGCTGAGCTGAGAGTTATGATTTAAACACGGTACCATCTGTAAAATCTATGGTCTTGCCACATCATAGCATGTCGTCTTTCTCTTGTTGCACACAGAGAAGCTGTATAATTTAGGGGCAAAACCTCCTAAGATTATACCTTTTCTACCTACAGTTTGTAATTGCTCTGAGCTCTGTAAGACACTGGAAGGAATATTAAGAAAAAAATATAAAATACTGTCCTGTAAGGTAATTTATAGTTTGGGAAGAGAACACTACTGCACACCTGAGTAAGCAAGACATTTACAACTGTTTAAGAAATTTCCTATGTATCACATTGTCAATGTATTTTACTGAGCAGAGCAACATTTGCTGTGCTGATTATCCTCTCAATCTGATTACTGCCCTCTGAACTGCAGAGGGTGGGATGGACAGGATGGAAAACTTGGTATTTTCAGGTAAGTACTAATTTTGATTTTTTGCTGGTAGAAGCCTCATTATTTTTTAGATAAAATAATTTCCTAAATTTACTTGGCTAAATGTATTTTTTTTTAATTTTAAGAAAACTGCAATGCTTATTCATCAGATGTAAAACATACAAAGTAATTATGATCAAAATCAATTTTGAAATAATCGAGATATCAATGCTATCCAAATCACATAGAACATATCATACAGGAGTTTGTATGTCTTCTAGGAATATAATGAGCTAAGCAAAAGCTAAGGGATATCAAACAGAAATACCTCTTGCTTATAAAGACTATCAAAATACAAAGTATTGATTACAGTATAAACCCTAAAATTAAAAGTAAGATATATTTTAATCTAGTCATTTTAGAACTTCTGGGTAAAACTTAAAAAGGACAGTTCAAAATATTTTAACATTTGTTATTAGTGATCAGAAATGTAAGCTATCTAGTCAGAAAGACCCGGATTTAAATCCTGGCTCTGCCACTGATTATAGACAACGTGACTTGATATAGATATGTTCTCTCTCTCTCAAATAAAATCTTTAAAAAATATATATTTTAACAGAGGAACTCCTGAGTGGAAAGATGTTCTGCTTTATTGCCTATGTATTATTTCTCTGAATTTAAAATTGACTAATTACATACATATGTAATATGTGTATATACATATATTCTCAGAAAGTTAAAAAAAATAATAAATTAGCTCCATTTGAACTCTAGGTTCTAATCCTTATACATTCCTTCAGGAATGTAACTTACTTCATTCCCTGATCTTGCTTCAATTACTCCTCACACCCTTTTTTCACAGCTCAGGAAACTGATGTACATTTAAAATAATGAAATAATCTAATTTCTTTTAGACAGTAATGTGAAATATAAGCTAAATACCCTCACTGACCTGACCCCCTCGCCTTCTGCTAAAATTATTCTGATGCTCTTTTATGATAATAGGATTCATGTTATATTCAAATGAAGATAAGGAAATATGCTGTAACAAGAATATTTCGAAATTCATGAATTAAAAAATGAGTCCTCTTTTTGGGCAATGAACAAGTCTGAGTCTTTATGTAGCAAGCACGCCCTCTACTGGATAAAATTATTTTCTTCTTTATTCCTTTTATTTATTTCCCTTGTGAATGAGGAGGAAAGGCAATTATTTGCCTCTGGAAACATATAATAAGATTGTGAACTTCACCAGAAAGAGTAACAGTATGCTTTTAACTCTAAAGCACAGCACACTTAGTTTTATATAATACCTTGGCCCTAATATCTTAGCTACTCAGCACAAAACGATTTCTTTGTTTTGAATTGTCAGTCTAAACAGCCTCTGGATGGCTAACAAGCTAAAGTAAGAGAACTGGAACAGAACTCCTTTAGCCATCGTGCCTGTCGGCCATCTGCATTGGTCTCTATCACTAGGGATGGGGTAAACGAAGGAACACAAATCATAAAAATGTAAAGGAATGGACCCTGCTTGTGCAGCACATCTGACACATGACTACGAAAGTGCTCGTGTGTGTACACGTACGTATGTGTGCATGTGTGTTTGATTATGAATATTCATTGTTAATATCGATATCAAGTCACGTTGTCTATAATCAGTGGCAGAGCCAGGATTATGAACAGGCTAGCAAACATTAAAAAGGGTATCAGCTCACACAGAGGAAATATTAGAGCTAATGTGGATCTAAATAAGGATTTGGTAGGTACCTGATTATAAAATAAAATCAAGAGTTTATAAAAGCAAGCAGTTAGAAAATGCAATAAGAAATCCCATGCACAACAGCACAGAAATACACAGTTTTGAAGAAAACCATAAAACTTAACTAAGGTAGAATATAAAAAGGGCTGAACTAGAAAAAAAAAAGAAGGCTTGAATAAATGGAATGACGTACTATCAGAAGGCAGTATTTTAAGAGTGCCAAACACTCTCCAATTAAAATATAAATTTAACACAATTCCAAAGGAAATTTCTAATAGATTTTTAAAGAAGAAAAATTAATCAGTCATTATGAAGACTTGTAGGAACAGCCAAAAGTTTTATTTTGGTTTAGAGACTGAAGAGTTAAACATAAATGTAAAGACGAGCTCTCCTTGCAATAACATAATAAATGATATTTCATAATAAAATGTTTATTTTGCTGGTTCAGCTTTTAGTTACTTTCTTCACTTTTTTATTTTTTTTAAAGATTTTATTTATTTATTTGACAGAGAGAGAAACAGCCAGCGAGAGGGAACACAAGCAGGGGGAGTGGAAGAGGAAGAAGCAGGCTCCTAGCGGAGGAGCCCGATGTGGGGCTTGATCCCAGGACTCTGGGATCATGCCCTGAGCCAAAGGCAGATGCTGAACGACTGAGCCACCCAAGCCCCCTACTTTTTTCACTTCTGCATGAATTAGTTTTTGATTTAGAGCTGCAATGTCCAAGGTCACTAGCCACATGTGGCTACACAGCATTTGAAATATGGCCAGTCCAAATTGTGATAAGCTCTAAATGTAAAATCTACAACAGATTTCAAAGACTTGGTACCCAAAAGAGAAAAAAAGAAGTAAAATATCTCATCGTTAATTTTTTACACTGGTTACGCATTGTAATATTTTGAATGTATTAAGTACATAAAATAGTTTATCAGAATTTCACCTGTTTCTTTTGACCTTCTTAATGTGACTACTAGAAAAATTTAAATTACACATGTGGCTCACATTGTATTTCTACTATTCTCAAGTATACCAAATAAGATTTTACTATCAAATGGGACAAAAATATTGCTCACATAGACAAATCACTAAGTATGTAAAGTAAAAAGAACACAACAGTGGTAATTCTCCAGTTTATTAAAATAGCTGAAATGTACAACTGAGGGATGACAGAAGCTATAAACAGAAGCTGCTAACAGGTTTCATCCCAGTTGTACAGAGAACAGCCACTATATATTAATGGTTTCAACTGTTGAAAAATAAACCCAGGTTCCTCAAAAAGATAAATTAGGTATATACTCAAAGGAACTGGAAGCAGGCACTTGAACAGATACTTGTATGTCAGTGTTCACTTCAAAATTATTCACAAATAGCCAAAAGGTGGAAATCAGGGGTGCCTGGGTGGCACAGTCATTAAGCATCTGCCTTCGGCTCAGGGCGTGATCCCAGAGTCCTGGGATTGAGTCCCATATCAGGCTCCTCCGCTGGGAGCCTGCTTCTTCCTCTCCCACTCCCCCTGCTTGTGTTCCCTCTCTCACTGGCTGTCTCTCTCTGTCAAATAAATAAATAAAATCTTAAAAAAAAAAAAAAGGTGGAAATCACCCAGGTGTCCATCAACAGATGAATGGATATTCCAAAAGTGGTTCATACACATAATGGAATATTATTCAGCCAGAAAAAGGAATGAAGTTTTGATCCAGGCTACAACATGAATGAACCTTGAAAACATTATGCTATGTGAAATAAGCCTGACATAAAACAATGAATATTGCATTATTCCATTTATAAGAAATCTAGAATAGGCAAATTCATAGACACAGAAAGTGGGTTAGAGGTTACTTGAGGGGAAGGGAGAAGAGAGAGTTATTAATAGGTACAGGGTTTCTATACAGGTGATAAAAAAAGTTTTGGAAATACTGATGGTGCCACTGAAATGACCACTTAAATCAGTTAAAATAAAATTTTACATTATATGTTTTACTATAACTTAACAAAATTAATAAAATAATATACCAGAACCCACTGAATTGTACACCTTAAATGGTTATGGTATGTGTGTTATCTCAAAAAGCTGTTAAAAAAATTAACCCCAAAGTTTGGTAACCTGCATATGCTTCTGCTACCTGCCAGCTGTCTGACCTTGGGCAAGTCCCTGCGTCCCACTCCGTATCTCATTTTCTCCTCCATGACAACACTAACTATGTCATTAAGTTGCTATGAGGATTAAATGACCTAAAATTTATGTACTATGTAATTGCTTGTTAAATAAAATAGTTTCCAGAGTCATGTGGGAGAGTAAAAACAGACAAAAAAGGTAAACCCAAATGTTCGTGACATGATTTCAAATTTTCAAAAATCATGAATGAATCTTGAAAAACTGCAACAGTCGTGTGCAGAAAGGTATCCTGTAGCTTATTACCCACCAACCTCATTTCAACTTGCTCTGCTGTTCCCTACTCGTTGCCACATTTAGGGTAAGGCTCCTGAAGGGTTTAAGACTACTATTTTCTGTAAATACACCTCCCAGCTCCCCAACTCTTGAAATCAGTGAAGGCAGTTAACAAATTTTTACAAAAGCTGGTGCAAGTCTTGGTAAGCACGGTTGAACAGGACTGCACTGGTGATGAAATATGATGAGGATGAATTCTGGAAACTGTTTCAGTCATCTTAATAGCTTTATCGGGGCGCCTGGGTGGCGCAGTTGTTAAGCGTCTGCCTTCGGCTCAGGGCATGATCCCGGCGTTATGGGATCGAGCCCCACATCAGGCTCCTCCGCTGGGAGCCTGCTTCTTCCTCTCCCACTCCCCCTGCTTGTGTTCCCTCTCTCACTGGCTGTCTCTGTCAAATTAATAAATAAAATCTTAAAAAACAACAGCTTTATCAATTATTTTAGCTCTGAATTTATGTGCTCATTAGGGTCTAATTTTAGTTTAAGACAATACCTGTGTTCAAAATCTTGGCTTAGCTCTTTACTCACAAGCTGTGTGTCCCTGGGCTAGTTACCTTGTTCCCTTTAGTCTCAGTTATTCTATCAGTAAAATGGGGATGAAAGCAATACCCACCAGAAAGAATTACTGCATGATTCAATAAGCTAATAGTTGGAGACACTTAGAACAATGCCTGACATTTAGTTTAGAGCCCAGAAAATATCAGCAATTATGATGAATGCAATTTTATGAAGAAAATGATATGCTATGAAGAATAGTTTTTAATGTGAAGATTTTCAACAGTCCACATATGTATTCCTTAGAACACTGAAGTATTAACTTTATGATTTTTAATAATCAACGTCTTTCAGACATTCAAATAGCTGACCAACAAGGATACAATACAGTGAAACAGATTTGGCTAGGGACTGAATACTTCACAGAAGATACATGTATCTGACCCTTGGAATACCATTTCCTGTACTACTGTCTGACTTAATGCACCTAGCCAAGTAAGAGAGCTTTTGGTATTTTCATCCACTGTTCCCTTAAGATAAAGCTTGATGACGAAAAAAAAAAGGCATGTATTGTACATTCCAGCTCAGAGCTCATTATGTATTTCATACCATATATATCTATACTTACTTTAACATAATTAAGTTTGACAATGTGGCTGTTATCTGGTTTCCTGTAAGTTGGCCTTACAAATCATTACAATTCATTTTCTTTGATGACTAAAAAATTTTAGTTACTTACCAAATTTTCTCTTTCAATCCTTTGTTGTTCCCTCTGTCTGTTGAGGGCACTATGATATAACTTAGGGGGATGAACAATCGATCTTGTAGGAATTGTACTTTTGCTTCCTGATTTTTCAGCCTGTCTTGACAGTTCTTTCAAAAGCCTCTGATTTTCCCTATCAATCTGTCTCACCTCCTCTCTTGTGAAAGAGTAGTTTTTCCTTGGTGCTACCGAAGGCTGATCAAAGTGATGTTTTTGTGGTCCTTTTTTATCTAATTGCAGAAAAGCTAAAGAAGTGAACAAGAAAAGGAAAAATGACTAACCAAGGTGCACAGCAACATGGTGGTGTGTACTGATGCTTAACTCTTAAACACGGAAACTGTATGAATTCATGAAAAGGTATGTATGAAATAGTGTTAATGACATCCAGACTACAACTATGTAAAAAGAATTTCAGAGGCAGCTTAGAGTTTTATGCTCTGTTGGGTTCTTTGGGAATAAAAGCTATACACTGAATGGTGAAAATATTTAAAAAAATGTAGATGGTATGAGTTCTAAGGCAGGTATAATTTATGGAAAATGCCCTTGTCATGTCCATTTTATGTTTCCCTAAGGCAGCTTAATAGTTGGGGAGGTTAGAAACCTCTGGTTGACTAAATCAACACACCAATACTTCAATTTAGATAGTTTTTGTTAGCTGGAGGGCATACTTAAAATATAAGATGTCCTCAGCAATGACCAATGGAAACAAGAGTTAAAAACGGACAAAAACAAATGCAGAATATTCTGAAACTTTCAACTTAATCTGAAAATATTTTATGGTTTTAATAATAACATTAAAACAAATACTTCTACAATAAAAATCAAACATTTTATTCCTAATTAAACATAAGCCAAAACGAATCCATTATATAAAAATAAAAAACCAATAAAAATATTTTGCATATTATCAAATGAAATTTTATTTTTATTTATTTATTTATTTATTTATTTATTTATTTATTTATTTATTTATTAAAGATTTTATTTATTTATCTGGCAGAGATAGAGACAGCCAGCGAGAGAGGGAACACAAGCAGGGGGAGTGGGAGAGGAAGAAGCAGGCTCCTAGCAGAGGAGCCTGATGTGGGGCTCGATCCCAGAACGCCGGGATCATGCCCTGAGCCGAAGGCAGATGCTTAACGACTGCACCACCCAGGTGCCCCTCAAATGAAATTTTATTAACATGCTTAATTTTTAAATTTCCATAACAATTTTCAGTAAGTCACAATTATTACTAAATGTTTGTTAGAAGTTCCTAAAAATACTAAGCTTGCTCAATGTTTCAGCTTAACTCTATACTCAAAATGAGTTCATCATATCAGATTAACTGACTGAAACACTTGTTTACAATATCTTTTTTTTAAAGTAACTATTATTTGTTTTTACTTGAGTACCTTTAATTCTTTTACTTGCTTAGCATTTTACACTGTTAAAAGCACAGTGCTATAAGGGGAAGAGACATTTTTAACCCCAATTTTAAAATGTGACCAGTGCAGAGAGTCAAATCATTTGAACAAGGTCAAAAGAACTGGAAGTCTACCTCCCTATGTTTAAACCAAAGACTATATAGAAACTTAAAAAAAAAAAAAAAAAAAAAAGAAAGATTAAAACAGTGGCTTTCTGATAGGAAAAATGAGAGAATTAATGGTTGGTAATTTGTTGAAAATCATACCAAGGTAATGGCAAAACCTGGGAACACACTTAGAAAGATACAGATGCACTGTACATAACTGAATTATCTTGCTTCCAAGAAATGCACATTTTGTAGACTTTAATAAGGTTTCTAGATTAATTTAGCCGCATATGAAGCCTTTAAAATTAAATTTTAAAGGGAATTAAAAGCTATTGTCCTGATGGCATTTAAAAAAAAGTTTTTAGAAGTAAAATAAGGCAATAGCAAAAAAAATAACTAGAATAAAGGAAGTTCAATCTAGTTCATTTAAAAAAATAGCAATCTAGGGGCGCCTGGGTGGTTCAGTCATTAAGCGTCTGCCTCCGGCTCAGGGCGTGATCCTGGCGTTCTGGGATCCAGCCCCACATCAGGCTCCCCTGCTGGGAGCCTGCTTCTTCCTCTCCCAATCCCCCTGCTGTGTTCCCTCTCTCGCTGGCTGTCTCTCTCTGTCAAATAAATAAATAAAATCTTAAAAAAAAAAAAGAAAAAGACTGAAACATTCATTTAAAAAAAAAATAGCAATCTAACTTTCCATGATGGAAAAAGTATATATGTAGTACTACTTACATACTGATACCACATATCACTATTAGTTTTCTAGAGTGGCTATATGCTTTAGTAATGAGGCAACCTCAAATACTTGGTTCATTATTTTTCCAATTAAGATCTAAAAAAATCTTTAACTTGAATAAACTTTCAAGAATACAAACATATTTATATAAATACATACATACATATTTAAACTCACATATTTAAGAAGCATTGTTTTTCCTAATTTTCTTTAACAAAACAATTTTGTTCCAACTCTTTATATCTTTCAATATCATGCTCATCATCACTAGATGCACTTACTGAGTCAGTCATCTAACACCAATCACTAGAGGGATCAGCTTTACTTTCACCGAGGCTGAGACACAGCATTTTAAAAAATTTACAAGTTATGCTATCACTGGAAATTTTATTCCAAGCTATATTAAGTCCTTATTCATACATTAGTTCTTTAAAAAACTCCATCCTGTTGGCATATGCACGATCCCTATTAAAAAACAACGTTATGTTATTTTTAAAGGTTTAAAGAAAAAAATCCAACACCTGTAGTTGAGAGGTCACAATTCAAGGAATAATAATCAAATTTACTAAATTTCTTTGTCTTCTTTATGAACAACTGGTCAGATGAGAAATTCTGTGACATTCTTCCTGTCCCCTTCCTTTAAATCTGGGCAGGTTTGTGGCTGTGAGGACCAAAATGATACAGCCCAAAGTGTGACTTTCAAGGGTAGGCAAAGGAGGAGATGCAGCAGCCCCCCACCGCCCTCCCACCTTGTTTGCTGGAATAAATACTTGTGCTTAGGCCCTGAGCCACCCTCTGTGTCTGACTAGCTTGAGGCTGCCATGTTGTGAGGAAATCAAACACATAAAGGGCCCATGTGGAAGCATTATGACCCTAGTCTCCTGAGTCATCCTAGGTTGCTGCTTTATACATCGAAGTTTTGTGTTTTGTTATCAGAGCAATAGTAACTAATGCAAAATCTGGTGCCGGGAATTAGGGTACTATTGTAACAAAAACCTAAAATACATTGTACGAGCTTTCAGACCCCATAGCAGTAGAGCTGGAAGGTCTGGAGATGGTTGATGTAGAGGATGGAGTGGCAGAATTTCAGCAAAACTGTTGGCTGCGGTGACAAGGAAAATGGGGAAAATACCTCCCAGTGGTGGATTTGGCTAAGTAGATCCCCAGGCAGGATGCTGAAAGGATCAATGGTTTATTTTATCCATAATAATGAAAGAGGAGAGAGAGAAGCTTTAAAAAAAAAAAAAAAAAAGGAACTGATCAATTTTCAGTCAAATTATAGAGAATATAAAAGAACTAGGACTTGGATGGCTCAAGAATGTATCTACTACTCCTTCCTAATCTCTCCTGACAGAAGACTGTCCAAATACTCAAAGAGCTATGACGGAGGAACCATGAGTGAGGAGTTTTAGCTGCACTTGGACCAGATTTAGACCCTGGACGGGGAGGTGGGGCACGGAGGGGAGTGAGATCTTTGGAAAGGGGGAATATGTTTTTGCATCTGAAGGAATGTAAATCAACGTGTGGCCACAGGCTGAAGAGGCTCTGAAATCTGTCCATAAACCTGACAGTCCTCCCATTAGGATGGAGGGTATGTGTCCCTCCCTCTTAAATCTGGAAAGGTTTATAACTGTTTAAACTAACAAAATATGGAAGAAATGATGCTGTGTTACCAGCACGGTCACATTCTGAGGCTAGGTCATAAAAGGTGATGAGGTTTTTGCCCTGTTTCCTTGAACACTGTACTTGGAGCCCTGAGCCACCAAGAAACCTAGCTGTACTGAGGCTGCTATCTGTGAAGAAGCCAGGACCCATGGAGAGCTGCAGTGGGCCCTTTGCTCAGCAGTCCTGGTCTTTAAGTCTCACAATCCCAGACACCTGACATGTCAATAACCCAGCACTCAGAGGACTCTAGTCCCTACGGTTAAGTCACCCCTGCCTCTGAGTCTCTCCACACCCCAAGTGTTGGGGTGATTTGTTTTGTACCAATAGTAATTGGCATTTCATCACTTAAAAAAAAAAATTGTGTAAGAGACAAAATACCTGTGGACCTCGTTCAGCCCATACACAGGCAGTTAATTTTGGTGTGTATGATATAATTATCAGTCTTCCACAGTGATTACGGCTTTGCCCATTTCATGATATAGTTCTGTTTTGCTTTTTATCACACATTTCAAATCAATGGCTGTTCAACCATTTTGGTAGATTTAGTCAGCTTATTAATGTAAAAAACTTCTTTGTCCCTTCATGCTTTTCCCATCTTGAATTCTATTTTGTAAACTATTAGGATCGATACTTCTATTTTCTCTTTATTTTCATTCCTCCTATACTATTTAAAATGTCTTTTTAAGTTGGATTTGATTTAAATTCTTAAAGATGCTCTGATGGTATCTTCTGGTAAGTTAAAACCATCTACTTATACTGTTTGATCTCTTTCTACAATCTTCCTTTCTTTAAGTGCTTTTTTGTTATTTTTTTCCCACTGTTACCCCTTTAGGGAGATTGACTGTGTTATTTTTTTTTTCCTCTAATACACTTTAGACGATATATTCTAATTCTATGCTCCTAGAAAAGAAGTTCTTAAACTTCTTGGTCTCGGGACCCTCCAAAGAGTGTTTATATGAGTTACATTTATCACTATTTACCATTTTAGAAATTAAAAAAATACTTTTTTTTTTTAAAGATTTTATTTATTTATTCGACAGAGATAGAGACAGCCAGCGAGAGAGGGAACACAAGCAGGGGGAGTGGGGGAGGAAGAAGCAGGCTCCCAGCGGAGGAGCCTGATGTGGGGCTCGATCCCATAATGCGGGGATCACGCCCTGAGCCGAAGGCAGACGCTTAACCGCTGTGCCACCCAGGCGCCCCAGAAATTAAAAAAATACTTTAAAGATTCATCTCAAAATAATAAACCAATGATAGGCTCACATCATTCTTTTATAAAAAAACAAAAAGAAATCAGTGAGGAGAGTAGCAGAGTTTAACACTTTTGCAAATATTTTAATGCCTGGTTTAATAGGAGACAGCTGGATGCTCATATCTGCTTCTGCATTCACTGTAGTGTGCTGACCCTGTAGTGTAGCCCCTGGAGAATCCACTGTGCACATGTGACAAGAGAACGTAAAACACAAATCATGCCTTAGTTTTATTAGTGAAAATAGTGTTGTCCTTGCAGCCCCTCTCTAAAATCACTGAGCTCTGTTTCAAGTTTATGTTCTTCGTCTGTGAATCTGGTGCCTCTCTATTAATTTTAGAGTCTGTTTGCTGCAGCCTCCCAGTAAAGGGGTAAGATGTGCCACCAGGGAGGATGGGGTAGGAGCCAATCTCAGGACAGGCAGCTTCTTCCTTCTGGAGTAAAACAGGGTCCATACCTTCCCCTCGAGTAAGGCACCTTGCTTCACTCCCTCCTGTGTTGGTGTCAGTTTAGCAGTAAGTTTAACCACTTTCTTTACTCGTCAATGCTTCCTTAATCCCGTTTCTTTCTCTTATATTAGTTTTTCTTCTCAGAATACATCTCTAATAATATATTTAATTATTTCATACAGAATCTAGGTGGTAAAATATGAGGTGGCATGTTTCTAAAATGTGTCTGTTTTGCCCTCAACTTTCTTTCTAAACTGACCTAATTTTACCTATACAAAGAATGAAACATACCTTCAAATCTAGTCCTGTCAATTTATTCACTGTTGTCCAAATATCAGACTCATGCCATAACCCAACACATAAATTTTTGTTTACTCCACTACTTCATTTTTAAAACATGCTCTCGGGGCGCCTGGGTGGCACAGCGGTTAAGCGTCTGCCTTCGGCTCAGGGCGTGATCCTGGCGTTATGGGATCGAGCCCCGCATCAGGCTCCTCTGCTATGAGCCTGCTTCTTCCTCTCCCACTCCTCCTGCTTGTGTTCCCTCTCTTGCTGGCTGTCTCTATCTCTGTCAAATAAATAAATAAAATCTTTAAAAAAATAAAAATAAAACATCCTCTCTGCCTGCCTATTCAATGCTTTACAGCTCCAGGCCAAAGAACCAATTCCAATCACACCTTTTTAACATTTACATAGCAAAGGCAGGCTTGGGGTGGGGATAGGAAGCCCCCCAAATCAGCATCTTATTGAGCAAAAAGAAGCTGAATTATTTAGAAATTCTACTAAATTTTCGAGATCTACTTTAAAATTAGATATCAGATAAATAAAGTCAAATATCTAATAATGCTAGTCTACACTAATCGTCCCTTCTGACAGTTCTCACAGAACCCCAGAACTCTGAATTTAGAATACACCTTAACAACCTGTATCAACTGCCTCATTCTACAAATGAAGTAATTGGGGCACAGAATAGTTACTGCTTGTCTGTGGTCACATGGATAACACTCAGAAGCCGAAAGTCTTCTGATTCCACTTCTAGAATTTTCTTCACCTCACTATATAAGTAACCAAGCTCAATACTGTTTCCTATTCTCTGATACTTGATTTTACATTCTTTGATTAACCTTTGTTTCACAGGCTTAATATTTTATAGTTCAAATTTACAAACTTGTTAACACGTCATTTTAAACCAATAAATCAATAAATAACATTAACACTGTTAGCTATACAGGCATCCCTCACCATCTGAACTCTGGCCCAATACTTACTCTAGTAACTCACTAAATTTTTTACTCAAAACGGTAAAACTATTTCAAATATCTTTGCATTTAACCTAGTGACAATGTTTAAATTGAGAGGGTGTGTTCGGGTGAGGGTAAGTGAGAAGGTGAGAGTATGCTGTGTTCCCACCTCACCTGTCCTCTGATTGGATCACATCTCCTGCTCCTTATTTGTGAGATGTGCTATGCATTATCACTATTGTTTTCTTCATATTAAGTGGAAAAGGTTGTGAAGATATTAGCTGAGACAGAGACCTAGAACAGCCCATAGAACAGAAGTTGAAAGTGATAAAGTGTATTGAGAAATGAGTGCAGAAAAGGCACAGCTTGGCCATGCACACATCTCCCTCTCACCAGGTCCAACAATTTAGTTTTATGAGGAAAACAAAGAAAACTCAGGAAAATATTCTTGGATCTGAAAAACAGTTGGTCAATCAAGCATGAATAACAATTTTGAAAAACTAAATACAAAGAAATGCTTTATGCAACAGACTGATAGCTATAATTAGTGTTTAAAATCTTTCACTGTTATAAAGAAACCTTTGTGGATTGTTATATTAAAGACTCCAGTAACAGAAGTACTGAGCAGCAAAATGCCACCTTTGTTCCTGTGCCTTTAAAAGCTCTGAACAGTACTTTCAATCAGGTCACTGAGATCAGGGCTCCCTACCGTGCAGCAGTATGAATAAATTTTCCTTCTATATTTAGCCAGTTACTGTATTGAACAGCATTTCAGTGCTGCAATTATATTTGGAAAAACTGTTTAGGGATTTTGGGTGGGAAAAATACTTAGGCTTTCCATATCCAACTAAGTTTCAAAAATGAATTAGATAGGAATAGTGAGGGATACCTACATTTATTTTCAGTGAATCCAAATAGATTTTTAATGTCTTGAAACTCAACACTATGGTCCTTGAATTAGCATTGGTATCACCACTGACCTGACTAGAAACGTAGCTCCTCCTGGTTCTACTCTAGACTTAATGAACAGACCAGAATCTGCATTTTAAAAGGCTCTTCAAGTGACTTGTATGCATGCATTTTTTTTTTTTTTTTTTTGAGTGGGAGAGGGACATAGAGAATCTTAAGCAGGCTTCTTGCTCAGTGCAGAGCCAGATGTGGGGCTCGACCTCACAACCCTGAGATCCTGACCTGAGCCAAAACTAAGAGTCTGACACTTAAACCACTGAGCCACCCAGTGGCCCTGTATGCAAAGGCATATTAAAGTTTGAGAAACTCTGGCCTACTGGATAAAGTTGGTTGCCCAATAAATATACATTTCTACTTTCCTCCTCCTTAATTCTTAACAAATCTCCCCATTCCGCTTTTAAAGACACCCACCTATATCCCTTTCCCATGAAGCCCTGTCCCTAAGGGGAAGCTGACCTCCCTTCTCCTGATTCCCACTCATAACTTCAGGGTGAGTCTGGCCCATAATTATCCTATTCCTCTTGCCAATGACTGTCTTACAAAAAGGAGTATAACCCAATTCTGGACAATGAGACATAAGCGAGTCAGTTCAAAGTGCTTCTTTAAAGTTTCCTCCATTCAGAGAGAGCCAGAGGAAGAGAAAGTTTCCCTTTCTCTGGATATTCTCATGTCTGGATGTAAATACTAAAAATTGCTGAAGACATCTCCTACTAGCCTAAGAATGAAGCAAACACCACAGCTGGGGAACACACTGGTAGAACCTGGGTCTCTGAGGACATTTTTGAGCCACTGAATTGGTCAACTCTCAAGCCTGGTCTATCTCTGGAATTCCTATTAGGTGAGAAACATTGTTTCATTAGGAATTTCTGTTTTCTGCATCCAAAATCATCCTAATACAAAGAGATGATCATTGATAGTCCTAACAAAAGCTCAGATATCACAAATTATTTTCCATTAGATGGCTTTTTAAAATCCGACAATTCCAAAAGAGTGAAGTGTTTTCTTCCTAAAAGCTTTTTATTGGATGTGTCCCCTCCTTCCCCCTCTCCGTCCTAGGATAGAGTGGTCCTTATAATTTGTGGAATCAAGGGGCGCCTGAGTGGCTCAGTCGGTTAAGCGGTTGCCTTCGGCTCAGGTCATGATCCCAGGGTCCTGGGATTGAGCCCCACGTCAGGTTTCCCTGCTAGGTGGGGAGCCAGCTTCTCCCTCTCCCTCTGACCCTCCCCACTGCTTGTGCTCTCTCTCTCTCAAATAAATAAAATCTTTAAAAAATAATAATTTGTGGAATCAAAAGTACTTATAAAAATAAGAAATGGAACAGTGGGCCCTTAAAATGCAAATTATAATTTAGTCAAACAGTATTTAAAAAACACAATAAAACCTGCAAGTTATATTATACATTTTCACTAATTTTCTATAACATTATTTTTTTCAATATCCATTTATACTTTTTTCAACCTAATTTTAAAGAAAAAAATTTTCTTATGATTTTAATTTATTTATTTGAGAGAGCGGGAAGGCACACATGCGGGGGTGGGGAAGAGGAGTAGAGAAAGGGACAAGCAGACTCCACGCTGAGGGCTCAATCTCACAACCTTGAGGTGGTGACCTGAGCTGAAATCCAGAGTCTGATGCTTAATCAACTGAGCCACCCAGCCGTCCCTAAAGAGTTTTATGAGATACTTTATATGCCAAATGTTAGGCTGCCACTTTTGAACACATATAAATCACATTAGAAATTAAGAACAACTCAGCACTAGAAATAACACAGAAGAAAAAAAGCAAATATATTAAGATACACGTTACTAATACAAAGCATTAGTGACCAGTCTACATTATCTCATCAGATACATTTTTACGATTTAATTTCAAACACCTTCCAATTTTTGCATTACAAATATTATTTTATAAAACAATTCTGTTGGGGTGCCTGGGTGGCTCAGCTGGTTAGAGCATGTGCCTCAATCTCAGAGTTGTGAGTTCAAGCCCCATGCTAGGTATAGAGATTACTTAAAAAACAAACACTTTAAAAATAAATAAATAAATAAAATCCTGTCAACTTCAAGGAAAACAACTGACAGTATTTTTTGGTGATAATAAAATCTGAGTGTTCCAAGTAAAAATTAGAATCTTGGTAAACTTGAGTTTGAAAGCTTCTCAAAAGCCTTCTGATGAGATTGGTAGTAATATTAACAACTGTCATGTCCAAACAGTGTATTATGAAATATGTCATTTGTAAGCTCAATGAACCAATATTTTCCAAATAACCTATACATCCTGTTACAGAACCATGAAAGGGTAAAAGACATATTCAAAATGTAAGATCAATCAATAAGTTATAAAATAATATACTACGAATTAATTAGTCTCAAATGTCACATTGTAACTAACATTTAAGAAACGAATACCTATGGAATCTTGGTATCAAAGAATATCTAAAATTAACTGAAAAGGGCATTAAAATATTTCTCCATTTTCTGAAGATCCGTGAGAGAGATTTTCTTCATGTATTTCAACCAAAATATCACAACAATTGTATACAGAAGCCGATATCAGAATCCAGCTATCTTCTATTGCCAGGCTTTAGGGATTAGCAAAAATTATTCATTTTTTTTGAAAGATAGTTATGTTTCATAAAACATACTTATTACCATTATTGGTTTATTAACATCATTCTCAGATGAATTAATATTGTTTAAATTTCTAATACAATTTCTAGTATGATAAATATTTATAGATATAACCCACAAAAACAAAAGGCTCTCCCTGGAGTCCCCAATAATTGCAGAGTGTAAATGTTTTTGGTCCAAAGTCCAGAAAGTTTGAAAACTGTTGTGCCAGAGCACTGGGGCTGGTGTTGGAAATCTGGAAGGCCTGGGGACAGACGAAGTCCTCAACCTGATCAATCATCAATCTCATGAATCATACGGTTGACCTTACAGACGAGAAAGTGGCCATAAAATTTTTTTCAAAAGTGAAAATTTTTACAATGGCTTGACAAAGAATTAGAGATTTTCCCTAAAAAAGAACATTAATCAAATATATTCGCACTTATAATTTTGACAGCAGCACAGATGTATTCTGTGTCTTTCAGATGCCAATCTAAGATGTAACTGTTAAAAAAAATCAAATGTCAGTGAAACATATGAAATACACTTCCTAACCACTGTAGCTGTGCAACAACAGGTTTCCTTGGTTCCTTCACTGACAAATACTGCTTATTTTGTGCCAACGGCTGCTAGATTTGGAGATTTTAACAATGAGTAAGACCCTGCCCTCATGTGACTTACACTCCATTGAGAGAAATAACCAAGCAAACTACACTAATTCCAGGGCCTGTTAAGTATCCTGATGGAAGGAAACCAGGCTTTTGTGACAGAGAGCCAGGGGTAGGGATGTGAAGCTACTAAAGATAGAACATTCAGAAAAAAGTATCTCTGAGGAGGTGATATAAACCAAGACTTGAGAAACAGACAGAAGGTCTATGCAAAGAAAAAGGGCAACAGCAAGTGGAAATACCCCATAAATACAAAGTACCTGAGAACAGTAAGGAAGCACTGTGACTGGAGCAAGCTAATAAAAGATTTTTTTTTTTTAAAAAAGGAGATGCAAGCAATACCCGCACGTCGAGTAATGGTTTTCATCAAATTTAATAGCCTATTAGACTAACTGCATAAAAATTTCTGTGGAGCCTAAGCATCAGTGATTGTTTTGTATTTGTTTTAATAGTCTTCCAGGCGACACTAATATACTGCCTGGGATGAGAATCACTGATACTGACTCTATTAAGCTACAATAAGGAATTTGGATTTTATTCTTAACATAAGAGTGAGCCCACTGAAGAGTTAAGAAGAAAACTAGTAAGACTAATTTTATTTTTAAAAGATCACTCTGGTTGTTAGGGGAAGAAGCAAAGGGGCAAGAACAAAAAAACTCAATCCTGAAAGTTTTAGGAGATTGAGTGGAAGGAGCCGAGGCTTAACTACTAGATGGTGATGGCCAAATTCCAAGAGCCTGATTTTTCAGACACACTAAACAATCAATAGGTATAATCAGAGCAAAGAGAAAAGAAAACCTACAAAAAAGGGCACAAGTGTAAACTCCTCCAAAATACTTTACCCATCTGACTGTGAGAATCATTTGACTACAGAAGGGATTCGTTTATACTCTTACATTACAATACCATATGTAAATTATGTACCTCAAGGTCTATTCTTTCAACTGCATTTCAAAGACAGAGAATACTATTTACAACTTAAAAAGGTTACCTTCAAACGACCTCAAATCTAACCTGCAAGCCTCTATTTTACAGTTACATTTATTAGTGGAAAGATAAAGTTTCAAGTTGTTTTTACTTCACCTGGAAAAAATTGTTTCTTTCACACTAAATAATATATGTCCAAAAGTAATAATAAATTGATATGAAATACAGCAATAAAAATTTTTACTAATTAAAAAATATTTATATCTTACAAAAAGATATATCATGCTCATGGAATAGAAGATTAATTTTCTTAAAATGTCATACTACCCAAAACAATCTAAGATCAGTGCAATCCCCATCAAAATACCAATGGCATTCTTCACAGAGCTCGAACAAAGCATCCTAAAATTTGTATGGAACCACAAAAGACCCCAAATAGCCAAACCAATATTGACAAAGAATTAAAAAAACATGGTATTACACTTCTTGATTTCAAACTATACTACAAAGCTATAGTAATCAAAACAGTATGGACTGGCACAATCACAACACATAGATGAATGGAACAAAACAGAGCCCAGAAATAAGCACACGCAATTACGGTCAATCTATGACAAAGAAGACAAGATTATACAATGGGGAAAAGACAGTCTCTTCAATAAATGGTGTTAGAAAAACCAGACAGCTATGTGCAAAAGAATGAAACTGGACCACCTTACACCATATACAAAAATAAATTCAAAATGGATTACAGATTTGAATGTAAGACCTGAAACCATAAACTCCTAGAAGAAAACATAGGCAGTAAGCTCTCTGACATCAGTCTTTGCAATATTTTTTTGGGCTAGTCTCCTCAGGCAAGGGCAATAAAAGCTAAAATAATTACGATCACATCAAACAAAGAAGCTTTTGCACAATGAAGAAAACCATCGACAAAATGAAAAGGCAATCTACTGAATGGGAGAAGATATTTGAATCTACATCTGATAAGGGGTTAATATCCAAAATATATAAAGAATTTACACTCCCCAAAACTATCATAAAATAACCTGATTAAAAAATGGGCAGAGGACCTGAGCAGACCACAGTGAAATACTACCTCATATCTGTCAGAATGGCTAAAATAAGAAAGACAAGAAATAACAAGTGTTGGTGAGGATGTGGAGAAAAAGAATCCCTCATGCACTGTTGTTAGTGGGGATGCAAACTGGTGTAGCCACTGTGGAAAACAGTAAGGGAGGTTCCTAAAGAAATTAGAAATAGGAATAGCATATGATGCAGTAATTCTACTACTGGGTATTTATCCAAAGAAATAAAAAAACACTATTTGTGGGGCACCTGGGTGGTTCAGTTGGTTAAGCATCCAACTTTTGATCTCAGCTCAGGTCTTGATCTCAGGATTGTGAGTTCAAGCCCCACATTGGGCTCCATGCTGGGCGTGGAACCTACTTAAACACACACACACACACACACACACACACACAACACAGCAAAACACTAATTTGAAAAGATATATGCGCCCCTATGTTTACTGATTATTATTCACGGTAGCCAAAATAAGGAGGCAACCCAAGTGTCCATCTATAGATGAATGGATAAAAAAAAAAAAATGTGGCATACATGTACAATGAACCATTACTCAGCCATAAAAAAGAATGAGATTTTTTTTTCATTTGCAACAACATGGATGGACCTAGAGGGTATAATACTGAGAAACAAGTCAGAGAAAGACAAACATCGTATGATTTCACTCATATGTAGAATTTTAGAAACAAAACAAAGAAAAAAGAGACAAAAAAACAGACTCTTAAATACAGAACAAACTGGTGATTGCCACAGAGGTCGGTAGGTGGATGGGTGGCATAAAGAAAGGGGATTAACAGTACACTTGTCATGATGAGCACCGAGTACTGTATAGAATTGCTGAATCATTACATTGCACACCTGAAACTAATAACCCTGTATATTAATTATACTTTATTTTTTTTTAAAAAGGGCAGACCTGAATAGACATTTTTCCAAAGATGACAGGATGACATACAGATGGCCAACAGGTACACAAAAAGATGCTCAAGATAACCAATCCTCAGGGAAATGCAAATCAAAACTGCAATGAGGTACCACCTCACACCTGTCAGAATGGCTAAAATCAACGATACAGAAACAACAGGAGTTGATGAGGATGTAGAGAAAAGGGATCCCTTTTATACTGTTGGGAATGTAAATGGTGCAGCCACTACAGAAAACAGAATGGAAGTTCCTCAAAAAATTAAAAACCAGAAATGTCATATGATCCAGCAATCTACTTTAGGGTATTCATTGAAAGAAAATGAAAACACCAATTTGTAGAGATATACACACTCCTATGTTCAATGCAGCATTATTTATCACAGCCAAGATACGGAAGCAACCTAAGAATCCATTGACAGATGAATGGATAAAGATGTGGTATTTATATACAAGGGAATATTACTCAGCCATAAGAAAGAGATCTTGCCATTTGTGACAACATGGACCTAGAGGGTATGATGCTAAGTGAAATAAGATGAAGACAAATATGATATATTTGTATGTGGAATCTAAAAACCAAAAGAACTAACAAAACTAAAGAGGAAACAAACTGTTGCTTACCAGAGGCAAGGAAGGGTTAGGGGGTGGGGGGGACAAAATAGATGAAGGGGATTAAGAGGTACAAACTTCCAGTTATAAAACAAATTAAGTCACAGGGATGTAATGTACAGCACCAGGAATATAGTCAATAATATTGTAATAATTTTGTATGGTGACAGATGGTAATTAGACTTATCACGGGTATCGCTTTATAATGTATAAAGAACTCACTGTGATATATACCTGAAACCAACAGAATACTCTGTGTCAATCATACTTCAAAAAATTTATACCTTAAAGGAACTGAAACTTGAATTATGCTATTTCATCAACTTGGTAATTATTTTCAAGTAATTCTCTTTAACCTTTAATTTAAAGTCTGAATAGTTCCCTATAGTTTATTCCGAAATTTCATTTGCTAGCATTCTTGCCACTTTCTCTGATATGAAAACAGGTCAGGTTAGTTTAACTTTAGTACTGTTGCCTTTCTTAAAGAAGAAAGTGAAATATATCTTATGCCCACAGCTCTCAAATGTGAAAAACATCTGGCTCCACTCCTCTCATTTCTGTTATCTGATCCGTCTAGACTTTATAAGACACTAAAACAAAATTAGGGTAGTAGTTTCTAGTCCTAATCAGCTTTTCAATATTATAACTAATGATATTCCAGGTATTTTTATACTAAAATAGGATATTTGGTAAAATTACTACATCAATTATTCTAAACAATAAAATATATCTAATAGAAAAATCAATGCAAATTCATAGCATTTGATATTTAAGCTCAATATACCATGAAGTTTAATATTTAAGTCCAATATATACAGCTTTTAAAAAGAAAAGAAAATTACCTTTCAAAAGATGATTGAGGTCCATTGTGTCATGTAAGGCTTTTTGTTTATATCTGTGGTCTGAACTGGAATCTAACACTGAAGATTTTGAAGTGAAATCAGGCCCGTGTTTTTCTTGCCCTTTTTTGACTGATTTCAAAGATTTTGAATTATTTTTTAAATCCTCAACATTTCCATATACTTCTTGACTCACATTTTCTTGCCTTTTAACTTTTACTTTTTGATCATTCGATGCTCCCAGTTCAAAAGACTGAACAGGGCTGATGTCTGGAGTAGACAGAGGGGTGACATCTGTCACAGTATCTTCAGATTCCTCGGGGTAGTCATTGACTTTTGGTTTAGTACTTGAAGGCTGTATGCCTGCTGATTTCATTCCTGGTTTATATTTCTGTTTTGGTGACAAGTGGGTTACACCACACAGACTTTTTTTTAATGATTGTGATGAATCAGAGACACAGACATCAGACCCTGCATCTGAACCATCTGTGCCTGAACTTGAAGATGAGGAGGACAAAGAGGAAGAGCAGGAGGAGGAATTACCTTTGGAATACTTTTTACTTATGTTTTTTTTAAAGTTATTAGATGGTTTAGCTGACTTGGACCTGACATATTGCTTTTTCCCATCATCACTGCTTTCCTCTCCATCTGTATAATAATCATCTTCACGTTCCTTTGTAATTTTGGGAATTCTACTTGGAGTGCGCAAGTGTATTTTATGCCCTGTTGTAGCATCCCACAATTTTTTTGATCTTGAAGTGGTCAATGATAAAGAATTTCTGGTTTGCATATTATCATTTTCTACAGAGTGTTCTTCTGGAGGAATTTTCTCCTTTATTTCATTTTCCTTTCTTTGTATTCCAAATTTCAAGTTTACATTTTCTGTATCTTTATCTATTCTCTCTTTAGGGTCATCATTTTGCTTGCCAAAAACTGAGTTACTTTCACATTTCTTTGCTTCTTCAAAGTCACTGTCAAAGAAGGAATGGTCCACTTCACCTTCTGATATATCTATAAACCGATCCATGATGGTAAAAATATATCTGAAAAAGAGGCCAGTATTACCATCAAACTAAAGAATAATTTCCTAATACTTTTCACTTTTTACAGTAATTGCATATTACAAACCAAGAAGTTTGATTATAGAGAAAAATGACAAACACCAAAAAAACAGTAACTCAGTGAAGTGATAATTGGCTACAGGGGTAATAATAAATTGTATCAGTGATTTGAAACATAAGTAAGTCTATTAGTTCAATTCACAAGGTACTCAAGCATGTCACAAACATATACATAGGTGAATATCCATACACCTAGGCGAACACTAAGGAAAATCTGTCTTCTGTAAGTACAATTAGAGTTTAGAATAAGAAGGGATGGTGTTAAAACCTCTCCAAATCAGCTAAGCCATCCTGAATTTAGAATGTGACCTCTAATACATAATGACTTGGAAGGCAGCTGATTCTACTTCTGGAGGTAAAGAAAAGCAAGGGCCTAGAATATCTTACTATTATTAGAAGGCACAGTATTCAAATATACCTGTTATCGTGGTAATACAACAAAGGCTCTAGTTTAAAGGGGCTTCCACTGTCCAAGTTGGACAATTTAGCACTGGAAAACAAAACACACAAAATATACTTAAAAATGAAAAAGTACTTCTGTGCAAAGTTATTAGTCCATAATGATATTCAAAAGGGCAAATAATATGAGGTACATTAAAAGAAAGGTATGTATAAATTTCTAATAATATACAGCCAACAATCCAGCTATGTACTCAGTATATTCAAAATTATGATTAATTCTACTACAATAAAAAATTATGTAATCTGTATTCTAAATCAGCCATGATACTCTGGAGCCTTTTATTGCTTAAGTAATCCTGCAACCTGTAAAACAAGTACAAACATGATTTAAAAATCAACCAAACTCATACCATTAGTACTAATGCAATAGGTTAATAAGATAGATTAAAGGTATGTGTGGTAATACATTTTACCATCATTGGGTAACTTTTTCTGCCGTTAAGGTTTTGAAGAATTTAAGAGATTCTGACACATTAAACATAAAAATTTATTCGCAATCAACTTTTAAATGCTTAAGGGAATCTGATTAATTAAATTAGTAAGTTAAGACTTACTAGATTTATTAAAAATATCTAAGTGCTTAGTTAGACTTCCTTTATTAGATATATAAGTATCCCTTGTCAGGTGTTCAAGGTACTTAAGAAAATCAAATACACTAAAATTGTAATTGTGCTGTTCATTACAAATTGAATTTGCAAGTCTGCAAATGGTATAGAATGTTCAGGGAAAATTAAGCTAAGTGAAGATTAATCAAGATACAAATGAGTTTTAAAATTCTAACAAGTAGATTTAAATTGAAATGAGATATGTAAGTAGGGGCGCCTGGGTGGCACAGTCCTTAAGCGTCTGCCTTCGGCTCAGGGCGTGATCCCGGCGTTCTGGGACCGAGCCCCACGTCAGGCTCCTCTGCTGGGAGCCTGCTTCTTTCTCTCCTACTCCCCCTGCTTGTGTTCCCTCTCTCACTGGCTGTCTCTCTCTGTGTCAAATAAATAAATAAAATCTTAAAAAAAAAAAAGATACGTAAGTAGATCTTAAAAGTTTGAGAAAAATCAGATAACTTATACCTAAATAATAAATACAAGAAATATTATTTCCCATAGCACAGATCAATGCCCTCGTAAGTTTTAAAACTCATCAGCGGGATGCCTCCTCCACAAATCCTCAAAGATATTTAATAAGGTTTTAGATGTCATATTTATCCCCACTGAAATTACAGTCTACTCTCTTAATTTATAAAAATTGAAACTTATCTCCCTGGCATTTGGCAATAATTTTCAGAGCCATTAGAAAGTCAAAAGCCTTTTCAATCAGTACGTTCATTTCTGAAATTCATCCTAAGAATATAATACTAAAAAGAAAGAATGGTGTGCATTACAGTATTACCTGTAATACTAAAAAAACTTGAATAGAAGAATATTATGACTCCATTAAAAGAATTACTTATATCAGGGGTCAGCAGGCTACAGTGCATGAGTCAAACCTGATCTGCCATTTGTTTTTGTAAATGAAGTTTTACTGGAACACAGCCACAGGTTTAGATACTGTCTCTGACAGCTATCACACTCTAACTGCAGAGTTGAGTAGCTGTGACAGAGACCATATAGCCCACAAAGCCTAAAATATTTATCAACTGACCCTTTACTGAAAAAGTCTGTGGACCCCTGATTTAGGTGATACATCAGCATGAAAAATGCACAATACAAAACTGTTATCCATACTGAATTAATAATATAATTTACACATTTAAACAAAAACTAGTGGGGAAAAGGGCAAAATTAAGTTGACCTGTTAGAAGAAAACCAAAAATCCCACTGCATTTTTAGTATTTCCATTACTGTTTTTATAATAGTGTCCCTGCAATAAATTAAGCAAATAAGTGATGACCGGGAGTCTGCACAATGAAAAAGAATGACCAGAGTCAGACACACTCAAACTTGGTTCTGCCACTTCCCAATTGTGTTTCTGGGCACATGTGCAAGGATGTTCATCATAGCACTACTGTTTCTAATAGCAATGAATTAGGAAAAAACTCAACGTCTAATAAGAGGCAAATGGATAAGCAAAATGTATATACTATATGTCAGTCAAAAAGGATGAGCTAAGATATACAAAAATAATGTTTACTAAAAGAGCAGAATTACATGAACAATTATATAGAACGTAAAACACACGATACTGAATTCCTCACGGGCACAAAATTACATAGCATGGACTGGAAGGACATCATTAAACAGCTAAGAGTATGAGGCTGTGAGGGAAGAGGAGGAATGAGGGTGAAGAAGCCCACAGTGCTGGGGCGCCTGGGTGGCTCAGTCGTTAAGCGTCTTCCTTCGGCTCAGGTCATGATCCCAGGGTCTTGGGATCCAGCCTAGCATCAGGCTCCCTGCTCAGCGGGAAGCCTGCTTCTCCCCCTCCCACTCCCCCTGCTTGTGTTCCCTCTCTCGCTGTGTCTCTGTCAAATAAATAAAATCTTAAAAAGAAGCCCACAGTGGGGGAAAAATAAAGAACCTGGCAGAGGCCTGTGATATTGGGTCATCACATCACAAACAGTACGACTGAGGGGCACCTGGCTGGCTCAGCAAGTTGAGCATGTGACTCTTTGATCTCAGGGTTGTGAGCTGGAGCGCCATATTGGGTGTAGTGCCTACTTAATTAAAAAAAAAAAAATCATAAAAAAAAAGTATGACTGATCACTGTCAATCCAATTCTGTTCATCTAAGTTCAAAAAGGAAACCAACAAATCAAAACAGCCACTGAATGGTGGATAGCTCTTACAAACATTTTGTCATTAAATTCCCCCAAAAGTTACCCTCTTTTGTGAGGTAATTAACTCTTTAATCCAAAATGTCAAGGGATGGAATAAAAAGGGTTGCAGGTATTGTTTTTTTTTTCTTTCTGTGTTACTTGGTTAAGAATACCTTTGTGATTTAAAAGAAAAACAAAACAAAACAAAAAACGGGGGGGGGGGGGGTGGTGGTGGAGAGAGGCGCCCCTGGGTGGCTCAGTCTGGTTAAGCGTCTGATTCTCGATTTAGGCTCAGGTCATGATCTCAGGGTCGTGAAGAAGAACATGGAGCCTGCTTAAGATTCTCTCCGTCCTGCTCCCTGTGCCCCTCCCCCCACCCCTGCTTGCCTGTGCTCGCTCTCAAAAAAAATTTTTTTTGTAAGTTTCTTCAAATTTTTAAAAACAATGGTTTCATGGCATAGCCCAGAGCATAAATTTCCCTAGTCGGTTTAAAAAACAACTCTTTCAAAAACAAATCATCCAAATCATTCTAACTACCATGCCTCAGAAAAACCTGTTTACATTTTTCAGGAAATACACAAAATTACTAACCTAACACTCATTTGTATGAGTGCTACTATTCTAGTACAACTAACAGCTAAAATGTATCTAAGTTTAAGAGGTTTTTATTATTCCCATTTACCAATGAGAAAAATGAAGCAGAGCAAGAACTTGCCCAGTCAAACAGCTCAGTAAGTGGCACAGCGAGGATTCTAAGGCAGGCACAGTTTAAGGATATTATTAATCACTGTTTATTCTGCTTCAAAGTAAGGTCCTGAGCTAAGATCGGTTTTTTTAAACCTTTAAAATACATTGTTGTGATATCTATGATTTATCTGATAGTAAACTGTCACCAAGATAACAAGATCTTCTCATCATTGGGACTTTTAAAGGACAATGGGACCTATTTAGCAATATGGTTTTAGGAACAGTTCTTTGCAGAAAAGGATGGTCTGTACAGTTAAAATCAGATACACAAGCCAGTGACTGCCACATATTTTGCTGGGATTTATTTACTATGTAGCAGTTTTCCACTCACAAAGTAAATTGGAACAAACCTCACCAGAATCACAAATTAAACCAGTAGAGGCCTTGAGTAAAGTGTTAATCTAGGTAACAAGAATTCACAACTCTGAATTAACTTATGACCCTCTCTATTCCAATCTGAGTTTGTGACCAAACCACCTTTCCAAAGAGAGTAGTGAATTCCAAACGTATTTCTGACAAGGAGAGTGACAATTCTGGAAGTCACTAAACTTGAAATGTTTCCAGCATGCCTCCTCTTTGTGTGTTTGGCATATCAAGTCAAATTTTGTGATCCCTGATAACCTTGAGCGAGACCTATGTAAAGTTCCCTATGAAGGTGCATGGCAAAATAATGAAAGTTAGAGCTAACAGCCTTCCCATATCCTCCAAGTTCCCCAAGAGTCCTGAAAGGAAAAAAATTTTACCCCCTTACATTAGGAATGAAGATACTAAGGCCTAGCAATTTAAATGGCTTTAACAATTTAAATTAGTTTGTATCAAGTATGCCTCTTCCAACTTCAAGCTTTATCGATTTGTGAATAAAAAAAAATGAGATGGACAGTTGAAAATAGATTCAAAAGGTTCTGGAAAATGGAAAAGAAGCTAACTTTCAAACAGATTTTTATAATGTGCCAAGCACTGTTCTAAGCACTCTTTCACTCATCATTTACCATAGATTATTTTCACTGACCATTTAATACTGGTAACAACTTTGAGGTTAGAGACAAGGAAACTGAAGCACAGAGATTAATGACATGTTCAAAGACCACATGTCTAGAAAGCAATAGAGTCAGGATTTGAGTCCAGACTGTCAGCAGTCTTACTGATTATGCTGTATTGAAACAAGCAGAGGAAAATAAGCCAAAAACCTAATGGGGAGGTATACTCTGAAATAGCCAAATAATAACACAATAATGGCACAGACGCAGAATGAGGGAAGGTGAGGAGGGAAGGTGCACTGAGAGCCCCAGCTTAAAAGAAGGTTCACTGAAAAAAGACTCAGAGCTTACCAAGTGGCAAAAGCATGACTTAGAAATCAAAAGATTAAAATGCTCTTAAGTCATACCGGATAGCAATATGCAGTCTTAAGGGAACTTGCATTATATTCTGCTTGGTCAAACTATTTCTTGAATGAAGCATTTAGTTCTTGGTGCTATGGTGAAGAGTCTAGCATCTAAGTCATGATCAATGGTTTATCAAACAAGGATTCATAGCTAGTAAAAGTAATGGCTAAGAGAAAGGGTATGTTCAGATATTTAAAAGACTGTGATATAAAAAAAGATTTTAGGAGCTGTTATTTGTAGTGCCAGAGGTAGAACTTTCATCAACAGATGTAATATATAAGAAACCTGTTCTTAAATCAACATATGGAATGGGCTACTTTCTAAGATTGTGAGCCATGCGTCACTAGATGTTGGAGCAAAAATTGTCCACTTGTTGGGTTACTACAGAGGGAATTCATGCATTAGGAGGATACGATTTTCCCAACCATAACATTTTATGAACGAGGTCTAAATCCCAACATCTATTTGTAATCCAAATAATTAGGTAGTTCTTTGAAATCCGTTTTTCACAGCTAACAGTTTCGTGCCTTATTTCCTTAGAAACTGTGAACTCCTGGATCGTGCTCATCTTTATATCCCCAGTGTCTACAGTACGATCTGACGAATACTAAACATTCCAAGAATTTTTATCTGATGAAGGAGTTTGGCGTTAGGAGACTTAAAATTGAACTCTAGTTCTGCTCTTTGATATCTATGTAAGCAGAAAAATGACTTTTCCCTCAGCTAGTTTCCTTGACAGTTTCCCACAACCGTCCCCCACCAACCTTCACCCCCCCCCCCCCCACTACACACACCAGAATTAACTACGGCCTTATCTGTATTTACACGGTTTCTGTAGTACTCAACAGTTGTTAAGGACCCTCCTTCCCAAGTGGTCACAGTTCATGAGAGGTAGCGCATAACACCCGGGAGACTTTTCAGGCATAATATGCAACAGATAGGGTTATTGTAAGAACTTAAGCACTATGGTGATTTAACTGAATTTACGGGAAAATTATCCAACGATCCCACCCACTAAGCAATCTTTCCGATAACATTTATTTCAAACTTGGTGGGCGTCATTTTACTTTACAAATACAAATGTGGACTTAAGAAGATTAAAAAGATTCTCTTTATACCATACTGGGAAAGGGTAAAAATTAAATGATAATTCATTTAATAACTCTTTTGGGGCTCAATGAAAACCGGTATTTGTCAAAGCGGCCTGGGCGTCACTTGGACACTCACCGTTTGTATAGCTCCTGCAGAGCCAGCAACAGAAATACTAATGCTTTTTCAGATACATCAGGAAAACACAAATAAGAATCTGGCATTTTTAAAACTGTCATTTCGTTACTGTGACATCACACTATTTCTGTAATTAGGTGTGTAATATGGTCCAAACAAGGTAACCGGAAAATCTCGGCCGAAAGTAAACACCCGTTTTCCAGGCACTTGAGTCGAGGGTCCGTTTACTACCTCCTCCTGACCACCCCCCTTCCCCGCCCCCCACCGGTAGCAAAAGATAACTGACAGCCCCTCAGGCTCCCGAGTTCAGAGTCAAGTCCTCAGAGGTGGGCGGCGCCGACCCGAACCCGGCTCCCAGGCCATCCCCGAACGCATCCTGGGGGTAGGCCGGGCCGTTCCCATAGGGGCCGGCTGGGGCTGCGGGCGGCCCCACGAACCCGCCGGCCGCGGGCTCGGACGCCTTTGTTGTAGTTACACCCGCCACTCGAGGGGCTGGCTGGGCCGCAGAGCCGACGGAGCAAAGGGCTGGGGGTCCCGGCCCGCCCGCCTTCCTAACTTTCCGCGCTGGCTTCCTCATACCGACCCTGAGTGATCGCCGCTGCCTGGGCTCCAGAGAGATGAAACGGATCCCGAACGGAGGCGAGGGGGGTGGGCGCGTCGCGGGCGAGGAAGAAGGGGATGCTCGCGCACCGCTTACCTGGGTGCCGCGGCCGCCGCAGCCGCCTCGCGCGCCGCCTCGAGCGCCGCCAGCGGCGTTCCAGGGTCGCACGCACGCGCCAGCGCGCGCACGCAGCCCCCGCACGCGGCTCCCAGCGGCATTGCTCGAGCTTCCGGAGGCGGAGAGAGCGGAAAGGGAAAGGAGGGGGTGCAGAGGGAGCGCCGCGAGTACCGCGGGAACTGGGCGGTGGCCAAACGTGCGGCGCGGCGCCTCCTTGTGGCTGCTCGCCGAGGGCGTCATAGAGCGCGGTGGGCCCGCTGGAGGCCTAGAGAGGCTCCACGCTCCCGGCCCCCTGCGGGAGACGGGAGGGGGAAGCCAGGCCCGCGACTCTCCAGTGGACAGAGGCACGTGAAGAAAGGAATCTTGTAGTCCCTTAGTTGTCCAGCGCACCGTTAAGGACTTATTGCTACTGCCCCCGCTGTTAATGGTAATGCGGTGGACCCAGTTGTGACGGTGGCTAATTGGGAAAGTGGCTTTAATTATCTCGTAAGTCCTTACCAAAACAACAACAGTTATAATAAAGGGGGGCAGCTGTGACTTAGTGATTCTTTTTATCAGCAAAGCTCAGATCAGAGAACCAGTGGTTCTATGATCCAAGAGCTGGTAACACATGAGAAAGTCTTCTGACTACTGGTAAGTAGGTGGGTGGTTAAAACAAGAAAAAAAATGATCTCTGTGGAACATGATGAATGATATAATTTTTCGGTTTTGAACTTACAGGCACATACTAGGTGTGGTAGAATAATGGTGTCCCAAATTTGTCTACTTCCTGATCCCTGCAACCCGTGAATATGCCATTTAACGTGGCAGAAGGGACTCTGTGCTATGTGATTAAGGATCTTGAGATGGGAAAATCAACCTAGATTATCCAGGTGAGCTCGGTGGAATCATATGGATTCTTAAAAATGAGAGTCAAGGAGTTCGAAGTCGATAATAGGAGTGGTGGCCATAGAATCAAGAGGTGGTGATGTACAGCACAGTGACTGTAGTTGACAGTACTGTATTGCATACTGGAAAGTTAATACAGTAGATCTTAAAAGTTCTCATCACACACACAGAAAGTTCTCAGGGGCGCCTGGGTGGCTCAGTCATTTAAGCCCTGGACTCTTGATTTCCTCTCAGGTCGTGATCTCAGGGTGGTGAGATGGAGCCCTGGGTGAGGCTCTGCCCACTGAGTGTGGAGCCTGCTTAAGATTCTCTTCTCCCTCTGCCCCTCCTCTCACTCACTCAAAAAAAAGAAAAAGATTCTCATCACAAGGGAAAAAATATGTAGCTATGTGAGGTGACGGATGTTAACTAGACTTATTGTGATATTCATTTCATAATATATACATATATCATGTTGTACACCCTAAACTTACATGCTGTTACATGTAAATTATACCTCAATAAAACTGTAAGTTAAAAAAAATTTTTTTAAAGATTTTATTTATTTATTTCACAGAGAGACAGCCAGCGAGAGAGGGAACACAAGCAGGGGGAGTGGGAGAGGAAGAAGCAGTCTCCCAGTGGAGAAGCCTGACGTGGGGCTTGATCCCAGAACGCCGGGATCACGCCCTGAGCCGAAGGCAGACGCTTAAGAACTGAGCCACCCAGGTGCCCCTAAAAAAATTTTTTTTAATTAAAGAAAAGCAGCAGGAGGTCAGAGTGTCGTAAGGGGGCCTTGAGCCAAGGAAAGCGGGCACTTCTGGAAGCTGACAAAGGGAAGAAAAGGAATTCTCCCCTGAAGCCTCCGGAGGAAGGCAGCCCTGTCAATACCTGATTTTAGACTTCTGACCTCCAGAACAGAAAGAGAATAAATTCGTGTCGTTTTAAAGCACTAAGTTTGTAGTAATTTATTATAGCAGCAATAGAAACCTAATATAATGGGTACCCAGTACAGTTTTTACATGAAAGTGCAAAGGAAGCTAGGAACTAAGGGTTATCCATATCTATCCCAGGGAGTGTCACTAAGGAATTGACTCTATTTTTGTTCTTTACAATGCATTTTGTACTTTGGGTTGTAACTGCCAGCAAGTACACAGAATCCTCCTGTTCTTTTTGTAGGCTAAAAGGCCCGACTTCACTTAATTCTGCTTGATGAAACTATGCTGGCATCATTTCCCAGGGATGATTGTCTACTCTGTGGTCAAAAGTTTGTTATGCAAAGGGTTTGAATAAACATTTCTCCAAAGAATATATACAAATGGCCAATAAGCACATGAAAAGATGCTCAACATGACTAATCATTAGGGAAATGCAAACAAATCATGACATACCACTTCACACACATTAGGGTGGTGGCTACTATAAAAATAAGAGAGAAAATAAAAAGGATTGGCATAAATGTGGTGAGATTGGAAACCTTGTGTATTGCTCATGGGAATGTGAAATGGTATGACTGCTGTGGACAACTATGGCAGTTCCTCAATAAATTGAACACAGAACTACCGTATGACCCAGCAATTTCACATGTGGGTATATACCCCAAAGAATTGAAAGCAGAGTCTCAAACAGGTATTTGTACACCCATGTTTCATTATTCACCAAAGCCAAAAGATGGAAACAACCCAAATGCCTATCAAAAGATCGATAAACAAAATGTGATACGTTCATACAGGAATATTATTCAGCCATAAACAGGAGTGAAGTTATGATACATGCTACAACATGGATGAATCTTGAAAACATGCTAAGTGAAATAAGCCAGGCACAAAAGGACAAATATGAATCCGCTTATATGAAGTACCCAAAATAGGCAAATCGCAGTAACAGAAATTAGAAGTGGGGTGCCTGACTAGCTCAGTTGGTAGAGTGTGCAACTCTTGATCTTGGGATTGTGTGTTTGAGCCCCACATTGGGAGTGGAGATTGCTTAAAAATAAAATCTTAAAAAAAAAAATTGAGTTACCAGGGCCTGAGAGGTGGAGAGGGGAGGGGAATTTCTACTTTAATGCATACAGAGTTCCAGTGCAGGATGATGAAAGTGATCTAGAAATGGACGTTGGTGATGGTTGTACAACAGTGTGAATGTACCTAATGCCACTGAGCTGTACACTTAAAAATGGTTAAAATATTAAATTTTGTGTATGTTTTATAATAAAAAATAACAAAAAAGCTTATATCTTAAACTTTCATTTTGGCTTTTTCTGGACTATGAAATTGTAAAATTTTGCCTTTTGCCCAGTTTTCTTTTCCTGCAAAGAGCACATCCTCAATAGTCTATATTGAATGAATGAATCAATGCATGAAATAGATTGTAAATAAGGTTCTTCAGGACAGAGATTTTAATTGCTTTGTGCCTTGTTATACTTCTGGTCATAGAAGGTCACCAACTCATAAGTGAAAAAAGGCTCTTCTCTAGATTCATTGAATCTGGACTCTCTTATCAGAAAAGAGGAAAATAATATCCCCTGGCCCTTTTTCAAAAATCGTGTTTCACTTATTGTAAACTTCTTGAAACAGAATATAGGTTTGACTGTTTCTGTAGAGAGCTATTAAAAGACCTTTTTGCATAATAGCTGGAGGTTTTTTCATCTATGCTAATAAACTTTATGTTATGAGCAAATGGACATTTTTTTTTAAATTTTGGAATTAAGTTTTGAAAGATGAAGTATTTACTGGGTTGAAGTTATAAACCAAATTGGAATTAAATGTAGTTAAGTTTCATATTTTTTAAGTATCTAAAGGGGGGTACTTCAAAATATCTAAATGCTCTAAGAGGAAATTGAGAAAGCAAAATGACTTAGAGAAGGAGAGAGAGAATCTCAAACAGACCCACTGAGCAGGGAGCCCAAGCTGGGGCTCCATCCCACAACTCTGAGATCATAACCTGAGGTGAAATCACGAGTTGGACACTTAACTGACATAGCCGCCTGGGCGCCCCCAGAGACTATATTTTATACCGTTTCTAATAAAGCACCTAGCTAATATTTTTGGAATGAATGAATGAATAGAAGTCACATACTACCTTCCAGAAGTTTACAATCTATTTAAAAGCGGTTCTGGGATCTAGCTCTGCAGCCGGTTCCCCACTGGGGGAGTATCTGCTTCTGCCTCTCCTTTTGCTCCTCCCCTCCACTTGTGCTCTCTCTCATGGTCTCTCTCTCTCTCTCAAATAAAATCTTAAAAAAAAAGTTTCCATTAAAATACGAGATTATTTTTATTACTTTCTTTTGGTCTACTCAATTATTCTAGATATAGTACCATGGAAGCATATCAGATTTATTCATTCAAAAGTATTTATTAAAGGCCCACTCTGTGCAACCCCTATTCAGGACTCATTAATACTCTAATACTGATTTTTACTTTCCATAGGTATGTTCTCTTTCCTAGAGCAAATAAATGACAAATGAGAGACACTGGCTACCTTTTGGTAGTATATAAAAATTTTATATAATATTAAATACATAGTGCTAATCTGAAAATATTCAAAATCCTTTCCTAATTTATGCAAGTACATTTAATCAAATTGTGCCCTGCCTACTTTATATTTTACTCTGCTTATAATACATATCATGAAACAGCATATAGATCAATTCAAAAAGTTTTTTTGGCCCACATGCGTTTTGGAGAAATTAGATAATAAGTAAACACAATTTATATTCTTTCTTTATAATCTGCTGGCCAATAATACGGGTTATCAAATCGAAGTGCGTGTAGAATTTTTTTTCACTTTACGCTTCATAACTTGAAAATATTAGAGTAAAATAAAGCTAAATGATACAGCTATATCACCAAACTTTTTACTCACAAACATAGTTATATACTGTCTCCCTTCCCCCATCCTTCCCTAAGTCCTTTTGTTCATTTTATAGGTAAATGGGATCAGATTATGAAGAACTATCAATTCCAGGAACCAGAAATGCAAACTTTAACATATTTGCAGTGATAAGTCACCGGGTATCACTGATTTTGGTGAGCGGCCAGATGATCCATGAGAAACTGATTAGTGTATTCTGTCAAAGCAAATTGTGGTAGGTTGTTAAACTAATGAAACCAATGAATTATACTCCCCATATTTAAACCCATGTATAGACCCCTCCCTATTTAATTACTGGTTGGGCCATGTGATTTGCTTTGGTCAGTGGGACATTAGCAAATGTAACACAAGCAAAAGCTTAAAAAGAACTTGCACATGGCATCTCTGAGACTGTCATGTGAAGAAGGCCAAGCTGACCTTTTGGAGAATAAGTACACAGGGAGCAGAGACAAACCATCTCAATAGAGACTCCATAGATCAAACAGTCCCAGCCTAGGCATCAGGAGACCCCAGGCAAGATGAGCAGAATTGCCCAACTGACCCCAGTCCAAATTGCTGACCCACAAAATCATAAGTAAATAAAATGGTTGTTATTTGGTCATATTTTGTTATGCAACGATAGATAATTGACACACCATATCTCCAGTATGTCTTCTTTTGGATAATAACCTCTTGGATAATACTTAGTTTAAAAAAAATAACTAACTGGAATTTAAATAAAAATTTGAAACAAACATAATAAATACTTGGCAGACAAAAAAATCAAATTACATGGCTCATTCTATGTAAATGATTCTTCATAAAACAATAATTACAAAAAAGAATTAAAAATAATAACCTCTCCAAAATATCCACCAAATATTTTACTTCATATGAATGTTATATTTTTTCTTTGTTGAAATAATGACACAGATGATTGCTTATAGAAAAACAGTATAGTCATGGTGATATGAAAATATATCTTAATGCTTACTTCACTATGCTCCCTGGGAAGCAGGATATAACTCATTTTATTGGAAAACAATAGTGCTGTTAAACTGTTGAAATTCTTCAGGATTGCTATAGGAAGAGAGTTCTGAGACTTTGCTTTTGTTTCCCCTATCATTTCTCACTGCTCCTCTATTTACTTCTTCCCTTTCTGCTTTCTATTCCCGATTGGCCCTATCACCCATCCTTTTCCATCATTAATCTCTTTAGAATTCCTTCATTTCCTTTACAATTCTTCCATCTATCAAAGATAGAGCTGCTACTTTTTTGGTCTTAGTAGTACTTACTAGTATTTAGCATATTGGCATCTTTTCAGTAAACATTATCTGTGTATTGACGATGGGATCACGATAGGAGAATAGGAGGGTAACGTTGGACCACTTTCGCTTGAGTAGGTAATAACATTTGCACTGAATCTTTAGTAACAAAAATATAGGGACTTGGAGTCAAAGTGATTATGGCAGCTGTGTACACCCTCTGGCACCAGGCCTACTTTTGGGGCCTTTCCGTAACTAGCAACTGCAGGCTTCATTACTCCTCCACGTTCGTCGGATTCTCTCCCTGAAGGGAAACTGTATTAAAAGTGAGCATCAGGAATGGTTGCTGATTTTATCTAAACAGCCGGTGAAAAAGCAGAAATTTGGGGAACCGTAAGCATGGGAGACTACTCGTCAGTGAAGAGCGGAGAGCGAGGATTAAGGGATCACCTGAGCCGGAGAATTACAAATGCTTCTGACACCTGCCCCCAAATTTTCCATCCTTGGACGGTACCTGGGGGGAGGGGAGGAGAAGCGCAGGACCGAGCAGCTGACCCGGCGATGGGTCGCGCCCCCTCCCCTGAGGGGCAGCGACGGTCGGACCCCCCCCCCCCCGCGCCGCGGGTGGGCGGTGGGGGCCGGGCGCCGCCGGGCACCTCCCACCTGTCACTCAGCGGGCCGCGGTCGCTCTCCGCCCCCCGCCTGACAGGCACCTCGGGGCCGCCCCCGCCCCCGCTCCGCCTTGGGCTTCGCCAGCCTAAGTCACAACAAGGTCCGGCTACCTGGGCGCGCCCGGCCGGACGGCTGCGGGGCGGGCGCCGGGAGGCGGCGCTGAGGGCTCGCTGAGAGGCGCTCGGCGGCGTCTGTTGGAGCCGTTTCCTCGGTGGGCCGCCGGCGAGGGCATGAGCGCCGACTGCCTGTACCTCAGGAGCGGCGGCGGCGGGAGCGGCGAGGGGAGGAGGCGCCGCGCAGAGGCCACCGTCCAGGGCAGCGCCGGGGGACAGCAGGGCAGGAGATGTGCCTGTCCTTAGCGGCACAGCAAGCAGCATGCACCCCGATGCCACCGACAGCAGCGGCGCCGGCCTCAACCTCGCGCCGGCCGCAGCCACCGGCGGCCGTCCTGCCCCGGGCGCTCCGGGCGAGCGGCGGCCGGACCCCCGGGAAGACGCGGCGGCGCCGGGGGCTCCTGGCGGCGGGAGCTGGCGAGTGCCAGTGGCTGTGGCCGCACTCGCCGCCGTGTGCCTCTCCTGCCTGGGGCCCGGTTGCTGGCAGGCGGCCGGAGGCGCGGGGCCGTGCACCGTCCTGCTCAGGCTCAGTCTGTACGTGGGCTGCGCCGCGGCCGCCTTCCTCCTGGGGACCTTGTTCTCCCTCGTCTGCCGGAGCCGGCGAGCCCCGCCGCCCGACTTCGTCGCCGCCTGGAGACGGCTGGCCGCGGCCGCCCGCCGCGGGCGGGGGGTAAGTACCGGTCTCCCCACTGCCTCGCGCGCCCGGGGCCTCGGCCCGGCCCTCCCCGCTTCCGGTGCCAGCCGCCCGCTCTCGGAGACCCGGGTGGCGGCGGCGTGGCCCGTCCTCCCGCCCGGGTTGCGGCAGAGGAACGGGGCTGGGGTTGGTCGGCCCGGCGGGTAGCTGCGAACGGTCCCTCGGCCCCCGCGGGAAGCGGGCTCCGGGCTCCGCCGGGCTTGCGAGATGCTCGCGGAGATGCACGTTGTTAGGCTCTGTAGTTGCTCCACAAGCATCCATCCCCAGGCACCACCTTGATAGCTGAATAATCATGCCAAATCTTGGCTACCGCTCTGCAGTTGGCGACGGGAGCCCTCAATGTACGCACGCGCTGCGCCCTGTATGGGTCATTGTGTTTCTAACCGTTCTCTGGGGGAGGTAACTTTGTGACCTTTTACCGCTGCGGAAACTTGTTCAGAGAGGCTCACTGGTTAGTTCTCACCCTGCCAGTACCTCTCACCCAACGCTGTGCACACTTTTACCGCCTCATCCTGCCATCCACTCTGTAGATCAGTAACGCAGTCCCAGCTAGTTTCTGTGATTTAGAAAGGGGATGTCAGAAATCACTTCAGTTTGCAACAACGGGGAAGGTACCCCCAGTGAGGTGTGGGACAGCAGGGCGGGGGTTAGGGAAGATAGGAATGAGCTCTTCTCTTCCTTAGTGCCAAACCGCTACTTGATCAACCTCCCAGCTTCCGCTGGTAACCCTCTAAATGAAACTGGATTCTGTTGTAGCTTGTTAGCTTGTTGTGTTTGGGGCTGAGATTTGTTTCTGCCAATAATTTATTTAACATGGGTTTACTAAGAGAATTATATTTCATAAGCCAGTAAGATACAGGATAATGTCTCTAAATAAGCCAGTGAGGAAATAACATACTCCACAAACCAGTGATAGATGAATACACTATTGTTCCAGGCAGTGGGGAAATAAAGTCCAGATTTATTTAAGCAGTACCTCTCTAGGTTTTGGTTCTTGGTGGAGTCAGTGCTCTCAACCAAAAGCTGGGTATTATCTGCTGGGACACATAGCTAGTGGACAATGGCATTGATGTTGGCAGGCAAGGAGAGCTGCTCTGAAGGTTAGTACTTTCTAACCAAGGCAGAAACAGATGTCCCTTCCCCTCCTGAGACTGCTGCCTGGTTTAACACCCTGCTGACCAAGAGTTGCCTGACCACAGCAGGAGCAAGTGTTTCAAGATCTACAGAGAGCTGTTCAGGTCAGGAAAGAGTAGCCTTGCCCAGACTGAATACTCTGGATAAGTCCACACAAATTACTGGTGTTTAAAGTTTAAGTGTCCATTACGTCATACTTATTCTTCATATATTTAGATGGATAAGCACTCAAGAGCACAATAGTTCTGCAGATATCATCTTGACACGGTTTCTCAAATTCACCCTCCAATCAAAACAATTCCACTTAATTTAAAAACGTGGATTTGAAATTATAACCAATATACAACATAATTTGGCACTCACTGCTTGACTGAATTATATTGTCATTAAACTGAAATTGCCCAGCCACTTTAGGGTAAGGGAAATGGCAGTGGTTTAACTTCATAAAAATATTTGTTAGAGGGACCATTGTCCCCTGGGTTTTGTATTTGCTTATGATATGATCTGCTTACTCTTTTGTAAAAATCATCACCCTCTTCACCAAAATTACCCTGTCCTGAATCGGTCACTTCTGAATGCAGCCCTGAGATAATTGGTGGAGGGTCGTAGGTAAGGGAGTCAGGCATCCTCACTCTGTAAGTCTCAAAAATTAGTAATGTTTATTTCTTTTAAAAGCCTTCATGTAACAGTTCTTTTTTTTTTTTTTTCATATCTAATTTAGCAAGAGTTGGTGGGCAGGTGTATTTTTCCTCTGGACTTTTCTCTGCAATGGCAGAAAATAAGGATCCCGATTTTACTAGCCAGTTTATTGATTTATAAATGATGTCCCAGTTCTTTAGAGTATTGTAAGAAATTACAATTCAGTCAGTACGTATTTATCGAGTGTTTTATATGAGCCAGGTATTATTCTGGAAGCCGGGATTGAATCAGTGAGACACATAAGAGCCCTTCTCTGGAGATTATATTCTTATGGGAGATCAGGCCATAAACAAATAAGTGAGATATTTTTAGATAGTGATAAATGCTTATGAGACAAAAAATAAGAGTTACATATTTAAGAGTTCCTAGTAAGTGAGAGCAAGAAGTTTAAATGATGAGGTCAGGGTCAAAACCCAGAGTATTTGCATTTTGCCTCTGAAGGCATAGAAGCCTCATGTTGTGGATTACCACCCTATTTCCTGGAAAATACATTTCCCCAAACCTCCCAGCTCATTTATACCTCTGGGTAGATAAAGCTTGGATTAGCATCCAGAAAGATGGTTTAGTAGAGGAGTTTGAGAAAATAGTACTTTAAAGGTGAAAGAAAATGAAGCAGTATATGTAATCCTTCACGTATACTACCAGAAGATTTCAGTTAATAGAAGTGAAGTATAATTTTAAGGAAAGCAGATTATTGGTTGTTCTTTGGAACTTGGATTCTTATAATAGTCTTAAATGAGAAAATAAGGACATTAGGAAAATGTAGTTTCTAAGCTCTATATTATAATTGAAATGCATGTTTTTCACATAAAATTTTATGTTTTTGACAGTACTGGTGTTACTTACTCAAGCCTTTAGTTGTGCTGCATTGTTTGTTTATTTTCCCCCTTCCCCTAGCTGTGCTATATTTCTAATTTGTATTTAAGGTGTGTGTGTGTGTGTGTGTGTGTGTGTGTGTGTGTGTATTTAATGTTCTGTTCTTTATGAATGGAAGCATAGGCATGTGGTGTAGTACATGTAGTAGCATGTGGGGTAGGAGCTGGACCACACAGGTCATCTACCATATGTGGAGGGGGAGGCTGTTTAGTAGTGAACCAAATGGTGCCTCTTAAGATACAGTGACTACTTTACTACAGAAATTTTGATTCAGCTTGAAGAAAAGAATCCTCACTTTTTCTTACACAATTTGGATTCTTCTAGTATCAGCCAGACAGGTCAGAGGCTGGGATCTATCCTTCTAGCTATCCATCCTTCCTTTTTTTTCTTCTTGGTCTCCTTTTATAAAGAAAAGAAAGGCATACACCGTTAAAAGTAAGCAACCTCAAAGAAGCCCAAACTAAAAGTGACAAGGGGCTTTTGTGTCTAGGAGTGTTTAAAATGTTTCTGCATGCTTCACAGTGTGCTTGTTGGCTGTAAACTCCATGTGGTTAGCACCCATGATTGACACCTTTTGTTATACCTTGCACCTACCAAGAGCTCAAGGAGTGTTTGCAGATGATGATAAAGAAAATTATTCTCTCATGCTTTCCCCCGCCTATTAATCCAGTATTAGTATTTATTGGGCATCTCCTATGTGCAAGAATTTTTATTTTTTTGGGGGGGTGGGGGTGGGAATTACTATTGATTAAAGTAGTAAAAATAATTTTCAACTCAAGTAGAAATAATTTGTAGTGGTATATACAGGTACTAAGGAAGCTTTTCTGTAAGGTCAGGAAAGTCTTACAGTTGATATCTGGGCCCCACTTTAGAAAAACTTGGACTTTGTTATAGACCAGCAGACTGAAGCTGTGATGCCCTGGGGCTGGCCTGCTCCTGGGGTAAGAGTTGTTAGTTCACCTTTGCTGAGCAGACTGTCATAGTGTGTTCCATCATGTGCCAGGCCAGTTAACTTACCTGGCCCAGGAGCCTCAGATTCACTGGCCACAGTTACTTGACCCTAGCATATCACCTAACCAAGGCAACAGAAAGAGAAATATGGCAAAAGTGAATCAATAGTTTAGAAAATGTATTTTCATTTCTGGACCTTCAGTACAAAGAGCATCTTCATATAATGGGAAAAAAGAAAATAATTTTTATATTTTGACAATAGGAAGGTAAGAGAATACTACTTTAGCTGTCAGGTATTCTCATAGTCTATGGATTTTCTCTTTTACATTGTAACTTACTGGATGTTTCTTGATTTATGGTTCATAAATTCAAAAATATGCAATTAATTCATGATGATCAGAAGGCTGATACAAGAAAGTCCACAAAAGTGAAGTGCTTAGTAGCATATGGGAAACCAAAGTCCACCGCTATATGAAGAGAACATGAATGAAAGGCTTCCCAAAGTTCAAGCAGATAGAAGAGTTCAAGTGGTTTATCAAATCTAACTATTAGGCATTTACCGAATATCTGCTCCATATCTGCTATAACGATCTTATTAGATCACTTTTTGCCTAGTTAGTTGCTGAGTGCCTGTGCCCAGCGCTTAGTAGGCTCTCAGTAGATCAATTTTGCCTGAATAAATGGATTATTGTTTGAGACAATAACAAACAAGTATCCCACTGCCATTTTTAATTGAAATTTTAACCCCAGCATCCTAGAGAAGGGTCAGAGCCTTGCAATAGGTGTCACCAAGAGCTTGGGAAATTGCTCTCTGGAAATGCAGGGCAACGTTTTTAATGTTGGGGAGGATTCAAAGATGAACAAGAATCTCCCTGTCCCTGCCCTCTCAGGCTGAGTAGATGGGGCTGATGGAGAAGACTGGATGGGAGGCCAGATGTTTACAGAGACAGTAAAATATTCACACAGTAATCCATGGTGCCAGTTGGCTGGGGTAGAATTCCTAAATGAGTTCTTTTACGAATACAAAAGTTCTTTGAGTAAAACAAACTTAATATAGTTACTTGAGGGGAAAAAAAAAAGAAACAGGGATTAGGGAGACTATATACAACCTCTTTGTGACTTTCCTTTATTATGCTAATGTGATAAACTGACCCTCAATAATTTGATAATGGGGAATGGCATAATATATTTACTGTCTTCAGAATATTTGTTTGCATTTTAACCAGGGGATTTAAGTCATGGTGGCTAGTGGGAAAAATGTTCTTGAGGAAGATGACTTTTTGAGAATTCCTCCAATCACAGGATCCTTCCTAGCTCTCTTTGTGGTCTAAAGGTTGTTTTCCTTTAAATTCACACTATTCGTGATTTTTAAATTTAATTTTTTATGTAGATTATAAGTTCACATTAAAAAAAACATATACAAGGGTGTACAGTGAAATTTTCTCTTCCCTATAGATAGTTATTATTGATAGTTGTTTATTCTTCCATATATATATTATGCATATATAAGCAAATACAAATATATATTCAAAGGGAGAAGTTTTTGATATCTGTAATTTCTTGTTACAAAACAATGATTACACATAAAGGACAGTTATTTTTTATATCTTCATTATGAAGGCAGGCACTATTCCTTAAGCTTAGGAAACGTAAGAAGTTATATATGAATGGTAAGTTCAAAGCAGGAAGATATAATATATGATTATACCTGAAACATAAAAAATGCTCATCAAAAATAGGACATGAATGCTAAGAAATACAGAAAGTGTGATCTGAATTTAGCAGAACTCTTTAAAGGAAGCAATATTTATTTTCATAATTTACACAAAAAATAAGCCAAGCAAACTGCTGACAGAATGCATGTACCATTTAGGATTTGAGTTGCCACTGTGTATATGAGATGAATCACAGGAGCTAGGATTGGAAACGTAGTTTGGGCCACGTTGTGGAAGTCTTCAGTCAAGAGAGTGGAACTGGATTTTAGTCTGTAGACTTGGCAGCTACTGACCCAGGAGGAGAAATACCATGTTAAGCGCAGTGATAAAAAGTGAGAGTTAATGAAGCTGTGTGAATGGAGATAAGAGAATAAATTAGTGAGATTTTTCTTTGATGTAAAATATCATTATCATTAGAGTTAGGTTTAATTATCTTCTCCAGAGTGTTCCAACATTCTCTTTAAATAATAAATTCAGCCCCAAACAAAGGTCCTCCTGTTCACAAAATGAAGACCACAGTTTCCAAGCTTGAATGTTCATTCTGTTTGGAACCCAAATTTTGGTCATTTCCCGGGAGGTTTACTTCTCTCTTGAAGCTCAAGCTGTTTTTATTTTTGTTTTGTTTTTGATGTCACCTTCGTAATTGAATGTTGCCTTCTTGAAAATATCTTAGGTTTCATTTCCCAACCTTATTGTTTTGGGGTAGGGAGTACCCCCAGATTCCTGAAAATGTGAGTTCTTGTAGTCAGAATGGTGCACACAATTGTGCTAAAATGGTGACTCAGCAGGTTTGGTGCTGAAGGGTCAGGCTTTAGAAAATGAACATTGCCCGTGGAAGGCTTTACATATTAAAATGATAGCATACAAACTTGTGGTTTAAAAAAAAAAATTGCACCTTTGCTTTCGAAAGAAAAATACTGCAAACTTGGAATTTATTTATTTTTTTATTTTATTTTTATTTTTTTTAAAGATTTTATTTATTTATTTGACAGAGATAGAGACAGCCAGCGAGAGAGGGAACACAAGCAGGGGGAGTGGGAGAGGAAGAAGCAGGCTCACAGTGGAGGAGCCTGATGTGGGGCTCGATCCCATAACGCCGGGATCACGCCCTGAGCCGAAGGCAGACGCTTAACCGCTGTGCCACCCAGGCGCCCCTGGAATTTATTTTTTTACCCTTCAGTATTATAGATCAGTTTCCAAACTAGGGTTGGATGAGTGGGTGGGAATGATAGCAGTGATAGGCTCTCCTGGATACCCTGTGCCCAAGGCCAGGGCCTGCATCCATTATCCAGCGTTAGTCCTGGGGAGTGTGCTTGTATAGTTACTGCAAACACTGTGGAGGTTTCCAGAAGTCCAGTGGGTTTGGTTGTATTTTGATGGGTTTCCCAGCTCAGGTCCTGCTTTGGGAGAATGTACTTAGGAGTGTGAAATGTGCCTCTCTGTCCCTGGGGCTTTACATGTCTGAATAGCCACGAGCTGGATGTGAAGAAAAATGTATATGGGAACTCCAGATAAAATGTCTCTGAGACCAAGGAGGAAAAAGAACGAATTGTGCATTTTTAGGATAAGAAACACGACCTTGTTTAGGCCACTAGGATCTATTTAATAAGCTTTCAGTTTTACTGTAGAATACTACTCTTGGAAAATTAGTTAGGTTTTTACAGATACTTATTTCTAAAGTAACCTGCATTTCTGTAGCTCTCAACCACCTGTATGTATGAGTGACGTTACATGATGGTAGTAACTAAGATTTTATAGGCGTTTGCTTCTGTCTGCTCATGCAGAGCCTTGGTCTGCAGTGCCCCTCCCCACCCCTCCCCAGTATTTCTGAGAGTCCATAGGCAGTGTCTTCTGTATTTGTGAATAAGCTCATTTATGCTCTAACATTCCTGGTGCCTGCAAAGCATTTGAGAGTGGCTTTTCTGCCACGGCCACAGGCAGTCTGTGAAAAAGCACAGTTCTTGTTGGGCTACTAGTGTCTCAATCCCCTGAAGCTGGATATCCAGGTGTACTTAGTCTTTTTTTTTTTTTTTTGTAGCGTATAGTAGCTGAGAGTATAGCCCTGTTTCTCTTGGATATGCTTTAAAAATTTTTTTTTCACCCTCATTATAGAAGCTGAGGAGCTGATGCTCCGTTTGCCTTTCTTGTGAAGATAGCCCCTTCCCTTTTGTCCACCTGGCCAGGAGCAGCCCTTGGAGTCAAGCTAGAGCTTTCTCCGTCTCCAGCCTTGAACCCATACATACAAGCTACCTCCCAAAAGGCCTCTTTACCCTCTGTAAGTCAGTTCTTACAAATATCCATCTGAGGGCTACACGCAGCCTTTGCCAATTTGTTAGACATGAAGTTAACATTTTAACTATTCCAGAAATTTCTCTGTGTTTTTTCTGAGGCAAATAATCTCTTTTTCCTTCTGATTTTTTTCTGTTTCACCAAATCTTCCTGAGATTACAATCTCTAGATAAACTCAGCAGGTTGTTTTCCAGTTTGAATTATGGTTGTTCTTGGGGGTCTCTTTTTTATTATCTTAGGCAGTCTCATCCTTGAGCCCCCTGTAGTAACCATCTCTACACTCAATATTAGAGATTTATTCCTCTTTTTGGGCCTCGGTGTCAGTTATTCAACTGCTTGACTTGGCATTCATAGTGGTGCCTGAAACTCAGCTAGTCCAAGTGTCCCCATCCCTCTTCTATTGTCTTTTATGTCCATGACTAGCACTTCCGAACGTCAGGCCCCAGAGTCAGAAGCCTTTGAGTTCCCTGGACATCTCCTTCTCCTCACTCTCCATATGCTGTCCATCGTCAAGTCCTGCCTTCTTACCTCTTGAGTATCTTGCACCCATCTACTTCTTTCCATCTCCCCTGTTTCATTCCAACTGCTATCATGTCCCACCTAGATGACTGCGGTAGCGTCTCAGCTGTTCTCTCTGTCTCCTTGTTGGCATTTTAAAAATGCAAACCTAATCAATCCATCTTCAGCAATATGTTTAATTAAAATCCACCAGTAGCTTCCTGTTCTTCTCAGCTCTTCAGCCTCATCTGTCTTCACTACCTTCATCCTCACGTTCCATCCTCAGTCCTCAAAGGGCCATGCTCCCTTCTTCACTGGCGACTTTGTATATAGTTTCCTCTGCTTGGAGCAGCCCACTGCCCCCTTACCTAGTTAACTTCTTTCCTCCAGACCTCAGTGATCACTTCTGCAGAGATGGTCTCTCTATCTGCTATGTATATTCTCATGGCATTATAAACCTTTTCTTTATTGTACCTACCACAACTGTAATTTTATACCCCCTTGGATGATTCCTTGTCTTTCTTGATCTCCATGAAGGCAGAAACTCCCCTGTATCTTTAACATTTAGCATGATTTAATAGGTATGTGATAAATCTTTCTTGACCGAATAACTGGGAATCAACAGAGCATTGGCAATGAGGTAATGGTTTTGGAACCAGTCATGTGAATTTGAATCATGGCTCTGCCCTAATAACTGTGACTACGTGCAATCTGCTTAAGATTTCTAGACCCCAGTCTTTTTACCTGAAAAATGGAGATAATAAAAAATTTCAAGTGTTGTTGGGAACAATGTTATAGTATTTGAAAATACAAATTCTAGTATTTGTAAAAGTACTTTGAATATAGAAGGTGTTAAATAGTAGATTTTACAGTACCACTTTTGAAAAGAACTTTTTATTATAAAATGAAAAATGCAAATTCAGAAAATCACACAAAATAAATGTATAGTTGGACGAATGATCATAAAGAGAATACCCTTGTAACTTCCAAAAACCCCAGAAGCCCCTCTGTATCTCCACCCATGTGCCCCTTCTCTTACACCTAAGTAACTCTGTATTGACTTTATAGTAATCACTTCCTTGCATGTCATTATTATCACTCAAAGGTGCATCAGTGAACATTATAGTTTCTTCTTGCCCATTAAAAAAAATTAGTTTCCCCTCTATCCTTTTTTCCCCTTTACAATGTATCTGTGAAGAACCTGGAGCATCCGTCCTGTGGAGTACTCTGTGGTTTGGGTTTTGCTGATTCCCTGTGAATGATGCAGTTCAGCACGTTCCTCCCCTTTGTGTGTCCTGCAAATTGGCAGCTGGATCCAGAGGCATGATCAAACTTGGGTTCGATTCCTTTGGCAGACTATAGGTGGTGGTGTGACCTTTCATCAGGAGGCACATAACATCGTCTTTCTTTTTGTTATATTAGTAGCTGTTGATGCTTGTTACCTAGATCCACTAACTTGTTGGGGGTGACAAAACGGTAATGTTTTAATTCCGTCGTGGAGTCTGCCTGCAATACAAGCTACTGGAACCTGTTCTGCTTCTGGGCAAGGAGCGATTTGCAGGGGTGGACATCTGAGTCCGAGTGAAGGGTGGTGGGTCACATGGCCCAGATTTACATGATCTGTCAGTCCTTCTCCAAAGCCCTGTGCTCCATTATCAGAAATATGTGGATGGGGAAAAAAATAAAGAAAGAAAAGAAATATATGGATGAGGCTTCCAAGAAGGAGGTGATTTTCATTTTCATTTCATCCTTTCATTTTCATTTATTGATTTGAATACTTTTAAATCTTAAGAGACGTTTCCCTCATCTATTTGGTTACACAGTAGTACAGTTCACACAGAAAAGCAGGGTAAATGCTAGGTTTTTTCCCCCCATTATTTCTAAAATAATGAGTTGATTCCCCATCATTCTCTGAAGATGAACAATTCTATTGTGTTTTGAAAAAAATTATGAATTTATGGATTTGAACACAATAGATGGGTTTCAACCAGTTGTAATTATCTTTTTTGAAGCTTATATAATCCCATTTTTGGCTAGTGGGAGCCTTTTAAAGTTGGCTCCTAAGACCTTTCAATATGACCCTACCTTTTGATATGACCCTGATTAGTTTTTGAGAGTTTTCTTGCTGTCTGGTGTAACAGGATATTTCAGGTTCATCTTGAGCATTTTCTGCTCTCACACCTGGAATTAGCCATTTCTTCAAAAAGAGTCCTGATTTCTTGTAGTGGGAAATGGAATTTCAAGAACCCATTGTGCCTCAGCTCTGAGCAGCCCAGCGAGACCCAGATCTAGCTGCTGGGACTTCATTTGCTTTATTTGTTTGTAGGGTGACCAATGGACCTAATTTGCTTAGAACTGTCTTGGTTTTAGCACTGAAAGTTCTGTGGCTCAAGGGATTAAAAAAACACCAAAAAAACTCATTCTAGGTGTTAGGGAGGCTCACTGCTATTGGTTCGGTCATTGTTTCTGGGCTTTCTCTGTGGAGAAATCTGGAAAAATATGTGTGAGATCGGTCTTTTGCAGAGAATTCACCCAGTTGTTAGATTTATATACTCTGTATGACTTCTTAAAGGCAAGTAACACTTATTTTGAACAGTGCTTTGTATTCAGCTTTGCCACTTTCTTATCATAGCCTACATTGGCATTGTTCACGGGTTCACGGAAATAGTTTCTATGGTCTCCATTGAAGTCATTGCACTCCACTCCATGGTTGTGAATACAGCGGACAGATATGTGCACTACAGGACTCCCAATGTGAACGTTAGAGAGTGAATGCCTTAGTAACTGTTGTAGCTAAACTTAACATTTATTGTATTTACTGTATGCAGGTAGATGTATCTATTACCCAATTTAATTTTTATACCTTCCATGTGAGGTAGGACTGTTAATTCATTTTACAGATGGGAAAACTGAGGTTTAGAGCAGCTGAATAAAGTGCTCGGGCCATGTAGCAAGTGGAGGAACTAAGAATTAAACCAAGGTCTCTCTTAACTCTGGAGTCTATACACTTAACCACTTTATTACCCTTTTAATTATTAAAGACTAGTGTCACCTAATTCAGGTTTAAAAAAATTTGAAATTCTTTGAGATGGTTCTAGGATCTGTTTAGGAATTAGTGTCAGTTTAGAGGTCTCAGGATGAATAGAATGATGTACCAACTGCCCCTTCTGTGCTCATGACGATCATTGCTAATCAAGTAAGGCCATTATTTCTGTTCTTCTGCTGGATCTGGATGAGGTCTCAGAATCCCTTTCAATATAGCATTCCAGGCAACCACTAAATATTTACTAGAGTTGGCACATACTGTGAAACCCATCTGCCATTCTGAGTGAGAACCTCCTAGAAGGGCAGTGATGCCTCTGGATTCCCGTAGCACATTTCTGTGTCTGTCTTACTGTCATCACTTTACTATATCATAACAGTCAGTCATACAGTCTTCTCATCTGCTCTAGTAAAAGCCACTTTTTTTTTATAATTTCAGAAGTATTTCTTTTTTCTTTTTTTTTTAAGATTTTATTTATTTATGTGACAGAGACACAGCCAGCGAGAGAGGCACACAGCAGGGGAGTGGGAGAGGAAGAAGCAGGCTCCCAGCGGAGGAGCCCATGTGGGACTTGATCTCGGAACGCCAGGATCACGCCCTGAGCCGAAGGCAGATGCTTAACGACTGTGCTACCCAGGCGCCCCCTAAAAGCCACTTTTCTAAACTATAATCCATAAATACTTAATTCTGGGAAATGCTTTTATGTACACTTCAAAAAACAAGAGGCAGGATGAGAGGCTTGTTTGGTCACATAATTTGAAAAACTAAGTTCTTGAAGCTTTATTTGTTTTTAAAAGATTTTATTTACTTATTTGAGAGAGAGTGATATATATATAGAGAGAGAGCGCGCCAGAGCACAAGCCTGGGGGAGGCGCAGAGGGAGAGGGAGAAGCAGATTCCCCACCAAACAGAGAGCCTGACTCGGGGCTCAGTCTCAGGACCCCAGGATCATGACCTGAGCCAAAGGCAGAGGCTTAAGCGACTGAGCCACCCAGGTGCCCGGTTCTTGAAGGTTTATAATGTGCATTATTGTGTTAACCTTCTGAGAAATCCTATCGTAAAGGAATCTGTTAAATTGTACTTAATTCTCTGTTTTCTACACGTGACCAATCCCTATATCCCCCCCTTTTTTTTTTAAATAAGGATATGTATTAAGAAATAATATACAATCTGGAGGTAGGACAGGCCCAGGTGTAGGGCAGGCACCTTGTGGGGACTGTCAAGCCTCCAGCACCGTTTCTTTGTATTTTTCTGCCCTTCCCTGAGGGGGATTAACTCTCAGACTTGTGGCCAGATGACTGTAGCAGGCTCAGGTGCCACAGCCATGCAGGTTGATATCCAGAGGAAGAAAGTCCCTTTGTAGAGCAAGGAAAAAGTTAGTAGAAACGCCTCTGGCAGTGTTCCCTTCACATCTTATTGGCTGGGTTTGGGCAGGTATCCATTCTTAATGAATTGTTGGCAAGGGAGACGGGATTTCTGTGAGTGACCCGAGTGGATCCTTTAGGAAGGAAAGATGTAATAGAGTCAAAACAATGAGCATTTCACTTCGCCTCAAAGGGCTTTGTGACTAGGGCTAACCTCTCTTTTTAGCCTGTCTTCCACACTTCCACTCATTCTTAAAGCTACCTCTGTTCCTGAATTTACCTTTGTGTGGTGGATGTGTGAGCACCCACATGCCTCTGGGAAGGCCACTGTCCCCATTTCCACACAGTTGCTTCTGCTTGTTGTTAAAGGTCCATTTCAATTGCCCTCCCGCTCGGTCAGCTTTACCTGCCCCTTGGTTCTGCCCAGTAAACATTAATTGTAGTGAGGAGAGGGAAAAGTCTAGGTTAATTCCAGGGTCTGGCATGGGTAGATGAATGGCTTCAGGTGCCATTTGTGCAGGTTTTGAATGGTGGAGGGTAATGAGTTTTTGCCATGTAGAGTTTGAGAGGCCTGTGGATATGTTCAGCCTGCAGTTGGGTATGCAGGTCTGTAATTTTAGGGAGAGGCCAAGATGAAGCAAGTAGATTTGTTGGCAGTCAGGGTACAGATGGTAGCTAAAACTACAAGGTGGGTGAGGATAGCCTGTAATGGTTGAAACCAGGGAGCCAGAGGGTGGTGAAGGAGGAGCCGCTCACTGAGGTGGGAGAGGAAACATTCCGGGACAGTGAGCAGGAGAGAGAGAAGTAGGGAATCAATGGCAAGTAGTTACAGGTGTAGCAGAGAGGTCCAGAAGGAGGACCAAGAGGCGTCCACTGGGTTTGACAACTGGGAAGTCTTTGGAGACTTGTGCCAGTGGTGTTTGAGGAGGCAAAGGCGGATGTGGAGGCAGAAATGTTATTCTTGTAGGTGAAGAGTGAGCAGGAGGTAAGGAAGAAGAGACAGGATGTGACAGTGCTCTCTAGAAGCTTGGCTGAGGAGGAAAGAAGAGAAGGCAGCATTTATAGGATAGTGTGTTTGTGTTTGGGGCACTTTTTATTGAGTGGAGAGATGTAAACACATTTCTGGGTTAAAGGGGAAACTTGAAAAGTAGAGAGGAAGTCTCCAAGCTAGAGGATGATTGGTGGGGCGGTGTCCAGGTAGACGGGACCAGAGCACAGGTAGAGGGTTTAGGCTTGAGACTAGTGGGAAGGAGGAACACAGGGGAGAGTATAAGAGATCCTCATAGGAGGTTGGCAGGGAATTCAGATGTTTCGAGCTGACCCCTACTTTCTTGGTAAGTAGGAAGTAAAATTAATTGCTGATGGTTAAGAGGATGACAAATATAAAGGGTGATTTCAAGAGAGGTGGTAAAAGGTTTGGGAATAAAAACAAACAACCTATTGGAGAAAATATAACAGCAAAAACATTTGTTGAACCCTTAGTCTTGTACCCATGCCCTATACTAAGTACATTCTCGTTCAGTCCTCACAGTGACCCCATGAGATAGTTACTGTTATCCTCATTTTATGGGTCAGGAAACTGTTTTAAAGAGGTTAAATGACTTGCCAAAGGTCAATTTGTGAACCAGGGATCCAGGCTTTTTCTGACACTGGAGCCAGCCTCTCAATTTTTATGCTCTACTGCCACACAGGGGAGAGGAAGCCTAGCGAAAATAAGTGGACATATTGTTTTAGAGTTAAGGGCAAGATGTAGGTTGGAGGCCAGGAGAACGTGGTGACCCCCACTGGCATGGTTGTGATATTTTTTTTTGAAGATTTTATTTATTTATTTGACAGAGAGAGAGAGAGAGAGAGAGCCAGCAAAAGAGGGAACACAAGCAGGGGGAGTGGGAGAGGAAGAAGCAGGCTTCCAGTGGAGCAGGGACCCCTATGTGGGGCTTCATCCCAGAACACTGGGATCACGCCCTGAGCCGAAGGCAGATGCTTAACGACTGACCACCCAGGCTCCCCAAGGTTGTGATATTTTTGTAGGAGGACCACTCAGCTCCTGCAGTGGAGCCAAGAAGGAGCCAGGATGTGGGACAGGCCAGGGTGCAGGAATCCTTGATGAGTGAGAGTTGCTCAGGTGTCAGCTAAGCCAAGGAAGGAACAGAGGCCGGGAGGGAGCTTAGAGAAAGGGGAAGGGTCAAAGAGATTGTCAGTCTCCTAAAGGTCATGCCAAAATCTTCGGTGTGGCCACAAGAAAGGGGGAGTGGAGAGGAGGGTCCTGGAGCTGAGCAGGCAAGACACTGTGTTGTGGATGTGATGTGCCCTGATGTTCCACGTTGTTCATCTTCCTGTTTCTCTTGTGACGAAGGAGTTGCCCTCAGAAGCTCTCTGGTAAAATGTTGTCTGAGGAGAAAGCTTGCATTATACATTATGAAATCAGAGACATGGGAGAGGCTAAGGGTGGAGAGAGTGGGGTTGTTGTCTCTTGACTGTTTTGCCCAAGTCCAGCTCTGGCAATACCAGTGTCCTTCATGGCATTTGCTTGGAACTATACTTGGGCGGTTTTACCAATTAAATGCAATACAAGTTAGGTAATAGAGTTGTTATTTTTCTTCAGAGGAGTGTGTTTTAGCCAAGTCGAATTTCCAAGAATGGTTTCATTCAGTGCCTGTACTCAGTGTAGACCATTCTAGGAATACAATAATTTTTGATTCAAGAACTGCATTTAAACTACCTCTTATTACTTTAACTGATTTTTCTTGTCTCTTACAGTGATTAATGGTTTGTTAATATTGTGGAATAGAAATTCGTTGGAGAAAGAATTCTTTGAGAATACAAATGAAATACTATAATTATGTCAGTTAACTGAGCAAAGTCAAAGTTAGGAGTAAATCTGTGATTCTGCTTCCAATTAATGTAAAGTGATTGCTATACTCTTAAAATCTACTGAATAGGAAAACATTTCTTAGTTTTTTTTCAGGGGTCATAACTTTTGTTATCATGATCATTTAGCCTTTCTCAAAGTGTAGTCTAAGGGTCCATAAGTAATTTAGGAATTTTTGTTAAAAATATTGTACTTATTTCAAAGACACACCTTAAGCTTTCTGAATTAAGAATTTTGGGGAATGGGACCTAGAAATCTGCATTTGAGCAAATTCCCCAAATGATTCTTGAAAACGAAGTTGGTGTGTTTTCAAGCAATGGATAGCGGCTTCTGGGTGTCAACAAAGGCAAAGGAAACTCAGAGCCACATATGGTATTTGTCTATGTTTATATACCTACACGCACCAGCATGTCCCCTCTTCTCAAAGATGGAATGGCTGCTATGCAAAAGCCTATCTTTAATACTATGTTTCTTTTCAGAAGAAGTTTTATTTCTTGAATTTCAACATTTATTTTAGATAGGAATGGAAGAAATAATTTGTATGATCTAGATCTAGGCTGGGACAGTTAAGTTTTACTCATCCGTTAGAAGGGGTGAAAAAGTCAGCCTCTGAGTAGTTTCCATTTAGTTGTGTTTTCAATTTTATACAACCAGTATTTTTTATGGCAATAATTCATCTCCTACATTTCAGTATCTTGTATATATTTGTTATCTGGGCCACTCCACATGGAGCTCAGCTTTTTGCTTTAAGGGAACTATGGAAATAGAGATTCTACTGAATCAAATTACTAATGTGATATTTTTCCAACTAGGTATGTACTAAATATTCAATCATCGGTTTTTATTTAAAAGCTAGCCAGCAAATTAATAATGGTATTATGGTATTTCAGGACAGTAATGGAATATTAAGAAAAAAAACACTGATTGCTTTCATTACTAAAGATCTCTGTGGAAAAAGCAATTCTACGTGACTCATGTTTTTGTTGAGTTACATGAAGCAGAGGTAACCACTCTGACTCCTTTATCATTTGTAGTGAGTGGTTTCAGCAAGAACTTTGATGAGATGAGAATAATTCTTATAATATACTTCAATATATATGAACTTTAAAATTCTTATGAAATGATTTCCTGGGTTGACTGTATGTTGAGTAACTTTTCTTCCATGACCTGGGCTGGAGAGCAAAATGTAGAGAAGATACCAGACTAGGAAGAATATTAGAATTCCTCAGCATAGCCTCCCTCTTCAAAATGGTTTCCTGATCCATAAAATGGGAATAACACTAACGATCTCAGGGGGTTACTGTGAGGACTGAACGAGAATGTACTTAGTATAGGGTGTGGCACAACAGTAAGGGCTCAACAGATGTTTTTGCTGTTATGTTCTCCAGTAGCTCCCCCCCCAAACCTTTTGCCACCTCTCTTATTTGATTGTGAATTTCTGTCAAGAATAGATTAAGGCCCATGAGCCCAGAAAATGTAATTTCTTTTCCTTTGTCTCTGTAGTACCCAACTAAGTGGCAGCAGACACACAGAATCCTCAGTAAATGTTAGATGATTGAATGAATGGATGGAAATGTGATTCAGATCATGGAAGCCTGTGATTTCCCTCATGAACTCAAAATTACAATGGAAGCCAGCGATAAAATGGTTACAGAATTTTTATTACACAAACCTTTTCAGGAATGCACAAAGCTAATGTCATTTTTCAGTTACACTTCCTAAGCCAATTTGCTTTTCCTCATTCTCCTCCTTCCAGCCCAGTGTCTGTTCCACACTTGCCAATTTAGGCAAACTGCTGCTGTCTGTGTACTTTCAAGTGCATGTTAGAATTTCAGTTTCTGAATCTGTGTCTGATTTGAAATTTACTTGAATTTCTCTTAAAATGAAGTGTGTTTTCCAAGGATCTCCAGATTTGAGTCCTTGACATTAGAAATGAAACACATTTTTCTTCCCATTAGTCTAATTCTTCCAACTGAGTGGAAAAACAATCCTAAATATTTTAACCTACCTCAAAATCTACTTCTTTTGATCAGTTAATAGAGAAATATTCATTTTTCTCCTGGAAAGGAGATTATTAACCAGGAAATCTGCTTGGGACAGTAAGACCTGAAAGCATGGAAGGTTGTAATACAAATCACATGTAATAGAGCTCATAATTATTTTGGGGGGAAGGAAATTAACATAGTAAAAAAAATTAGACCATGACTCTTGGAACTGTAATGAGAACCTATATTTGTAAACTGCTTTTAAAGCACATTCACATCCATTATCCTTCTTGAAATGCAGAATAATCTTTTAAAATAAATAGAGCAGAAATTATTTAAATTGAATTAAATCTCAGACAGGTGGATATGTTCACTAGGACTCAGCAAGAAAATGGCAAAGAACCAACTACAGCCTACGTTTTCTGGGTCTTAATTTAGTGCTCTAGCCATTGTAATGTCATGTCCTATGCTTTTGCCATAGTAATAACAGGGGGATTGTGCCCCAGCATAAAGTACATTTGAATTTCATATTTGTTCAGGGAAAAGATCTGATTTCATACTCCTTCGTAGGATCTAGTCTCAGATCTATCCCAACGGAAGATTTTTCATTATAGAAATAGAAACAGAACCCCGATTCCTGCATTTGATGCATGCAGGCAGGGTTGGCCTTTAGCCTGACGCAATAATACTTTGATAAATGGTATAATAAGCTACAGAAGCTACTGATAATCTAATCTACCATTCATCTCTTGCCAAGTTCATTTTAGGTAAAATCACAATACGGATTTATATTTCTGGAGGCTAAGATGGCTTTACTGCCAGAGTATTCCTCAGGCTAGAGAAGGCCCTGACTTGCTCCTGCCACTGTGTCTCTTCCTCATTTCCCTGTCTGGAAGTGCCCTGCAGCACTGGGCTTTCAAGGTACATAGTTTAGGGTTGGCTGGAGAGGCTGGGAAGGGATTTTTTCAGTTCACCTTTGCGTGGTTTGTGCTTCAGAGCATCCCTTACACCCTCCCACCATGCCCTGTTGTTCCTTCAGTTTGTTCTTAGCTGATAAAAGAGTCTCGCTGAAGCACACAATTCTTGAGGTATACAGTCCTTTGAAGGACAGAGTCTAAATCCAACTGTGTATTTAATAGACACTTAGTATTTTTTTAAGGATGTTTTTGGTGATACTATACTTAGATCAGTAGCGTAGAATGAAAATATTTTTTTCATTTAAAATAGGAAAAAAGTGGTGAGACAAAGTAAATGTACAAAGTAAGTAATAGAATAGTTTCATTGTGGTAGAAGTCATTCAAAACAATATATTCCAAATCTTTTATTTCATAAATGATGCTTGTAATGAGTGTGAAAAGCCAGTTGCAGAGCTGTATGAATACTGTGATCCTAATTTCTTTTAATAAGTGTGCAAATGGAAAAAGTACCAATAATAATTTGTAATTACTATTGTGTTACCAGGCACTCTTGTGCTTTATGGGTATCAACTCATTTAGTGCTCTCATCCACCCAAAGAGGTAGATACTATTGTTATCTTTATTTTAGAGTTGAAGAAATTGAGGTACAGAAAAATAAGTTGCCCAAAGTTACATAGTGAGCGTTGGAGTCACCCACTAAGAGGAAATACACCAACATGTCAATAATGATTATCTCTGGATTAATGGTGTTAGGGTCAATTTAATTCTTTACATCTATAATGTAGAATGTGTCTCTGCTCTTTATATTATTGGAAATAGCATTTTAAAAAGAAATTAAAGCATGTTTGGGATCTTAGAAAAACAATATGAGAACATTTGTAGGTTTGAATTTCAAAGAAGCTTTTTTTTTCTTCTATCTGAAAAAGAAATTATACTTGGTTAAGAGGGGGGAAAAAGACACAAATACCACCACTTTCTGTCAGTACAGTCTCCCTTAATGGTAACCTCTCCGTGTATGTGTTTGACAGTTTTCTTTTATCAGTAAAGAAAATGAGACCTTTTTGAGTTCATGATTAAACATTATCAAGCACAATCCAGGAGACTGGCTTCTGATCAGACCAGGTTTTGTTTGAATACTCAAATACTTCACCAGTAATCGAAAGTGTAAAGGCACATACACTGTGGAACATCTTCAGGAAATGTACACTTTCCTCCCTTTATAGTATAGCCTCAAAGGCAAAAATATTTCAAGAACAATATGTTTTATTATGTTGTGTCTTATTTTCCCGTTACTTGACTTTTCAGCCCTTCTTTTGTACTTTCATTTCTACCATTCCTTTTCTTTCGGAAAACCAACCAACCAGCCATCCACCCAACCCACTGATTGGCCCCAGTTTGTTGAAAGGTGGTAACATGTTGAGTTTTATTAGTGACAATAGCTCTACTTTGCTATTAGATGCCAGGCACTCTGCTAAGTGCTTTCTGGGTCCGGCAATTAGAGAGTAGAGGCCCATGGTTTGAACGAGGCTCACGGTTTTTGGCCCCAACAGTGTAAGCCCACAGTGTTTGGAATAAGAGAATTACTCGGAGATAACATCTGAGCTTTCGATTTGCATGTTTTGTTGACAAGGGTTGGAGCATCTAGCTGTACAGCGGTGGCAACCCGTCCACTCATTTACATTCCTGACCAGGCTCCTGTTGTCTTTTTCAGTTTTGGACCCCTGGTATTAGTTATTTAATCCTCTGAGGTGTTCTAAGCGCGCTGAAGCTAGAGAGGGAAGTGTCTGGGTCCAGGATGTACCATGAGTAAAACGCGCTGTTGGACGGACTCTAGAGCCGGTGTTCTCTACTCTGCCCTGCTGCCCCCAAAGCTCTGTAACGTGGCTACTCAGCTTCGGTGTTAGGCCCGACTTTTATTGCTCCTGTCACAGTCTTTTGTCAGTGTCTTAGTCAAATGAGATGGATTTTCAAGTTTTTTATCCTATCTTCTTGAGATAGCCTTTCAAGTTGCTCAGTCCCTTATCTTCTGAGGAAGGCTCTGTCTGATTCTCACATTTCTTTGGTTTTAGAGAAATTTCTTTTGAGGCTGAGGCAGAAAATGATCGGCTTGAAAGGAGCCATGGTTTTGAAAATAACATAATTTGAGAATGATAATATTAGTCATGGGATCCCAGGAGTTGTCAGATGCTGAGAATACTTGGAAAGACTCAGCCGTGTGACAGCTCCACGTGGTTAATGGTGGTGATCAGGGGTTTGTGTTTGTTTTCCTGAGATAAATCACTGTTTTGGTACTTTATAAGAAATTAGACCCATTACTCTTTGAACTCTGTGCAACTGTTTTTCTTTTTAAAATAGACTAAAATACAGTTAAAAATTTTTCCCCACGGTATAAACATACATTGAAGGGGAGAACAAGCAGAGCGGCCCTTGTTTATTTGAGTAGCCCGGGTGATGGGCGTGAAGGCATTTCCGGGTCATGGGCTGGCGGGCTTGGCCCCGTTTTGCTCCCACAGGAAGCAACACAGTGAGTAAGAGATGTCGTGCTTATAAACGATGGACAATGAGGTACATGTCTTGGCTGGATTCCAGGTGGTTTCTGGTTGTTTAGTTGCTAATGATGTCGGAGTACCCAGGTCTCTCCACATGGGTTCTCTCTGGATGTTGCTTCCTCAGGAGAGAGTTTCTGTAGCTCTGACACTGACAGTCTGAGTTTATTTTGGCTATAGACTAAAAGCTGATCTTCAGAAGTGAACAGAAAGCTGATATGTACTCAATAAAGGGTTTATTGATACAGTATCTGCTCCTTGATGCTTGGGGATTTCAGTTACATATATTAAAGAAAAGCTTTCTAGTTTTGCCCTGTCTTTTGAAAACATTTTTTTTTAAGATTTTATTTATTTATTTGTCAGAGAGAGAGACAGAGAGCACAAGCAGGGTGAGAAGCAGGCTCCCCGCCGAGTAAGGAGGCTGATGTGGGACTCGATCCCAAGACACTGGGATCGTGATCTGAGCCAAAGGCACACACTTAACGACTGAGCCACCCAGGCATCCCAAAACATTTTTTAAATGAGCGATTATATGTTGGGGCCTCATTTTCTCTTCAGAGAACTCACTGAGTGATTAAAAATGAACTCAAGTACATTTTAAGCTAGATTTATATCTTAAAATGAAGACAGAGTTCATTTATTTCAATTACATAAAAAACAAGGTGTATTTTTTACCTGACAGGGGTCCTGGTTAACCAAAAGCTTTTATGAATTAATAGTGTGGTATGGATACTAAAAACTTTAATGAGAGCTGAGTGGTCAGACTACATTCAAAGTCCTAATTTCTGGATTTGAAATCTTACTGAAGATTTATTTCTAGCACTTTGTTGCAGTGGGAAAAGTACAGACATTTTTATTTCCTGTTTCCCAGTGCTGGCATTTTAGGAAAGTGACTGTCAGGAAGAAGTAGGCTTTCCTTGGGGAACGAGGCCTGTGGCAGCACACTTAGGGCAAGTTAGCATTTGCCTTAAAGAATAAGTCTTTTGGGGAAGTCTCTGCCATGAGGAGTTTGTTTTTTCAAACCTATAAATAGAAGGGAAATGAAGATAATTTTGGCTCAACAGTCCTCTGAGCCACAGGAATTTATTCAAATTTTGCATTTGTTGCAGCTAGCTAGCTTTCTCCCCTTTCCTCCCTTCTTCCCTTTCTCTTTTGTTTCTCCACCTTGGGATAAGGATTAGTAAATTGCATATTTGTAATCTAAAAGAAATAGGGTTATGTGTGACAGTGACTAACTTATACTTGTGTAGTAATTTAGAGATGAGGAGATTCTGGCTCCATAAACATTAAATCCTTAAAAAAGGAATTTTCATGCATGGCTTCCCAGTTATTTTGAGCCCATGATTTTTTTTTTTTTTTTTTTTTTTTTAAATCTTCCTGTTCCTCTTACTCAGAGAATCTCCATCAGGCTGTGGGGATGGGATAGGGATGAAGAATTTTTTTCTTTCCAGTAAGGGCCAGTGACCTCTGGGGGATGGGATGTGGGGACATCCAGAACCCAAATTGGAAAAACAGATAGAAAAAATAATACAGATTTTACTTAAGGAGCCAAATAAAGAACATTATTTTCATAAGCTTTTTAGATTAAAGAGAGTAAAGGACTTACTCAGCTATAGTCAGTAGTGACAAACATATGTTTATATATATATTCCATCTAAGTATGAAGCAGAGGGAGAAGAGTATGTGGACAGATAGCAAGAAGTAGTAAAGCCATAATTAGGAACAAAAAAGAGTAAAGGTAAGAATGAAAAAAATTAAGTTTTGGAGGAATTTGTGAAGATAGAGACATAAGCACAGAATATGCTTAAATATGTGTGTGCTGCCTGTCAGTCACATTCATACCTGCTTCTCTCCCAACCCTTAAAGACAGCTTCTATTTTAAGAACCTAGATTCAGGAATGTCTGAAATAAGTGTTGTTTGGCTTTGGTTTTATCATCCAACTAGTATTATGTACTAAAACTACCATACCTACATTTGGGAAGCCAAAGGCTTGAGAAATTATGATTAACATTATTTATTGCAACGGTGCTCTAAAAGCGTTAGCTTAAAAAAACTGTCCCCAGAAATGTGCAAGTTTTTAAATATCTGTCTGATATTTTAAGAATTGCTAGAATTTTAAAATTCCTTTCATTTCCTCATTTTTTTTCGCAAACTAAATTTAAAAATTACGTAAAATAGACTTTTAATTTTATAGCAAGGTACTGAGAGAATAAAATATAGTTTTAAGTGGTTGAGAGTGTATTTCTTTCATGCAATAATGGCTTCTGTCTATAGGATGATGATTATTTTAGGTTTTTCTTTTAATTTTTTTAATTCCTTGGGAGAGTGTTGAATGTTACGTTAATTCGTAGCACAAATGGATTCTTTTCTTTCATGACTGCAGCACATACATTTTTTAAAAAAAGATTTATTTATTTGAGAGAGAGAGAGAGAGAGTGTGTGTGAGCAGGGGGAGGGGCAGAGGAAGAGGGAGTAAAGCAGCTTCCCCACCTAGCACAGAGCCTGATGTGAGGGCTCCATCTCTTGATGGTGCCTGAGCTGAAACCAAGAGTCAGATGTTCAACTGATGGAGCCACCCAGGCGCCCCTCATGAGTGCAACACATATATCTTAAGGCTTTTACAAGTAGTTCAACTAAGGAATCTTAAAACTATGGCTTTTTGTTTTTAATAACAAGAATGGATGACACTCTTGGCACTTGACCCATGGGTAGTGTGAAGCTAAGCTAAGGACTAGAAATTCTCCACTTTCAGGTTGGGTGGCCCAGGGCCATGGGGTGGACTGCAATTGTGTTGGGGTGGCCCGCCTTGAGAGCAGAGTGATTTCCTCGTGTTTATTTGTTGGTTGAGTGTGATGGTGATATTAGCCATTTGGATCTTCTTGATGATGTGGTAATGCTAATCAAGCACGTGTAATATTTTTCATGCATAGAGAAGTATTCTACATTTTATTAATATTACTTAGTTTCTTTTTATCCTTCAATACCAGTAAGTGGGCCCAATCACATTATACACGTTTTTGATCCCTTTGGTATGTGACCAACTAAGAAAATTTCGTCTTTAATAAAGTCTTACTAGCTAGATAGGATTTTAATTCTTTACGTTGTTTCTCCCCCCTTGCCTTTTTTTTTTTTTGCCAAGTGTCTTTGTACAATTAAAAATTTTTAAATTTACTGTTACACAGACATATATGGAGTAAGAAGTTAAAATCTTATGCCTCTGCCTAGAGGAAACTACTTTTAAATGTATATGCTCCGAAATATTTCCATGAGAGTATATGCATCCCTAATTTCTTTCTTTCTTTCTTTCTTTCTTTCTTTCTTTCTTTCTTTCTTTCTTTCTTTCTTTCTTTCTTTCTTTCTCTTTCTTTTTGTGGAATGCTTCACAGATTTGCATGTCATTCTTGCACATGGGCCATACTAATCTTCTCTGTATCATTCCAGCTAATTCATTGTTTTTAATGGCTGCATTATATTCTAAAATATGGGTGTACCATAATTGAACTCTGACTATTGATATTTGGGTTTTTTCCAATTTTTTGCCCTTTAAGTCAATACAGCAGTGAAATTCTTTGTATGTATACTTTTTTGCATATGTGCAAGTATTTCCATTAGTTGGATTCCAAGGAGTAGAATTGCTAAATGAGGGGCGCCTGGGTGGCGCAGTCGTTAAGCATCTGCCTTCGGTTCAGGGCGTGATCCCGGTGTTCTGGGATCGAGCCCCACATCAGGCTCCTCCGCTGGGAGCCTGCTTCTTCCTCTCCCAACCCCCCTGCTTGTGTTCCCTCTCTCGCTGGCTGTTTCTCTCTGTCAAATTAATAAATAAAATCTTAAAAAAAAAAAAGAATTGCTAAATGAAATTGTAGCTCATAGAAATGGACTTTCCCCACAACAATGTATGAAAACGAGTATTTCTGTGTATCTTTGCCGGTATTAGACAGTATGCATCGTTCCCCCTGCTTTGGCAGTTTGATGATACCTCATTGCTCAAATTTGTATTTCCCTAAAAGGGAGGTTGCATATTCTTTTCATATATTTATTGGTATTTGTTTATTTTATATGATATGATCTTTTAATTTCTTGGTTTTTAGCTATTTTTCTGAGGAGCTCTGTATATGTTAAATCATAGTCCTTTGTTATATATGTTGCAGATACTATCTCCTGCTCTATCATTTGTATTTCTTAGTATCTTTTGCCAAACAGGAGTTTTCTATATCTATAGTGATATTTGTCAGTTTTTTTTTCTTTAGAGCTTTTGAATTTTGTGTCTTTCTCCCTCCCAAGATTATACACAGCTTCTCCCTTATTTCCTTTGAACGCTTTTTTTTAGTTTAAAAAAATAATTTGCTCTTTATCAATTGGGAATTATTTATATATAAAGTATGAGGCAAGACTGTAACCTTTTCTTATGCATGAATATTAAGTTATCCCAACACCATTTATTCAATAGTCAAATTTTCTTATGTTCTTAATTCTCATGTGTAGATACATTTGTTTTTGTACTTCTACTGTTCTGTTGATTCATTTATTCCTACTCTGGCATTAGGTTGTCTTGTTGTCTGGTAGGGAAAGTCCTTCCTTCTTATTCAAAAATTTCTTAACCAATGTCAAGCATTTAATAACTTTTCCAGAAGAACTTTATAATCTATTAGGCAATATCTTAAAGCTTATTTAAATGGTATTTCATACTTTGGTTTTATTTTTTATATAATTTATTCGTTCAGTAATCTGTGTTTTTTTTTCCTTTGCATTTCAGAGTTCTGTGTATGGAAATTCACATGAGTCCATTCAGTCTAGAAGGGTAGTGATTTCTCATAATATGGACAAAGCTCTGAAAGAAGGTAAGGATTAAACGAGAGCATGTAATTACCATGTAAAGCAATTCATTATGTTCTAAAGGGAAAATTGTAATCTCTAACAAATTTATCTATCCTTCTTGTCTGTGTGTAGCGTTAGGAATTTTTATGATGACTGAATAAATACATCCATATTTTAGTTGAATGGATAGGATTTAAACATTTATTAAGTGGATTTTCAGGTCACATGAAGCTGACCGGCCATGTGTAGCTAGTTCCACCATATGAAACAAGGATCTGTTCTCTGTTATCTAAAATAGGTATTAGGAAGCATTTTTTTCTTTTAGATAAAACTTACAGAAGGTGTGTTAGGGATGAGTGCACTCAGGCTCACTTATCGACCAATCAGTTAAACAAACTAAGGGGTATAGCGGTCAGGCTTCCTAAAGAATGAAGGACATGTCAGTAGAACTGGTATTGAGCAAGGTCGAAAGTAGGTTGCCGACGTCATGGTATTGTTACATGTAGAAGTGGAAATCAGGAGTTGTACTTAGAAATATTAAAGTTGAAAAGATACATTTTGATGATCAAATTAAAGTTCAAATAATATTTTTATTTTTATTTAAAAAAAATTTTTTTAAAGATTTTATTTATTTATTCGACAGAGATAGAGACAGCCAGCGAGAGAGGGAACACAAGCAGGGGGAGTGGGAGAGGAAGAAGCAGGCTCCTAGCAGAGGAGCCTGATGTGGGGCTCGATCCCATAACGCCGGGATCACGCCCTGAGCCGAAGGCAGACGCTTAACCGCTGTGCCACCCAGGTGCCCCCAAATAATATTTTTAAAATCAAATTTCGAAACACACAATTTCAGTTAGAAGTGCAGAAAAAAATCTGTGTTTTTCAAGTGAATATGGAATGTTAGATATGAAGTCGAGAGAACTGAGTGATACGTACATAGCAAGTGTGTTTACTTGCATAGTTCACAGAAATCACTGTATTAAAATTAGAAGATGAGCACTGTGTAAGTACAGAGACAGTCTGAAATTGTGTGCATTCATAAAATTTTTGAACTTTGGGGACTAATTAAGCTTTTAAAATATTTCTATTAGTAAAGTGTGATGACTTTGATAAAAGCCAAATTTAAAATCCAATAATTTTTATTCATAATCTCAAAATCATGGTTTAAAAATAATTCTTAATTCCTTTTATTGAGGTAAAATTTACATACTTTGAAATGCACAAATCTTAAGTGTACATACAATTCAGTAATTTTCATGAATGTGTATAACCATGTAACCAGAACCCCTGTGAAACTAAAGAACATTTCTATCATTACAGAAAGTTTGCCTCCTGTCCCCCTCTAATCTAACCCACCTTCCCTTGTTCTAATTTCTGTCACTATAGATTAGTGTTGCCTGTTCTTAAACCTTATAGAAATGGAATCATACAAGATGTAGTCTTTTATGCCTGGCCTCTTTCCTCAGCATGTTTTTAAGATTTGTCATTTGTTCGTATCAGTTCATACTTTGCTATTTCTACTGAGTAGTATTCCATTATACTAATATGACCGTGTCACAATATAGTTATCCTTTTTCTTTTGGACATCTGGGTTGTTTCTAAATTTTTGAAACACTGGATAAAGTTGCTATAAACAAGTATTTTTGTGGACGTATGTTTTCATGTGTCTTGGACAAATTCCAAGGAGTAGAATTGCCAGGCCTAGGGTAAGTTGTATGTTTAACTTTATGAGAAGTTGTCAGATAATATTGTAAAGTGATGATATCTTTATTTAGACTGTCACTGTGTATGACCATTCCAATTGTTTTACATTATCACCAGTATTTACTGTTGTCATTCGTTCTATCTAAACTATTCTGATAAATATAGAACAGAATCTTACTGTGACCTTAAATTGCATACCTGTGGTAACTAAGGATGTTGAGCATCCTGACATGTGATTATTGACAGTTTCCATATCTTCGTTTGTGATGTGTCTGGTCAAATCTTTATTTAACTTATAATTAATTTGTAGGAATGTTTTTAAAGATAGATTCTGGATTCACATCTTTTGTTAGATACAGATACAGTGAATACTTTCTCCCAGTTTGTAAATTACCTTTTATTTTTTTAATGTTGTCTTTGAGCAGAAGTTTTTAATTTTGATGACCTCTAATTTACTAATTCTTTTTTCTTTCTGTTCTCTAGATAGGATAATTTTTATTCATCTGTCTTTAAGTTCACTGACTGTTTTTCTGTCATTTTAAATCTATAGTGTATCCAGTGAATTTTTAAATTTCAAATATTGTACTTCTCCTGTCTAGAATTTTTTTTTCTTTAAAGATTTTACTTATTTATTTGTCAGAGAGAGAGAGAGCACAAGCAGGGGGAGCAGCAGGCAGAGAAAGAAGCAGGCTCCCTGCTGAGCTAGGAGCCTGATGCAGGACTTGATCCCAGGACCCTAGGATCATGACCTGAGCCGAAGGCAGATGCTTAACCAACTGAGCCACCCCGGTGTCCTCTTTGTAGAATTTTTATTTGGGTCTCTGCTGAGATTTCCCCATCTGTCACTTATTATGACCATCTTGAATTTCTTGAACATATTTATATAGTTGATTTAAAGTCTCTGTATGTGAAGTCCAAAATCTAGGCCATCTTGGAGTTGGTTTCTATCCACTGGTTTTTCTCTAAAGTATGTGTTACTTTTGGTGGGGGGGGGGTTTCTTCTCAGGTCTCCTTATTTTTTATTGTATCCTGAAATATGTGGATGTTACTTTCTGGACATTCTAGTTTCTGTTATCTTCCTCCGAAGAGTGTTAGTTTTTGGTCTAGTATGCCGCTTAATTTTTGACTGTTCACCTTGAGGATACTTGGTTTTACACATATTTTTAGGGCAGGTCTGCTTGGATTTTGTCCTAGGTCTAGGGTGAATCCCTCAGTCCCAGGACATAGGCTGAAGTCATCTAGTTCATGTTCCTTACACAGTCTCAATGGAAAGTCCATGGTCACACCTCTAACTGGACAGGACTCCAGCTCCAGACTCTGTCTCTCTCTGTTGGACAGTGGTCAGAGAATCTGCTCAGCTCTTCCAGTCTTCCGGCTGTTGCTCTGAGCTGGTCTGCTTACAGTCTTACCTCCATACATGTGTAGGGCAGAGTCAGCAGTGGGTTTAAGAGTTTGTAATCCAGATTTTGTGGCTCCGTCTTATTTGTGTTTCCTGCCCTTATTTTCAGCTGCTTTGGCAGTTCCTAACTCTGTTTTCTGATATCTTATGTTAAAAAAATATACAGATGTTCAGTCTAAGTTTGAACTGCCTTGTGCCTCTAAGACCATTGAGTGCTTCAGGGGAAAGTTACATAAATGTGGTTCGTACAAGCTCTAGACCCTTTTATCAAGGGCAGATTTTCCCTTCAGTTTCTCTCACTTTGCTCTCCAGTGCCTTTACTTATTTAACATTTTTTTAAATTTAAAATATTTTCTTTCTTTATTTGACAGAGTGAGGGACAGACAGCACAAGCAGGGGGAGCAGCAGGGGGAGAGGCAGGCTCCCCACTGAACAGGGAGCCCGATGTGGGCTTGATTCCAGCGTCCTGGGATCATGACCTGAGCCAAATGCAGATGCTCAACTAAGCCACCCAGAGGCCCCTCTCTCCAGTGCCTTTAAATAGTTCTTTAACACATATATATGTGTGTGTGTGTGTGTGTATATATATATATATATATATATATATATATATATTTTTTTTTTTTTTTTTTTTTTTTTTTTTTTTTTTCCTGGAGTCCGTAATGGTTTTCTGTAGGAAGGTTAGTCTGATACAAGTTAGTCCACCATTCCTGGAATTGGAACTCTTTTCTCTTTTTCTTTTAATTGTGGTAAAATACACATAATGTGAAATTTACCATCTTAACCGTTTTTAAGTGTACTGTTCAGTAGTGTTAAGTACATTTTCATTGCTGTATAAAGTCTTTAGAACTCTTTTCATCTTGCAAGACTGAAATTCTGTACCTATTAAACTACAATACCCACTCCTCTCTTCCCCCAGATCCTGGTAATCACCATTCTACTTTCTGTCTCCACGAATTTGACTCTAGGGACTACATATAAATGAGGTCATATGGTATTTGTCCTTTTGTGTTTAGCATATTTACTTAACATCGTGTTCTCAAGGTTAATCCATGTTTGTAGGATATGTCAGAATTTTCTTCCTTTTTAAGGTTGAATAATATTCCATTTTACGTACATAACCACATCTAAAAACATATTTCTTTATTTTCTTAAGTAAGCTCTCCACCCAATGTGGGGCTTCAATTTACAGACCCGTGATCAAGAGTCGCATCCTCTTACTAACTGAGCCAGCCAGGCGCCCCCTGTAACCACAATTTCTTTACCCATTCATCCACTGATGGATATCTGGGTTGCTTCCGTCTTTTGGTTATAGTGAATATGCTGCTATGAACATGAGTTTTTTAAGACTGTGAAGTTGCTCTGCATGTTGAGAAGCATGTTTACTTACCACGGACCGATTTGTTTCAGAAATGGTTATGGAAAAAAAAAGGTAAGAGTTGAGGCCTGGTTGACAAAAACCAAACCAGAACAAAACCAAAAACCCCCAAACCACGTTATCCTCAGGCTAATTTCTGTGCAATGATTTATTTTGAAAGAACAGTATTTTCCAAAGCCTGTGGGTAAGAGCTTTAGTTAATTATGCTTTGGTACAATATTTTTTTTCTTTGTTTTTTTTCCCACTGTATTCTTAATGTTTACAGTTTCCTCATTTTAAGCAAAATGATTTTCAGTGAAGTTGAATATTATATCATCTACCAAAAGAAGAGCTAAAGGCTGCTATAAAGTTGGTTATGAGAGTAAAACGTATGCATATGGCAGTTGTAAAAACAACAATAAACTAAAAACAAACTTGTCTTCTAAAAAATTTTGGACATTTAATTTAATGAAGAGTTAGAATCTAGAAATATATGTTGAGAAAGTTGAGAGGTTTTGTAAGTATTTAGAAAACCTGTCATGATTATAATATGCATCTCTGGAGTATTTTAATTTGCATTTCTAAGCCCTGGCACCAGTATATTTAATTGAAATTCTGAACGTTATTAGCTAGCTATAGTAGACTTATACTGATAAAATTGAGGGTCTCTTGGTATGCTTGCAAAATTTAATAGCAGGTACACTTGTTAAGACTGCAGTAACCTGAGTTCAGTTGATATTAAGTGCTTATGAACTATTTAAAAATTACCTCCTCAAGTTAGTTTGAAGTAGATAACATAATTATTCCATCTTACCCTTATATATTTGTTTTACTCCCTTTATTTATTTATTTATTTATTTATTTATTTATTTATTTTTATTTCTATTTTTTTTTTAAAGATTTTATTTATTTATTCAACAGAGATAGAGACAGCCAGCGAGAGAGGAAACACAAGCAGGGGGAGTGGGAGAGGAAGAAGCAGGCTCATAGCAGAGGAGCCTGATGTGGGGCTCGATCCCATAACGCCGGGATCACGCCCTGAGCCGAAGGCAGACGCTTAACCGCTGTGCCACCCAGGTGCCCCTGTTTTACTCCCTTTAGAATATGTATTTTAAAAACAGATTTATTCAAAGAGTTGAGTAAAATACAAGGTATGTGTATGTATATGCAGGTATAAATGTTTGTGGTTGGGTTTTCTGTCATTGTTACTAAAATATGTTTGTGTTGTAGCTCAATATAAATTAGGGCTTGGTCTTAAATCTTTATAGATTGAATTACAAAGAAGAAAGAAGTAATATTTAAAAGTGTAGGTCAAAATAACACAGTTTGGCTTTCTGTGAAGCAATAAGAATGATTAAAGCTACAAGGTGTGCTGGCTCAGTCGGTGGGGCGTGCAGCTCTTGGTTTCAGGGTCGCGAGTTCGAGCCCCATGTTGTATGTGGAGATGACTTAAAAATAAAATCTTCAAAAAAAAATTACTAAAGCTACAAATTCTGGAAGTTAAATGTCATACCCAGGGAAGATAATTGAAGTATATTATTGCTGTGCTTTGTTAGCCAAAGTGTAAAAACTGTATGTTAGGGGCTCAGATATGGTATGAGTGAACCATATGTTTGAGAAGTCAGAACAGCCACCTTTCCATACCAGATGCTCTCAAAAGTTTCTCCTAAAGTTACATTCCCTGGGAAGACTGACAGGAGACACTTTTGAAAATCTTTATGAGTAATACATCTCAGATTGATAGCCTAATTTTTACTAGGCTACCCTGAATTACTTCACTAATGTGGACCAGAGAATATAGTTCAATAATGAGTACCTGCTATTTGCTCAGGAGAACTTTCAGTTTAAAATCTTGAATTGAAAATACAGTTCTTTGGAAGATCTTATTCTTTTCAAACATTGAGGATACTGACCTCTGCACTTGGACTTGTGAGATTCTGTCCAAATGTGTCATAAATACCATTACTTTCATTACTATTTGGGGTGTCCTTCACAAATGCAATTAATGTTACATGTACATTTCCAGATGAACATATTTCTGTTAGTTTTGATTGGCTCTTAATACTTTTCTGAATTTCGGGGGTAAATGTTCCTATAAGATAAAGTGTCATTATACAAAAGGCCATAACTTGAACCCTCATGATAACAGAAGATATTACAAGGTCATTGTCCAAGTATAACAGAACTTTCAGTTTCTTTGGAACTTGTCCTAGATAAAGGTGAACCTGATGTGGCGATCTCTTTTACTAGGCTCTTGGTGGCCATTTCCAGAGGATGTTAGATGATAAGAATTAGATGCTGACACAGAGGAAGCAGAGCCTGCACTTGGAAGACTATGACTCTTGCACGTTCCACTCCCACCTCTAACCTCCTTAAGCTCAACTCTTCCAGTTCATGACTGCCCAGCGGTGTGAAATATGTATACATTTTTTGTTGAATGAATGAACACCTCAATTAGTGACATAAACTAATAACCCCAAATTTTCCCAGCAGTTGGCTTTCCTTCCACACATAGATAGTAATTACTAATTGCATTTTTAAAACTTTGCAAACTGTAGAGTGCCATCTATATGAACGATGGAATTACTGTTGTCCTTATTACCATTAGGCCAGTTCCTGGTTGAATGAGCACTCTTTCTTTCTTCCAAGTGACTCAGATTATGGACGTTTATGACCCTTGGGACCTTACTTCTTGGGCAGGGAAGACTGTATCTTGAATCGCTCTGGGGAAAAGGCAGAGATAGAAGAATGGCTGTCATGGAGCTCTCTCTCTTATACTGTTTCCTTGGTTTGAGTCATTCTTTGTTCTGAAAATTTATAGGTAAAGATTACCTAACATCACATTATCTAGACTAACATGGTAGCCTTTTAACTGGTCTCCTCACTTCCAGTTTTTCCCTACTTTGTTACCCTAAATCCTCTTTTTACATTAATCTAACTAAAATTAAAGTTCCAGACATGTTATTCCATTCTCTATGATCTGCAGTGAATTCTTTTTACCTGCTTATTTCGTTGAGAGTAGTCTAGAAAATAGATTTGATAATAGCACTTGAATTTTTGTTGGCTGCTATTATGTGTTTAGAAGAAAGACTGCTTGCTTGGCAATGAGGATAAGTGTTCTTTCATTTCTCATTGTGGTTTGTTATATTATTTCTGCTTATTTTTTAGTAGAGACCATAAAATAATTTTATTGTGAATTTCTGTGTCTCTTCAAATTGACCTGTAGGGTATATTTTAAGATATTTTGTTCATACGTGCACTTGTATATAAATGAGTGTATGTATGTTACTTGTATATAAATGAGTATATGTAGCTATGTAATATATACTTAGAATCATGGCTCTATTTCATACTTTTCTTCTTCTTCTTCTTCTTCTTCTTCTTCTTTTTCTTCTTCTTCCTCTTCCTCTTCCTCTTCCTCTTCTCCTTTCCCTTCTCCTCCTCCTTCTTCTTTTTTGCCTGACATGGAACTCAAACTCATGACCCGAGATCAAGGGTCACATGCTCTACAGACTGAGCCAGCCAAGTGCCCTTGTTTCATACTTTTTATATTTGCTGTATTTTTATAATACTTAGCTTAAAGGTGTACTGACAAATGATTGAGAGAAATTTGTTAGTTCCAGGTATATCTTCTGTTACTGAGTTGAGATTTTTTTTTTAAAGATTTTATTTAATTGTCAGAGAGAGAGCGAGCGAGTGTGTGCAAGTAGGCAGAGCGGCAGGCAGAAGGAGAAGCAGAGTCCCAGTTGAGCAGGGAGCCGGATGCGTGGCTCCATCCCAGGACCCCGGGATCATGACCTGAGCCAAATGCATACACTTAACCGACTGAGTCACCCAGGTGCCCCTGAGTTGAGATTTTTACCAATACTCATTTTCATCAACTCCTAACCAAAATGTAGTAACAGAGGAGTACTTTAGAGTTGTATTTATTAGGATATGCAGTGTGGTTAACAAGTATAATGGGAAGTTATGTAGATGAATATGCCCCTCACATAAATCCTGTAGCATGCTAAGAAGATCTTATGTTAAAGATATTAAGTCTCTTATAATTGCTTTTACCTTCCTTCTATAATTTGAAGCTAAATTTTAATGAATGGAAAAATGCTTCTATTTCCCAAACGTTTTGGGTTGTAGATTTATTTGCTACTAGTTAAAAATTCTGTGGTATGACAACTTTGCTTAATAAAAGCGTAAGGGAGAAAGACCTGCAAATGAAGTTAGCAGTGCTTTGTCGTCAGGGAGGCTCTTACCAGAAGAAGGATATAAAAAAGCTTTGCAGACAAGGGTCTGTGGAGATTACATATTTCAGCCCCCCATCTCAGGAAGTAATTTTTTCTAGGTCATCCTTGTCCATTGGATATCCAGCTTGTTTAAAAGTTTCTTGTGATAGAATATTCACCATCTACTGTGAATCTTGAATAGCTTTGATGTTTTTATTCAGTTCCACCTTATGTTGAACAGAAAAAACAATTTCTTATGACTTCCACCCATTGGTCCTATCAGTGACTTCTAGGGCAGTTTTTAAAAGTATTGCCATTTGCATATTTTTTCATATAAATGTTTTAAACAAGTTGAATGTCCAGTGGACGAGGATGCTATTTCAGATTTCTCATGTCTTTTACTCATGTGACTTGTTTGTTCCACCTTCATGCAGGCCTACTGTGTGCTGAGAGGAAGAGTGTTTGACCACCTATTTGACTTTGAGCAAGTTATTTCCCTTCTTGGAGCCTCAAAATCTTGAGAGGATGTAACTCAATCACTGTGTAGGATCCGTGGTCTGTTTGTTGCCAATAAGTGAGATTATGGGATGAGACTATTGCTGTTTTTGCCCTAATTTCTTAAATATCTGGCCCAGAAACCATTTCTGCTTTCTCCTAAATGGAATAGTCCAATTAGGAATGAGATGTGGCTACTTTTTGTAAAATCTAGAAAACATAACAACCGTCTGTTCAAATTAATATCTAGAAGTGAGCAGAAAATAGCCGAAAAGTTTAGGAGATGATTTGTTTGTTTTGCTTTTGTTTTGCCTTTTCTTTTGTGTCCAGTGGATATCTATTCTACCTTATATACTGGAAGACTTACATACCAGAATTAAATGCTTATTTAATGAAAAATGAAAGATTGAGGTAGTATCTTTTTTTTTCTTCTTTTCAGTGCCTGCCCCTTAGTCTTTGGTAAGTAATGGTTCTCAGCTATAAGGCTTAAGGTATCTTAAGTGTCTTATCCCACTGCTGAGGCCAGTGGAATCACTTTGCGGATTTAGCTAAACCTTTGTACATACATGTCTGTGAACAAAATTCTTGATGTTTTATGTATGTTTTTGACCTATTGGATTTAAGATGCCATTTTGTGAATTATTATAAAGTTGCAACGCAGGAAAAAAACATTGGACACACCTTCATAGTTGATATTCTGAGAAAAAAAGCCATCACAGAATATTAAAACAAGAATGGTGCTTTCCGTGACTTGTGGGCTTTTGCACGTATATGGAATCTTTACATAGGGTGAATACTAACTCTGAGCTGGAGGTTCCATTTGCTATTCAGTTTTCTAAGAAATATGACCTCCCTCCTGCCACCTTCTCATCTCCCCCGACCCCACCAAGCCCATTTGAAATTGGTGTGTAGCAGCCAAAATGAGTAAAACGAGCACCAAATCCTGGCCTGCAGAATTATTTGAGAATTATGGGTTAGACATTTGTGGGCCAGGTGTGCAGTATATCAGGATCCCAAGTTACATTTTGTTCCACAGGATTCCTGGGGACAAACCAAAGCAAGAGGGTAGGCTGTTTCTCTGAGATGATACATAGTCATATCAAAATTAAGCCAAATCAAGTGGTAACCTTGAGAAATAAGCAGTGATTAAAAAATAGTACAGGTATCCTTGTGCTGAGACATGGATATGGGGCTGTGTTTTTCTCCCTCGGGGGAATCACCACTTAAGTCCAGTAACATGTTAATTTTTCAGTCTTCTTCTTCTATATGGACTTGAGCTGCCCTGAGCAACACGGGACTTCTGTGTACAAGTGGCAACTGAGTAATGCGACTAGTCCAAGTTAAGATGTGCTGGAAGTATAAAATATATACCAGATGGTGAGCACTTAGCATGGAAAAAGAATTTCATTAATTGATAGCATTGATTATGTATTGAAATCATAATATTTTGGATATATTAGTTGAAATATATTATTAAAATTGAACCTGTTTCTTTTTCCTTTTTTAATGTGACTACTAGACACTTAAAATTACATACGTGACTCTCATATTTCTGTGGGAGAGCACTGGTCTAGACCTAAGGGTTTTTATTTCCAAGGCATAAAATTGATCCAGAATTAAGAAATGAGGCACTGGAAATCTCCCAAAGAAGGTTGTCAGCCACAAATGCTGAGCCTGGTGTGATATCTGACTTAAGGTTTCTTCCTGCATTAGTTGGGATCTCATTAAGAAACAGAAACCACATAGTACTTGGACAAGAAAGTTTAATATAAAGAATGATTAACTTGGAAAGGGACTTGACTACTGAGGAATAAAGAGGACTCCAAAGAATATAGGAAGAGTAGACAATGGGAGTAATCACTACTCCTAGAGCCGAGGCAGAGCACTTTAAGGAGGGATATATTCGGGAGCAGGTTCCTTCTTCACCCCAGAGCTGAGATCCAGGCCTCACTGGAGAGAGCACAGCTGTGACTCATGTAATGGTGGAGAAGTTTGGGAGATACCACAGGCTACAGGAAGGCACTCCCTGGGTACCAGCAGCCTTCTCTGGGCAGCTGCCCTCTGAGGGCCATTGGAATCTGCTGGGGGTGAGTGCCATCTGGTGCCCCACATGCTTCCCACTGCACATTGCAGGAGCAATCAGAAGAGCACATAGGAATCAGGACCAGGACGAGGAGAAACCCCTTCCTCCTCCACAGTTCCTCCAGCATCCTCTCCCGACAAACACTAACATGGTATGGGTTGGCAAAGAAATGTTTGCACGGTCCCTCTCCAGTATTATAAAGCAGGGCAAAAAAGGGTGAATTTGGAAGAGAGAGAGGCTGATGACTGGCAGCCTTGATAAGTGTGTTGCCACTGTGTAAGACGCTCTGTTTTTTGATAGATTTAGATAGTTTGGACCCAGGATAGAATATTTAAAAATTGGGCTGGCCACAAAAATTCAGGACATATGGTCACCACACCCCCAGAATTTTAGTTAGATGAGGATCTTTTTTTATTTTGAAATATTCTAGGAAAGATTATGTCTTCTCTTGTGTTGTTACCTACTTTCTTTATATTTTAAACGGTGAATATTAAATAGTACGTCGTCAGCTTCCACTGGAAATGCAGTCTTGGTGTATGCTTCTGTCGTCTAAGTTTTACTCATTGCTTTGTTTATTCCTGGTAGTGTTTGACTACAGTTACAGAGATTACGTTCTGTCCTGGTATGGAAATCTCAGCAGAGATGAGGGACAGCTTTACCATCTGCTCTTGGAAGACTTTTGGGAAATTGCCAGACAGCTGCGTCACAGACTGAGCCACGTGGATGTAGTTAAAGTCGTCTGCAATGATGTTGTAAGAACTTTACTCACTCATTTCTGTGACCTGAAAGCTGCGAATGCCAGGTAACTGATCTAGCATGAACAACCTCCCCCACTTTTCCCCCCACATTAAAATCTTTTTCTTACACAGAAGAGGGTCAAAGTCAAGATAAAACTCTAGAATTTTCTGCCTCTTGCTGGTGCTTGGCTTGAAATGTAGGTATATTGAGGGAGAACAACTATGGTGTTTTGGTAAAGTAGATTTTTTCTGTATCTCTCTAATAAAAAACCCCTTAATAGACTTCTTTAATTTTGTGAAAAACTTTAACAATGAAATTAATTTTTCCAAGCCAGCACTGTCATGAACTTGTTTATAGAATCATGAGTACCTAGAAGTAGAAAATTTAAATGTGTTTTATACCGTGAAGTGTCCATGAGTTTATAATTTTTAGAAATAAGGTTTAGAATTCATGTTTCTTTTTGTGAGTCCTGTTGCATCACAATATCTTGAAAATTGACTTTTAAAAGGAACTCAATATTGAAATTTGTGGGCTATAATTAGAAATGTTTCAGTGTGAAAATTGTGAATATTTAGGTTGTTAGCTCTTTGTACTGTTCCACTGACAAGATTTGTGCCTATGAGGTGACTCTGCCTTTGGAAGGAAGACTTCAAGACCATTTCTGTGCTTGTAACACATCCTTAACATTCAGAGGTTTGCTGGTAGGATCTTAATTCTATGTCCTGCTCCTAAGTGAGTGTGAAAATGCTGAATTACAGCACTTCTAAATGAGGATGTATAAGCATTGGCATCCTTATTGGGCGGGTGGTAACTCCTATTGTCTTCTGAGAAGCGCTGCCGAGTGAGTTTGTCAGCGGGCAATCCCTGTTCCGCACTGTGCCGTTGCTCCGCGGGGCCTAGTTGCTAAATGTCCTTGTGCAGCAGAAGCTCCCAGTTCTCTTTCCATGAATAGTTCTCTCTGCCAAAGTCTGTGTCTCACAGGCTTATGAGATCAAAATGTACAGAGCCATCATGTGCCTAATATTTTCCAGTTCGCTGCCCCCAGTGTTTTGTATTTTTTAAAAACTGTGACCCGTAGTACATACATTTTATATTGTCACACAGTTTCATAAACAATATGCTTATTACCTGTGATAACTGATATTTTTGTGTTAACATCTTTTTAAAAATGGTGTTTGAGACAAACTATATTTTATTTTATTCCTTATGGGTCACAACCCATGATTTAAAAAAAGTTACTGTAGAGCAGTGGTTCTCAGGGTTTTTTTTTTTTTTTGTTTCAGGATCCCTCTATATTCTTAAAAGTTATTGAAAACCTAAAAGCACTTTTTTTTTTAAGATTTTATTTTTAAATAATCTCTGTACACCCAACATGGAGCTCAAAGTCGTAATCCCGAGATCAAGAGTTTCGTGTTCTTCTGACTGAACCAGTCAGGCGCCCCCAAAAGCACTTTGTTTATGTGGCTTCTAGCTCTTGGGGAGCTGGACCAGCGTGTACTAGTTTGCAAGAGCTGACTGTGCACAGCCCTTCCCTACTTTGAGATCAGTGATATCACCTTGCTAGCTTGTCATTGGCCATGGTGGGAGTATTTACACTGTGTAGTGGGTGAATGCTACAAATCAGAGCTGTGTTTCCCCTGGCAGAGCCAGTTGTTAAATGTATATAACCTCACCTTTTGTTATACCATCCATATTTACCATGTCAGCTCTTAAATTTTTAAGAGTTCACATTTTTAAAGTTCACAAATACACAATCCATTTCGCATTAGCCAGCAGAGTGATGGTGTCAGCACAGATTATGTAGCCTCTAGAAACTCCTATGTTTGTGAGAACAGAAGTGAAAAAGACAGGTGACATTTTGTATTACACATAGGGGTCCCCAGACCACCCTTTCAAAACTGGTGTTGGTAGAGAAAGCAACATCCAGGAAGGGAGTATGTGAACTAACAAGGAAGGTGAGAGAATGAGGACTCTAGGGTTACATCCCTGGCATCTCAAGAGCTTCAGCCGCTCCTTCAAGTGTTCAGCAACCCCTTGGAGCTCCTGCTGGTTTGCTGTGTATCTGTTGTATAAAGTGCTTCTTGCTTCTGCCTGCCAGATACTGTCCAAGACTTGTTTGAACTCAGTGGAAGCTCATTTTAAAGTATTTAAATTATGGTTCAATGAAGGACAGTATTTTAAATCCATGTTTTATTCTGGTGAGAAGACTGATGGATGTAGGTTTGGGAGAAGAGCAAGTGGTTAGAGAAATTTAGTATTTTTATGATGATCTAATTTGAACATGAGCATATATTTTTCATGGAGACATTTTTTTTTTTTTTTTTTTTTTTGATGATTTTTTATTATATTATGTTAGTCACCATACAGTACATCCCCGGTTTCCGATGTAAGGCTCGATGATTCATTAGTTGTGTATAACACCCAGTGCACCATGCAATATGTGCCCTCCTTACTACCCATCACCGGTCTATCCCATTCCCCCACCCCCCTCCCCTCTGAAGTCCTCAGTTTGTTTCTCATAGTCCATAGTCTCTCATGTTTCATTCCCCCTTCTGATTACCCCCCCCCTTTCTTTATCCCTTTCTTCCCCTACTGATCATCCTAGTTCTTATGTTCCATAGATGAGAGAAATCATATGATAGTTGTCTTTCTCTGCTTGACTTATTTCACTTAGCATTATCTCCTCCAGTGCTGTCCATGTTGTAGCAAATGTTGAGAACTCGTTCTTTCTGATAGCTGAGTAATATTCCATTGTATATATGGACCACAACTTCTTAATCCAGTCATCTGTTGAAGGGCATCTCGGCTCCTTCCACGATTTAGCTATTGTGGACATTGCTGCTATGAACATTGGGGTGCATATGGCCCTTCTCTTCACTACGTCTGTATCTTTGGGGTAAATACCCAGTAGTGCAATGGCTGGATCATAGGGTAGCTCAATTTTTAACTTTTTAAGGGACCTCCACACTGTTTTCCAGAGTGGCTGTACCAACTTGCATTCCCACCAACAATGTAGGAGGGATCCTCTTTCTCCACATCCTCTCCAACAATTGTTGTTTCTTGCCTTGTCTATTTTTGCCATTCTAACTGGCGTAAGGTGGTATCTCAGTGTGGTTTTGATTTGAATTTCCTTGATGGCTAATGATTTTGAACATTTTTTCATGTGTCTGTTAGCCATTTGTATGTCTTCATTGGAAAAGTGTCTGTTCATATCTTCTGCCCATTTTTTGATTTGTTTATTTGTTTCTCGTGTATTGAGTTTGAGAAGTTCTTTGTAGATCTTGGATACCAGTCCTTTATCTGTAGTGTCATTTGCAAATATATTCTCCCATTCCGTGGGCTGCCTCTTAGTTTTTCTGACTGTTTCCTTGGCTGTGCAGAAACTTTTAATCTTGATGAAGTCCCATAAATTCATTTTATCTTTTGTTTCTCTTGCCTTTGGGGATGTGTCATGAAAAAGGTTGCTTTGGCCGATGTCGTAGAGGTTGTTGCCTATGTTCTCCTCTAGAATTTTGATAGATTCCTGTCTCACATTGAGGTCTTTCATCCATTTGGAGTTTATTTTTGTGTATGGTGTGAGATAGTGGTCAAGTTTCATTCTTTTGCATGTAGCTGTCCAATTTTCCCAGCACCATTTATTGAAGAGACTGTCTTTTTCCCACCGGATGTTTTTTCCTGCTTTATCAAATACTAGTTGCCCAAAGAGCCGAGGGTCCATTTCTGGGCTCTCTATTCTGTTCCATTGGTCTATGTGTCTGTTTTTGTGCCAGTACCATGCTGTCTTTGTGATCACAGCTTTGTAGTACAGCTCGAAATCCGGCATTGTGATGCCCCCAGCTTTGTTTTTCCTTTTCAACAGTTCCTTGGAGATTCGGGGCCTTTTCTGTTTCCATACAAATTTAAGGACTGTTTGTTCCAGTTCTTTGAAAAATGTCCTTGGTATTTTGATCGGGATAGCATTGAAAGTGTAGATTGCTCTGGGTAGCATGGACATTTTAACTATGTTAATTCTTCCGATCCATGAGCATGGAATATCTTTCCATCTTTTTATGTCTTCCTCAATGTCTTTCAAGAGTGATTTATAGTTTCTAGAATATAGGTCCTTTACGTCTCTGGTTAAGTTAATTCCAAGGTAACGTATGGTTTTTGGTGCTATTGTAAATGGGATGGATTCCCTAATTTCTCTTTCTTTGGTCTCGTTATTCGTGTATAGAAATGCAACTGATTTCTGAGCATTTATTTTGTATCCTGCCACATTACTGAATTGCTCTATAACTTCTAATAATTTGGGAGTGGCTTCTTTTGGGTTTTCCATATAGAGTATCATGTCATCTGCAAAGAGAGACATTTTGACTTCTTCTTTGCCAATTTGAATACCTTTGATCCCTTTTTGTCGTCTGATTGCTGTTGCAAGGACTTCTAGTACTATGTTGAATAATAGTGGCGAGAGTGGGCATCCTTGTCGAGTTCCTGATCTTAAGGGAAAGGCTTCCAGCTTTTCTCCATTGAGAATAATATTTGCAGTAGGCTTTTCATAGATGGCTTTTATGAGATTGAGAAATGTACCTTCTATTCCTACACTCTGAAGGGTTTTAATCAGGAAAGGATGCTGTATTTTGTCAAATGCTTTTTCGGCATCGATTGAGAGGATCATATGGTTCCTGAGTCTTTTCTTGTTGATATGATGTATCACGCTGATTGATTTGCGAATATTGAACCACGCTTGCATCCCAGGTATGAATCCCACTTGATCGTGATGGATAATCCTTTTAATGTACTGTTGGATTCTATTAGCAAGTATCTTGTTGAGGATTTTGGCGTCCATATTCATTAGGGAAATCGGTCTGTAATTCTCCTTTTTGAGGGGGTCTTTGCCTGGTTTGGGGATCAAGGTAATATTGGCCTCATAGAATGAGTTTGGTAGCTTTCCTTCTGTTTCTATTTTTTGAAATAGCTTTAGGAGAATAGGTATTATTTCTTCTTTGAATGTTTGGTAGAATTCCCCAGGAAAACCGTCCGGGCCTGGAGTTTTGTTATTTGGAAGGTTGTTTATCACTGACTCAATTTCTTCATAATTAATTGGCCTGTTTAAGGAATCAATTTCTTCCGGTTTCAATCTTGGTAGTTTATAGGTTTCCAGGAAGGATTCCATCTCTTCCAGATTGCTTAGTTTATTGGCATATAGCTGTTGATAAAAATTTCTAATAATCCTTCCAATTTCAATGGTGCTCGTCGTGACCTCTCCTTTTTCATTCATAATTTTAATAATCTGGGTCCTTTCTCTTTTCTTTTGGATAAGTCTTGCCAGTGGTCTGTCAATTTTATTGATTCTCTCAAAGAACCAGCTTCTAGTCCTGTTGATCTGCTCTACTGTACTTCTGGTTTCTGCTTGATTGATTTCAGCTCTAATTTTGGTCAACTGCTTCCTCGTACGTGGATTAGGCCTGTCCCTCTGTTGCTGTTCCAGCTTCTTGAGGTGGGAATATAAAAACTGCATTTTAGATTTTTCTATTCTTTTGAGTGAGGCTTGGATGGCTATGTATTTCCCCCTTAGGACTGCCTTTGCAGTATCCCATAGGTTTTGGACTGTTGTATTTTCATTCTCATTGGTCTCCATAAATTGTTTAATTTGATTTTTGATTTCCTGGTTTATCGAGTCATTCCTGAGCAGGATGGTTCTTAGTCTCCAAGTGTTTGAGTTTCTTCCAAATTTTTCCTTGTGGTTGAGTTCCAATTTCAGAGCGTTGTGGTCTGAGAATATGCAGGGGATAATTTCAATCTTTTGGTATCGGTTGAGACCTGTTTTGTGTCCCAGAACATGGTCTATTCTTGAGAATGTTCCATGGGCATTAGAATAGAATGAGTATTTTTTGGTTCTGGGGTGTAGTGTTCTATATATATCTATGAGGTCCAACTCATCGAGTATGGCATTCAAAGCCTTTGATTCTTTGCTTAGTTTTTGCCAGGGTGTTCTGTCTATTTCTGATAGTGGAGTGTTGAGGTCCCCTACTATTAATGTATTTTCATTTATATGTCTCTTTATTCTGGATAAGAGTTGGCTTGTGTATCTTGCTGCTCCCCTGTTGGGGGCATATATATTTATAATTGTCATATCCACTTGTTGAATACTTCCCTTAAGAATAATATAGTGCCCTTCTGCATCTCTAACTATAGTCTGTAGTTTAAAATCCAATTTATCTGATATGAGAATTGCTACCCCAGCTTTCTTTTGAGGACCATTTGCGTGAAAGATGGTACTCCATCCCCTTACTCTCAGTCTGAATGTATCTTTGGGTTCGAAATGAGTCTCTTGTAGACAGCAAATGGATGGGTCATTTCTTTTTATCCAATCTGCAACCCTGTGGCGCTTTATGGGATGGTTCAAACCATTTACATTAAGGCTGATTACTGAGAGATATGATTTTAATGTTGCCATGTTGCCAGTAAAGTCTTTTTTTTGTATTGGCTGTGACTTTCTGTTCTGTATCACTCTTGGGGCCTTTTTACTTTTATAGAACCCCCCGTAATATCTCCTGTAGGGCTGGTTTCGTAGTTACAAAATTGGTTAGTGACTGGCGATTCTGAAATGTCTTTATTTCTCCATCAATTCTGAATGACAGCCTTGCTGGATAAAGGATCCTTGGCTGCATGTTTTTCTCTGAAAGAGCTTTAAATATGCTCCCCCAACCCTTTCTCTCATTCCAGGTCTGTGTAGACAGGTCTGACGTAATTCTGATGCTTTTGCCTTGGTACGTGAGAAATTTCTTTGCCCTGGCCGCTTTCAATACTGTATCCTTGCATCTAATATTTGCAAAATGCACTATGACGTGACGTGGCGTAGGTTTGTCGTGGTTGAGCTTGGGAGGGGTCCTCTCTGCCTCTTGGACACGAATGTTTGTTTCCCTTGCTAGATTAGGGAAGTTTTCAGCTACAATTTGTTCAAATATCTCTTCTAGACCTCTGTTTTTCTCCACCCCCTCGGGGATGCCAATGATTCTGACATTGGATCGTTTCATTGAGTCAGTAATCTCCCGTAACCTACATTCGTGGGCGTGGATTTTTTTAAGACCATCTTCTATTTTCATTTTTTCCTCTATTAACCCATCCTCCAATTCACTAACCCTTTCTTCTGCTTCTGCGACCCTGGCTGTCAGAGCCTCTAGTTTTGCCTGCATTTGGCTCATAGAATTTTTAATTTCTGTCAGATTTGCTCTCATTTCTGTCCTTAGGGATTCTATATTCTCAGTAACCTTTTCGTTTATAGTTTTTTCAATTCTACTCATCATTTTGACCATCGTTACTCTGAATTCCATTTCTGATAATTTGGTTACATCCATATCCATTATTTCTGTGGCCACAGTCTCACTGTCTTTTCTTTGCTGGGGGGGGCTTCTCCTTCTTGTCATTCTGATGAAGAGAGGTTGTGGGGTTTCCAGAGCCCAAATTATTGACTGGGTCCCAAGCCGTGCCCCTTGTTTTATAGGGATCTTAGGGATGTGGGCTTCTTCTTTAAAGATTTTATTTATTTATTTATGTGGCAGCCAACCAGCGAGAGAGGGAACAGAAGCAGGGGAGTGGGAGAGGAAGAAGCAGGCTCCCAGCGGAGGAGCCCGATGAGGGACTCCTTTCCGGAACGCCGGGATCACGCCCTAAGCCGAAGGCAGGCGCTCAATGACTGCGCCACCCAGGCGCCCGGGTTGTGGGCTTCTTGATTTTTCAGCCTGCCTTCTGTGTTCTGGGGGAGGGGCCTGCCGCGCCGATACTCAGGCAGCCATGTTTGGGTAGAGTCTCCGTGTCCCCTGCGAGGGGGGATGGGGATGGGCACTCCCTGAGCCGGTATTTCCAGGCTTTTGTTCTCTGGTGGCTTTCCCTGGCGGTTTGCTGTGCCTCTTCTGAGAGTCAGAGCAGCAGCGGCCGAATCTCAGCCTTTGTCACAGAACAGAGGGATTGCGGCCCGTTCTCTACTAATGTTCTGGCCACTTTAACTCTGTTACTGTTGGTGCTGCTCAACCCTGCAGCGTCCCGGGATGTGCGCCCCACACCCGGCGTCCCAGCCCTCACTTCCAGGGCGGGCGCGTCTCTATCCTTTGTGTTTCTAATGCCGCCAGCCGCCAGCTGCCCCGCGCGCGCTCCCGGATCTCCCGGTCTCAGTCTGGATCCCGTGAGCGCACCGGGATTCCGGGGTTCCGCGAGATGCCTGGTGGCGCGCGCACCCGGCTCACAGTCTCAGTCTGCTGTTTTGCGGGTGCCGACCGTGAGCCCCGCCCGCTCCCCCGTGCAAGTGGCTACCGCTTCCCGGCGCCCGAACGCGGCGGCTCCCTCCCCCTTCCGTTTATCTTCCGATATCTGTGCACAGTTTCATGGCTCCCCGCTTCGTACCTCAATACTCAGCGCTGGAGATGTTCATTTGTAGAGATCCAGATGTGTCTTCCTGCGTCTCAGGCTGGTTCCGTGGTTGTTTAGGCTGGTCTGGTACCTATCCAGCTCGACTCGGAGGACCGGCTGAAAACGGTGTCTCCTACTCCTCCGCCATCTTAACTCCTCTCCTTCATGGAGACATTTACCAGCTTCTGAAATTACTGCTTTTGTGACTAATAGAAAGATATTATGGGTAAAGCATCACAATAATAGAAACAGAGAATTGATTCCATTTTAGAAATGTCTTCCCTCTGGGCTTCTAGTTTTGTTATACCAATGGTAGATTTATTTTGCTGATATCTGGGCTGTGCCTAGAAGCTCTAGTTGATGAGTCTTATTAAAGAAAAAAAAATCTACCACTGTACTCTGGGATTATAGATATTTGAAAAAGTGCCAGTAGGTTACTCGTGTTTTGCATATAGATGATTATGCCCTGGAAGTGAACCCTAGAGAACTAATATCTGATTATGCATTATCTTCTACAAATCATACAGTGAGACTGGCGGACAATGTGTCTAGCTTTGATGGCTGTGTCTGCACTTGCCTGCCCCAGGTAAATAGTACCATCGTCTAGAAATCTCCACTGGTGTGTGGCTATCTATAGGCTGCAGGATGACTTTGGCAGCCTGGGAAGCACCCAATTGAATTGGCCACTGTCAGACAAGAGAATAATAAATTGCATTAATAAAAGCAACACATACACTGGTTGACTGTTAGGCAGTTGTGTGGAGGCAGCTTTTCAGTCAGCACGTGTTTATTTCCAGGCCAACATTCTGTTGCTTTTTTTTTTTTTTTAAAGATTTTATTTATTTATTTGACAGAGATAGACAGCCAGCGAGAGAGGGAATACAAGCAGGGGGAGTGGGAGAGGAAGAAGCAGGCTCATAGCAGAGGAGCCTGATGTGGGGCTCGATCCCATAATGCCGGGATCACGCCCTGAGCCAAAGGCAGACGCTTAACCGCTGTGCCACCCAGGCGCCCTGGGGCACCTGTTGCTGCTTTAAACCCAGTCCAGATCACATTTAAGTCTTGCCTCTGCTTCCTCTTCCTTTGTCCCATCTGTCTTGTTCCAGCATGTTTTGGAAAAATCTAAAACTGATTCTTTTTACGCTGTTTAATCAGTAGCATCTTTAATTTCATAATCTCCTTACAATCTCTTTGTGTTTGGTTTACTAGTCAAGAACGGGCATGCTGTTTAGGGGGAAAAATAATGTTTTTTATTCATATATTCTGTCTTTGTCTCTGAATTTTCCCCCCTTTCATCTTTGTGATCTTTGATTAGGGAGTAGCGTAGAGAGTCTGGACTTGAGAGTCAGGCAGAACAGGAGAGTTATTTCTACCATTTATTACCTCCAACTTTGGACTATTTGCATAACCACTCAGGTCCCCAGTGTTCTCATCTATGAAATGCTGCTGATGATATCTGCTTCTTGGTGTAGGTGGGAAGATTAAGTCTTGTTGCACATGTGAAATTTACAAAAGTCAATGTCCTTTTGCTCACGCAAGGAATGAGAACCCAAATGCAAATAGTAGGAATTGCAGTGAACAAATGATCCCTCCACACTGGCAGGAGGAGGATGCTGCGTGGACGCAGGTGCATGGATGCCTCCTGACCCAGAAGCAGCCACGTGCCTCAGGATCTTTCCTTGGGTTCTGAAGCAGTACTTGATGCCCATGAACTAGAGGGCATCATAGGAATATCCTGCTTGGAGTGAGCACAGGGATTCCAGGGAAGCATTAGCCTCCCTTTTTCCTCAGATGGAGCTCGCTTGACCAGATATCTGGCCTTTTATGCTCACTCAGAAAGTTTTTCCCTAACTCAGTTCTAGGAGGGAGATGAACTTGTAGAAGTCTGATGGCCAGTCTGCTTTTATTATCTGCCTTCCATTGGAAGAGAGAAGGGATTGTATATTCTTTCTGAGAGAGATTTTGATATTAAAGAAAGAAGCTTCTGTCGTTAAGTTTTGGGGCCAGTTTTGCCCATAATTGTTAACTAAATACATATTTTAAAATAAAATTTTATCCTTAAAAGTGCTTGATGAGACAAGAGTAACATCTAGATCTTACTATATTAAAAGATCATCTCTAACTGGCAGCATAGCTAGAATTTCAAATAATTGAAGATGCCATTTTAAATTTACTTATTTTTTATTTTTATTTTTTAAAGTAAACTCTACGCCCAGTGTCTTGAACTCATGCCCCCCCCAAATCAAGAGTCCCCTGTTCTACCAACTGAGCGGGCCAGGCACCCCTAAAGAGGCCATTTTTAAAAAGTCAGCATCTATCAGTGTATATGTAAAAGGTTATTATTAAAATCTGTTTATTTTGTTGGCTTTTCACATTAGTATTGAATTTTTCTTGCTTGTCGTAGAAGACAAAGAGGAAATCTTTCTTTTTTAGGGTGCCTACTCTGGAAACTACTCTTTACTCTCCAGTGCAAAAAGAAATTGCAGTAAACACTCTGGAGGTACTAGTCATAAAAGGCACCAAAATGCGTTGGTTTCATTCCTGTGTAGCACCTAGTATGAGTCCTCCCGCTCTGCGTAGTGTCACCCCTTCCCCAGGATTGGCCACTGGTTAATATAAGAAGTCCATAAACTTTACCTCTAACCTGGAAGGTGTTAGAAAAATGAACTTCCCGGTCTTTCTTGAACTACTACGATCAAGGTACTGCAGAAAAAAGAGGTATAGAAAGTTCTACTTTCTACTTCTCTTCACTCAGATCCTCCAAACTAATGGTCCTGGGATAAGGATAGGGTCAGTGCTGGTAGGGAAGCCTGTGACCACGGTTAGCAAGACTGTTTAGAAAATACTTGGGAACCTCACAGAAGGCCATTTGCCACCAATTTATGTAGCATCAAGTCATGGACCCTTTCCTCAGTAGAAAACCCATAGCATTTTTATCCCGTGATTACCTAGTCAGGAAAGCTGGCTAGTGATTCTGGTTGTTTTCTTAGACTTTTTTTGAAAAAAGAAGCTGTAGATCACATTTAAGAAGATATCCAGGAAACTTAAATATAATCCAGTTAAAGAAACACTCATACTTTTCTGGATTGTTACTGTGATTTGAGAGTTATGTGTAATTGTTGATGCTACTTAAGGTTTGAAATCCTGAAAGGGCATGCATTAGCATTTTTCTCAATTAGTCTGTGATTGAGAAAATTATTAGCTATTGACATTTTTGAGGAGTGGACACAATTATTAAAACTGATGTATTGTCCATTTGAGGTATTTTATACTTAATGATACATAACTAAATTGTTTCCAGAAATTTCTTTCCTTCCTCTTCCCTCTCTTCATTAATTTCTTTTAGACATGAAGAACAACCAAGGCCTTTTGTGTTACATACATGCTTGAGGAACTCATATGATGAAGTGAGATTCCTACAAATGTGTTCTCGGGTTCTGGTGTTTTGTCTCCTTCCTTCAAAGGATGTCCAGTCTCTCAGCTTACGTATAATGCTTGCAGAAATACTCACAACAAAAGGTAGACTTTTATAAATAATTCGTATTACTAATGTGATGATTATGCAGACAAATATGCTACATACTAATGTGATAACACTTTATATACACCTATGCAGACCTTGTATATTGTGGGACATATGGGAGCTAAGATATTTTCAGATTTTCAAACTTGAAGTGTCACTAGAAAATGGCATTATTTGGCCATCCATGATAAACAAGTTCTTTATGTAACATGTTGCCATATGCATACCTAGTCCATTCTGTTGTTTATTTTGACACAGGAAAATTAGTCCTTAATGTTCTTCACAGGGAAGCATCCATTTGGGATAGCTTTTGAGTTATCCAGGTCAATAATCTATACATCAATGAAAGAATATCTGTACGCAAACTCTAGTGTGAATTTACTTAAAATACTTTAAAATAGAAGATTCATTGATAATGCCTATATGTAATTTTGTGAACTTGGAATAAAAAAGGAACTGTACCACAATATAACGTAATTACTAAAGAAAGTATAATGAGGAAGATGCTTGGCCAGAATAAGAAAAATGGAAGAAAATATGACCTAAGGGAAATTTCTCTTACCTCAAAATCTCAAGTAACATTTCATTGGATATGCATTGATCGTCGCCTTTATTATCTGTGGTCATTAGCGGATACCAAACACAGAGAAAAGGGAATTTTTTCTTTTTTTTTTTGGCTTTATGATCCTGAGATCAACAGTGAGCTGAGATCAAGAGTTGGTTATCTAACCAACTGAGCCACCCAGGTGCCCCAGAAAAGGGAACTTTTTTTTTTTAAGGATTATTTATTTATTTTAGAGAAAGAGTGTGTGTGAGCATGTGTGTGTGGTGGGGGTGAGGGGCAGAGGGAGAGGGAGAGAATCCTCAAGCTGACCTGACGCTGGGCTTGATCCCGGGACCCTGAGATCATGACCTGAGCTGAAATCAAGGGTCTGACACTTAACTGACTGAGCCCCCCTCCAGTCACCCCGAAAAGGGAACTTTTTTTTTTTTTAAGATTTTATTTACTTGACACAGAGAGAGACAGCCAGTGAGAGAGGGAACACAAGCAGGGGGAGTGGGAGAGGAAGAAGCAGGCTCCTAGTGGAGAAGCCTGATGTGGGGCTCGATCCCAGAACGCTGGGATCATGCCCTGAGCCGAAGGCAGACGCTTAGCGACTGAGCCACCCAGGTGCCCCTGAAAAGGGAACTTTTTAACCTAAAGTTAGTAGGATGAGTTTATAGTCATATCATTGACTTTTTTTTTTTTAAGATTTTTTATTTATTTATTTTTGTGAGAGAGAGAGCATGAGCACGAGCAGGGGGCAGGGTGCAGGGTGAGAGGGAGAAGCAGACTCCCTGCTGACAAGAGAGCCTGATGCGGGGCTTGATCCTAGGCTCCTGAGCCGAAGGCAGGCGCTTAAGGGACTGAGCCACTCAGGTGCCCCTCACTGACTTTTTAACAGCTTCTTCCCTGAGGTCTGCTTTCACCAGTTGGGAGAATGTTCACTTTCATCTTTTGGCGGACAAAACACATTGAGCCTTATAAAAAAAATAATAAAAGGAAAAAAATCAATGTACTTAATTTTGATATCTTTGTTAGGAACTTGGGTTGCAAATGACTTTCTTTCATTATTCCTTTAAACTTAACTCATTTGTTAAAACAACCACTTGATTGTAGCCATAGTTGGTAGCATACCCAGAAGGAGCTGTGTGTACACGCACACACATTTTTGAATACTTGAGTTGTTTGTATTTTCCCCATTTGGGTAGTTTAAAAACATTTCCCAAATGTGGTTTCAGTTCTGTAAAAGAAAAACAATTCCTTTGAAGGACAATACCTTTTTCAGTGGTGCTTTCTTCTTCTTCCCACAGTCTTGAAGCCAGTAGTGGAGTTACTTAGTAATCCAGATTACATTAACCAGATGCTACTTGCCCAGTTGGAGCGCAGAGAACAGATGAATGAACATCACAAGAGAGCCTACACCTATGCTCCTTCTTATGAAGAGTTCATCAAGCTTATTAACAGCAACTCTGATGTTGAGTTCTTGAAGCAACTAAGGTATTTGATCTTTAATTATAGCATGACAGTAGCTACTAACTATCATTCTCTGCCTGGTTAGGTACCCAAAAAATGTGGTTGTCAGGGAGGCAGAAATAAAGGAAGTTCATAAATCTTACTATTCAGTGACAACTACATTTATCCAACTTCTCCTTTAGCAGAGGAATTAGTTTTTCCCCCCAGAGTATCCTGTTTTTCAAGTATTTAGGTTATAATAGCTTGAAAGCTGTTTAGTTGTAGGAGTAACTACTCAGCTGCTCAGATATTTACTTAGAAAAGCATGGGAAGGAGATGATGTGTTTTTAAAATTACATAATAGAACATTGCATTGATTTTCATTTTTCTTAGAAAATGCAGGCCCAGGTTTGGGAATCGTGGGTTCTTGACTAATTATTTTGAGAAAACTCATTTGAAATATACCCCAGGAGTCTCTTTGATAGGGGAGTTGAATCTTCCTTATTGTACTTGAGATATCTTAGGGGTGTTTCTGTTTTTGAATATTTATTCTTTATTCCTATAGTATATGCATAAACAGTATGATTATACAATAACAAATAGTTTGTGGATTTTCTAGGCGCTGTTTCTGTAGTTCCTCTTCTGTGTTAGTGTCCCCAAACAATAGTACATGGGGAAGAAAGGCAACTCTAGTATGTCCGTTTTACTTCTGATAAGTAATTTTGGTAAATCACAGATGGAAAATTAAATATTGGCTGAAAGGTCTTTGAACTCTTCGAGGATTTTAGATTTGCCACATTTGCCTCTGAACTAGGGTCAACGCTAAGGTGAGTTGTGCTGCTTAGTTTTCTGTTCTGGATAATACACTATTATAAGAGGTATACGTTGTAGAGGGTACCATGTTCTTGTAGACCATGTCATGTATTAATCTAGGTCCTGCAAATGTATAATGATGGCTTCAGTTGTATAATTGTGTTTACAGATAATTTAATTCTTAGGGGATGTAATCTCTGTAGATTTATTTATGCTTCTCTTTCCATGTATAATCTTGAATAAGCTATGTGGTACTCATTTATTAGAGATTTATAATCATTTGTGTCTGAATCTAGAAATTCCTTTTTGTTCATTGTGACCCTTGATCTGATAGAGAACCCAAAAGCCAATATCCCAGATTTGTTGTCTGGGGTTTACAGGTTATACCCACAAGGTCATCCTTATCATGACTTCCTTTGAAATTTAAAAGGAGTTTAAAGTGTCATTCTATAGAAAGTGAAAGAGCTCACAATGACAGGACATCCTTGTTGCCTCCTCTTCCCCTTAAAACTGGCAACACACACACACACACACACACCCCAAGTGCTGGTTCTAGAGATGCTATTCAGACGTACACTTCAGTATCGCTCTGCCTGGGTACTATTATACCTGCTGTTACCGGATGTACTGCATGTGGTATGACCAAGGTAACACTCTGTGGAATTACAATTTTCTCTTAAGACGTTGTTTGTGAACAGATGGTACCGCATGTTGATAAACTGTGGAGGCATTGCATTCCTAAGTACTTTTCCCCTGTTAAGCAGTCTTGCACAATACAGTCAGAAGTGGATCATTGGGTAACTTCAAGGAGGTTTAAGATAACAATCTAGGATCAATAGTGGCAGGTTCTTAACTGAATCAGTATTTATTCTACTTCCAGACTTATGAATGAGTGTTCTGTTTTGTGTATCAAAGATCCCAGCTCTGCACACATGTTGACATAGATAGTGGTATAACCAGAAAGTACCAAAAGACTTTTTTGAAATCAGGAGTCATTATTTTGGGCGATCAACCATTGGTACCCTAGCACAGTTCTGTAGGATGAGATGAAGGGATCTTGATCGGAATTGATGGTTTATCTTTTTCAAAATGTACTGGTCAGAGGCTCAGGGCCTTTTGAAATGCTATAGGTATTTTAATGTTGGCAGTTGGTCATCTAGTAGGTAAAGCAGTAAGTCAGTAAGAATTGGCTTTTAGAAAACAAAAGCCTCAGGATGATTGGACAACCTGCTTTTGTCACAGTAGGGGCATTTTGGATTGCCTTCACGTGAGTGGCCAAAGATGACACTAGGAATCCTGATTTGACATTTTCCCCTTTAAAACATGATGAAACAAAAATGGTATGCATGCTTAAATCTTTCTGTAAGTTCACTTCCTCTTGATATCATAAATAGGGCAACACTGAAGTCTAACACACTGGGTGTCCTGAAAGGCAGGCCCTCTGTTGAGCACAGAGAGGCTTAAGGGGCAGTAGAAATGCTGAACTAAAGAGCGTTCCCCCCCCCCCTAAACATTGAGATGTGGCTCACACCCCATTAAATTCACCATTTTGAAGTGTATGATTCAGTGGTTTTTTAGTATATTCAGGCTGTGCAACCATTACCTCTAATTCCAGGATATTTTTGTCATTTTAAAAAGAAGCCCTGTGCCCATTAGCAGTCAATCCCCATTCTTTCTCCACCCTAGCCCTTGGCAACCACAATCTCCGTTCTGTCTCTGTGGATTTGCCTGTTACGGACATTTCATATGAGTGGAATCATGTAACATGTGGCCTTTTGTGCTTGGCTTCTTATATTCAGCATAATTCAAGGGTCATCCATGTTGTGGTATGTAATTAATACTCTATTTCTTTTTTTGGCTGAGTAGTATTCCATTGTATGAATACACTGCATTTTGTTTATTGTTTTGTCAGTTGATGGATAATTTGGTTGTTTGCATTTTAAAGAATGCCTTTTGAGTTTTTGTTGAATATCTTCAGTAGTATTATCAAAAGATTCCTAATCTCTTCCTACCACCCATCTGATATATATTCCTATTTCGTATATTCCTGGTCTCTTCTGTGTCCTGCACTTTACTGTTGGCTTTTGTTTCCAGCAAAGTTCATAGAGTCCATGGGGAGGACATTCAGAGGTACTTTGGTGATTAGACTATCAAACTCTTAAAGTGCCCATTCCATTAGAAAACAGAAAGAATACATTTTCAGATTTAATTAAGTTGATATGATGACTGAGTGCAACTGAAATGACCTATTTTTCTGACCTCTGTCTCTTTACAAACTTTCAGTTCCTCATGTAAATCTTGGGAAATATGTTGATGACTTCCTTTGGAAGGGCTGCAAATTTCTCTTATAACACGGAGTCATATATGTTAGTCAACATCAGCTGTGGGATCGTGGTAATCCTGAAGAATATATAGTCTCCTTAACAGCTTGGCAAAGAACCTTGGGATAAAATACTGCGAAGGGCATTTTTCTGAATGATGGATATGCACATCCAGAGTTACTTTCTGAATACTCTTGTAAATACTGCATTATCCTGGGGCACCTTCCCCCGATCTATGACTATGGGACAATTCCTTGACCTTTGCTGTAGATAAACTTTCAGGCAGTTCTGTCTGATATAGTACTGGTGTGTCTTTTGTCCAGGGAGCAGTGTCCCTGTTCTTTGTATCTTAGGGTACTCTGAGGGCTAGCCTTTACTCTCTGCTTCTTGCACAGATTGAACTAGAAAGGCTACCAGGAACCACTCTGCAGAGGTAAAGGTTGATCTTTTAGCTCAAAAAAGGTGATGCTGCAAAAATTATCTGGCTACTGGGCTAATTATTGTTTATCTGATAGAGGAATTGCTCTCTATTGAAGGGTCAGGTCTACGTACTGTTATTGACAGGCAAAATTGCTTTTTATCAGACTCCTGTCTAAAGAGCCAGCATCGATGAAGCTTATCAGCTGCCTTGCACTAATGGAGTGGCTTTCTTCCATCATGGTCTGAACTATTTTGTTTTTCTTGTACAATTAGAGTACTCTGTCTGACTTTATAAGCATTTTAGGTCACTATCTTCAAATTGCTCTCAGTAAGATTTTAAGATATGCTGCCTAAGGCAGGGAATGTGTCTTAGTTTGACTAAGCAGTTGACAAAACCATCCACTTTTATTTCATACATATTTGGGAGATAGATGATGTTTATTTTCTAAAGGAATTAAAGTCATTAAGCTCTGCTGGGTTGGAATGCATTAAAAACAAACAACCAAATGAAAAAAACTTTGAAGGTCGTATTTGTAGCTCTGTGATAGTTTGTTTTTTTCTGAGTCAACATGAGCTGCTTTGACAGTAGGATTATAGAACTAGAAATGGTTCCTTTGAGTACACTAAACCGGTTTTTGGCCTTGGCTATATATTAGAATCACCCAGACTTTTAAAAAATGACAGCTGGTATCTCACTGTCCTTTGCAGCTACTTCCTTTTTCTTCTTTGCTGGCATCCAAGATGTTGAAGTGAGGATGTGGTGGACTGGTATAACATTTTGAATTTTCCAGCGTCTTCTAGTGGAAGCAGTGATCCACTCTGCTAACGAGACAGGAGCCAGAAATCTGAATGTCCTGTTGATGCAAGATATTAAAGGACAACTGAACAGATTCCCACTGCCCGTCTGGGTGGTGGGTTGACAACTGCAGTCAAGGAAGGCAAACCGGAGGTCAGAGCAAAGGGGCATCCGTTAGTGAGACTCGGCAATTACAGCCGTACTAGAGAAAGTGCTGTGTGTTCCTTTATTTTGAAGATAAAGAAGGAGTCGGAGTAAACATTAAACAAAGGGAAAATGAAAGGTTCTTGTCTTACAGAACCCCCTAGGAGGGAGCAGGCAGATCATGGCCCAGGAATACCTCCTGTTGCCTGCGTCGTGTCATTTCTCAGCGTGTTTGCACAAAGTGCTTTCTGAAAGCGATTTGCTCCTCCTTGAGAAATACACTTGCCTAGGCTTCTCCCCCAGGGATTCTTATCTAACTGGCCCGGGGTGGAACTGGGCATCAGTGGTTTTTAAACGCCCTCCAGGTGATTATAACATGCAACTAGAATTGAGAATCTCTTTTAAATGGAGTAGTCTTCCACTTGTTACCAAACTCCAGTCTCGGCTAGATGTTCTATAATCATTATATTCTAAGTCTTTGAAAACTGTTTATCACTGTTGGAGAGAGATAGTAACTATTGAGAAGAATATTGATTAATCCAGACACCTCATTCTTCTAGCATGTTTATTGTAATGAATGAAGGGGGTTTATCACTGGTGATCCTGAGAGATGCATGTAACCCGAGGTTTCCCAGCCTTGGTGAAAATGCCTTTTTGGCCCATATAGTTCTTTGTTGTGGGGGTGGTTCTATTTATTGTAGAATATTAGCATCACTGGCCTCACCCACTGGATGCCAGTACCACCCCCGTAGTTGTGACAACCAAAAACATTCCCCAGATATTGCCAGATGTCCTCTGGAGGACATCATTGTCCCTGATTAAAAACTATTACTTGAATTCCATGAAAAGATTGGAGATGCTTACATTAGGATTAGATTGAGATGGAGAGGATAGACAACCCACAGAATAATGATTACTTACCAAAGCATACAGGGTTTTTTCTTTCTTCTATGAAAGAAGTCAAGAACAGGCAGTCTAAGACTGGTAGGAGGGCTTTGCCCACCACAGGGACCCAGGCTCCTTCCAGCTCACTGCTCTGCCATCCTAGGAATATTGCAGAGTCCTCGTGGTTCAGGGTGTAGTCTAGAATGCTGTTCATCATATCCTAATTCCAGGAAGCAGAATGAAGGCAAGGAAAGATGGTGGCAAAGGTTATGCATTGACTCTCTTCTAAAGAACTACCTGGAAGCTACTTCATGACATTTCTGCTTATATTTTTTCCGTCAGGTATAATTATTCTGGGAAGCCTTAGGTTCAGTGAAAACTGGAGGATTCTATTACTAAGGAGAAAAGAAACCTAGATACAGAATGGGCACATAGCCATTTTTGCCACAGTACTACGTGTTGTGTAGTTACAGCAAGGCAGGATGGCGGTACTTCCCACAGAAACATTGGGCAAATACTATTTTCCTGGACTGGACATTTGCCAGAGTTAAAGAGATGCCAAGAAAATGCCCAAGAAGGGGAAACTTCTTTGTTTTTAAGCTACCATTTGTTGAATATCCAATATGCATTAAGTACAGTGAAGTGTCAGGTTCTTACCATCTGATCATTATAACAACTATGTGAATTAAGTATTACTACTCTCATTGTAGTCGAAGAGGGTAAAGTGACTTGCCCTGGATCACTTAGCTAGTAAGGAACAGCTGGGATTTGAACTCAGGTCTGTCTGACTTGAAATCCCACATGTAAAGGTGGGTAACCGGGTAGCCAGGTGGGCAGAAAAGAACATGACACACGGCCCCAACCTTGTGGGATTTCCTGCAAGTGTGGCGACCAGTCTCTACTGTCTAGGAGCCTTTGCAGGCACTAATCCTTGCATGGATAACGGTACTGCCTGAAGTCCCATCATTTGTTAGTGAAACAGGGATAGGCTGCCGGAGAAACAAGCCGTAATAAAGAAAATCGGGGCAGCCTGTCACTGCTATAATTTCATTTGCTTCCAGTCCAGTCTTTATTAGATTTTTTCAGTTCTGGATTTGTTTATTTCTGACCCCTTACTTAAAGAGTGACATGGAGAATCTAAAAATAGAGAGGAAATGCTAATAATGAATAAAAGGTTTAAAATTAAAAAGATTAAGTATTATTTCGCTTGGAGAAATGAAGGAAACCTTTTATCGAGTGTGTACTGAGATTGGTGTGTTTTCTGTTTTACTAGGATAAAGCAAGAGGGAATGACCATAATGAATAAGTTAATTTACGAGGTCATAAGGAATAGTGGAATGGGTTACTGAGGGAGTTTTCTAAATAGTTTTTCTTCAGATATTAAGGGGTTGGATTTCATCTCTGAATTAGTTTAGGTGCATTTGCATGTGAAGATTAATATACTAAAAATATTAAAATACCTAAAATTGCATGCTTCTGTGTAGGAGAATTTAAATTATGTGAATGTTTGGTGCTTTTAACAGTGATTCTGAAGATGTATTGTGAATCATGAGCAGTAAAATTGGATTATATTATAGAGGAACATGGAAGAAGAAATCAAGCGTAGCTTCAGACAAACTGCTACACCATGTCAGAAATCAGTAAGCACATATAAACTGTGAAGGAAAGGTTAGCGTGGGTGGGCAAGGAGATGAGAAATCATGAAGTATAAAACAAAGAGAAGCCTGGCAAATTTTTATGAGAAGAATAAATGAATATAAATTCAGTTTAAAAAAACTCATTAAAATGCAAGGCTGCTTATGGAAAACGTTCAAAAAGATCTTTCAGTTTTATAAAAAGTAAAAGTACATTGACTTCAGCATTTAATTTCTTCTGTTGGTGTCTGAGAAATAGCAGAGGGCACAGAGGTGGAAGTTAAACATATCGGAGAAAACAAAGTGTCTTCATTTAGGAGGAAAGGTAAGTATTGGAGGCAATGGAAAATTTGATCTAAGAAGGGGAAATTTGGGGATAAAGAAGTTTATGATCTCTCTGAAATTAAAGAATTCATGATGCGCTTATAATTGGAGTGACACTGGCTATGTGGGTAAGGTGTATCTGCTTCGCGAATGACCGTGAGGACCGTGAGTCCGTTTGCGGGAAGCACTCAGCCCAGGGTCTGCAGATCCCTAATTGTTAGCTACCGCTGTCGTTGTCGTTACCATCGTCAGACCGAGGACTGCAAATACGTGTCATTCCATCGTGAACACTGATCAGTTGCTTGTGGCCCACTAGGGCGCAGCATTTTATTTGGGGGTTTGTGGAGGCCTCTCTCCAGTCTGAATTCTGAACCACAAGAGGGCTAAGGAATAAGGCAAATGAAGGCCAAAAATTTTGCTCTTATTACTGATAGATGATGGAGAATGTAGTTTATATATGCAAGCGGTGACTCTCTAAAACTGAGTCTCAGAATCAGACATTCTTTCCTACCTGGCTTTGTCCCTGATCCTCCCTCCCTCCCATCTTTCTGGCAGATGCAGAGTCCACGTCCTTGGAGGCAGAGAACACGTGCTCTGAAGAGGAGAACTGAGGGCTGTGCTTCACATGCCCGGTTCTTCCTCCTCTGTGGTCAGGTTAAAGACCTGTTCCTTCTCTAGGGCCTAGAGGAGAGGATGGGAGAGAGCTGGAGAGAGGCCAGGGATGGAGCCCTTTATACTTAGAACGAAACATCAAGAGGCGGTGGTGGGGTGGATGGGTAGTGCTCTTTTCTTTAAAGCAAACAGGCAGAATTACGGTGCTGGGTCTCTACTCAACAGAGAAGAATTTTACGCTTCACGAGGTTCACTGAAGGAATGATAGTGAAGAGCGTAGAAGTGTGCTGGTAATTTTTAAAAACTGGCTTTTTCGGGGAGGGGTAAGAAACCCTGACTTGTGGCATTTGCTGGCTTCTGTGGTGTTAATACTAAGCTGCAGGATGACCTCTCTGAATGGGAAGTTGGGAAGAGAGTTGCTCAGCACACCCTGGACATAGTGTCTCCACCGTGCTGATACAGTAGACGCCGACACCCGTGAACATAGATAATAGCAACATAAAATTATTAGGAAATGACGGGTTTTAAGTACTTTCACCTTTTAAAAAGTACAGTTTAATCGCAAGTTTGTATCACTTTAATAATGATAGGTTTTAATTCCTGAGGAGTTAACAGCCAGCTCTCATGAGCCGACACAAGCCTTGTGAGCTGGCTCCAGCACAGTACTGCGTAGTGGCCACACATGCTCTGTCTTTTGAAGACCCTGCGCTAGACAGAAATGCAATTCTCCTAGAGGCAGGTGAGGGTCAGTAACACAAAAAGTCATCCTACAGCAAGCAGTCCAGCATCTAAAGTAGTCTCTACCAACAGACAGGGGCTCGAGTCGGATAGGCCTGGATTTTGCAGGCTCAGCTTGCCCTTGGCTCCCTTCCCTACGGGTGGTGTGGCCTTGGTGAGTCATGTACACTCTGAGCCTAGTTTTAACTGTGACATGGAGAAAGTAGTTCCTATTTCATGAGGCTGTTGTTATAATTAAATGAGATAATGCATCAGCACACTTCTGGAGACAGACATGCTAGGTTCCCAGTGAAGAGCTAACAATATAACCGTGAGCAGGAGAAAGCAACAGAACTCTCAGATCCTGACCCGAATAGGGTTAATGGATTACATGAGGCAACACAATCTCTTATGTCAGAAACACTTCAAAGTGTAGAAGAAAGTCATTACGACATTTTCAGTACAGAACATAAAACTAGGCAACTAAAGATGATATTCAGTAAACATTCTGAATGAACATGCTTCAGGCAAGAATTGAGAATGGAATATAACAGCAGTGGTGCTATACATTGGTCTATAAATAAATACTTTATGGTGATATTAATAGCTAATATAAAAATATGAGGAATAGTAGTAGAAATGAGGTGCAGGTAGCAGAGAGAAAAACTTTGGCCTCCTTGAGGTTAACTGAAGGACACCAGCTAGCCAGTGGTGACATAGCTTTGCTTGCTTTTGTGACATGTAATTTCCATAGACTTCTGGGAACCAGAAAATGAATATATGGTAACACGTTATTTTAGGAAAATTTAAAGATATAAACCAGATGAAGAAAATAGAAGCCACATTGCAAACACATGACAATACTTGATATCTTCCAGGTTATTTTCTGTATATATAGCATGAATTGTGTATGTGTGTTTATGTAAGTTCGGGATACCTCAGGCTGCTCTGGTCCCGAACTTTTTTTTTTTTTAATTTTTTATTATGTTATGTTAGTCACCATACAGTACATCCTTAGTTTTTGATGTAGTGTTTCATGATTCATTGTTTGCTTATAACACCCAGTGCACCATGCAATCCTCTCCTTAATACCCATCACCGGGCTAACCCAGTCCCCTACCCCCCTCCCCTCTGAAGCCCTCAGTTTGTTTCCCAGAGTCCATAGTCTCTCATGCTTCATTCCCCCTTCTGTTTACCCCCTCCTTCATTCTTCCCTTCCTTCTACCGATCTCCCTGCTATTTCTTATGTTCCATAAATGAATGAAACCATATGATAATTGTCTTTCTCTGCTTGACTTATTTCGCTTAACATAATCTCCTCCAGTTTCGTCCATGTTGCTGTAAATGTTGGGTAATCGTTCTTTCTGATGGCTGAGTAATATTCCATTGTATATATTGGCCCCAAACTTTCTAACTGGCGTGACTCAAATATAGTGTATAGGTGTGTGGAGATAAAGGTTTCCTCAGCCCTCCAGGTGGTTGTGTAGGGCCTGGGATGGCCGATGACCTTGGCATTCTGTTCACATATTATCATTTGCCATGTGTGCCACAAATGGAAAAAGCTCAGGAAGCATGCCTTAGTCTTTCTGTGGAATCAGCTGCCTTCTATACACTAGAAAAGTGGAAAACCAGTTTAAAATCCCCATTAGAGGAGAGAGCCTCTGACTACTCAGTCATGACTGGAAATACTTCCCCAGTTTGTGCTACAGCTCCCTGGCACTTCCTGCTTAGTACCATTAAACACACTCCGTGAGAAGATAGCCCTGAACCTTGTTGTTCTCCTCAGACATAAAAACTAAAATAAGAGTTTCCTTGGTTCATAATATTGGCAAAGATTAAAAATTTGACACCCAGGGTTGGCACGGATGTAGGAAAACAGACGACCTCATGTCCTGCTGGGAAGAGTACGAATTCTTGCCTTTCTGTAGCACCGTTTTATAATATGGAAAGCAGGTCACAAAATGTGCCTTCTTTCTGATACAATTATTATTCATAAGAATTTATTTTAAGGAAATAATCATGAACATGGGAAAAGATTTTTCCAAGACTGTTTCTTGCAATTTTATTTAAAATAGAGAGAAAAGCTCAAAATAATGGAATACCTAACAATTAGGGCTTAGTGAAAAAAAAAAAAAGTCGCCAGTCTGCACAACAGAGTGCCATTTAACAGTGCTGTTGCATCAGAGTATTTAATAATATTGGAAGATGGTATACATTGAAAAGGCTCTAAGGCCTTTTATAGCATAAATCCAGTCTCATAAAACAAACGAAAAATTTGTTTGAAGAGAAGCCTGTAAATGCTCACCAAATGTTAATTGTGATTGACTTTGAATGTTGTGCTTTGTATATTTTCCCATTTTCTTCAGTGAATATATGTTACTTTAGAGAAAGTAAAAATGGGTTCAGCCAGAGAAAATAAAACCTGCCCAGCCATTTATCAGGTTGGAATAAGAGATACTAAAGCCAGCTACAAAGTTAACAGGAAACAGTATTTTTTTTTTCCAGTATACATAGCAGCTATAAAATGTCATTCTTTGAATGAGTGCTGCTTTCTTATTCACTGAGAAACTTTGCTCTCTAAAATCTTAGATTTTGCCACTTGAAATTATTTTGGTAAAGGTGACACATCCTCTTCTTGCCTAGAGGGTTTCAGTCACTTTGACACAGAGAAGGACTCTTGTTTATGAGTCGATGTAGAGCTACAGATAAGGGGTTTTCTGGACTAACCATTCCATGTTTATTATAACTTTGTAGTTTCCGGGAAAGTGAGACCCTGGGTCTATGCGTAATGATGATTTACATAGCTCTGCTTTGAACCTGTCAACATACTGCTTCATTTAAATTTCATCTACACTCCACACTTCCCCAGAATCCCATAGAAGCTATCTTTTTTTTGGTTTGGGGAGACACACCATGTTTCTTCATGCTTATTGAAATGAGTCAATAAACCCGATTTTGTTGGACTTCAGTGACCTTCGTGGCCTTAAATTGATTAGGCTGAGACACTTATAATCAGGAGAAAAGTAAGGCTACTTTAAAATTTTTTACGTATATTTTACAAACATGCACACATATCATCTCCTTAAATACTGCATAGCTAAAGGATCAACCAACAGTGGTGTTAAGGGATAAAAATAATAGTTAATATTTATTAAACTCTCACTGTGGTTTGGGAACTATTCCAAATATTTTAAAGGTGTCATCTCATTTAATCTTCATGGCAATCCTATGAGGAAAAATACGGTTACTCTTCTTTCTACAGATGAGGACACTTGAGTTTTAGAAAGCTTAAATAATTTTTTCAGGGTGACAAAGTAAGTATTGGAAGCAGGATTTGAACACAGGCCACCTGGTGTCCGAGCTTGCCTGCTTAACTACTCTGCTAGACTTAGCTGGGAAACCGCTTTAGCGTAGCCTGCTGAAGTCACTGTGGCTGTATTTCTTTTCAGATGTTGTAACTGAAGTCCCTTTAAGTGAAAACATCATTCCTAGCCTAGCACAAAATAGCCTGTAGCAACTTTGAAAACATTATTTTTAAGTTTTAAATTTTTAGAAAACATGTTTATGTATATGGTATTCTAATCTGTTATTGCTAATTTTATTTATTTAATTTTATTTATTTTTAAGAGAGACTGTGTGTGTGAGAGAGAGGGAGGGAGTGTGGGAGGGGCAGAGGGAGAGGGAGAGAGAAAATCTCAAGCAGACTCTGCACTGAGCATGGAGCCGGACACGGTGCTCGATCTCATGACTCTGAGATCATGACCTGAGCCAAAATCAAGAGTTGGGAAGCTTAGCCACCAGGCACCCCTGTAATTGCTGATTTTAGTATAAAACCTATTTTAAACCATTTACCATATTGTACACCTGAGACTAGGATTTATTCAACTTTTGACTCTCCTAAGACATACCAGAATGTGCACATCCAAGACAGCTCTAAAATAGTAATTAAAAAAAAATGTGTAAGGTGTATGTAGTGAAATAAGATTAATATTTGGGTGTGTGTGTGTAAATAACTTAGAAGTCAATTCTAATAGAATTCCAAAGTTGTTTTGGACAATTGACAGTAAAAGGCAATGAATGTATATATTTCTAAGGTGATTGTTTTTAAGACTAATTTTATAGCATTTCAGGTGAGTTTGAGATGATGAGAAGACTTCAAAAATACAAACCTGCTCTGAGTCTTTATCAATGTAGCCGAGTGTTCAAAACTGAAGAGAGGTGAGGTGATAACTCTGGCAAGAGATGGCTGTCTTCGTGTGACCTTTTTCTTGGCTCTGGGATCAGAGATACTGGAGGTATCTCTTCCATAGCTGGAAAAGAGCCAAATTCTTATTAGTGGCTTCCTCTTAATATTGGAGTTTACATTATCATTTTGGAAAAACACATATTATACCTGTGCACTTTGGATCAAGAGAATGTTCACAAATATCGGTCCTCAGATTCTTGAACCAGACTCAGCACCAGCAAGGCCGTGTGCTCCTCTGGATGAAGAAAGCCGAGTGAGAGCTGACTAGCCCTGAAGAGCTGGCTCCCACAGGACTAGGAAGCCTGTGCCATCAAGGTGGTACGAGGAGGCCTCCAGCATTTGCATGTACAGTTGACCGTTGAAAAACATAGGGCTGGGATGCTAATCCCTCATGCAGTCAAAAGTCTGCATATAACTTTTAACTCCCCTAACACTTAACTACTACTAGCCTACTGTTGACTGGCAGCTTTACCCATAGCACATACAGTCAATCAGCACCTGTTTTATATGTGATATGTATTATGTGCTGTATTCTTACAATAAGCTAGAGAAAAGAAAATGTTAAGAAAATCATAAGGGGGGGTGCCTGGGTGGCGCAGTCATTAAGCGTCTGCCTTCAGCTCAGGGCGTGATCCCGGCGTTCCGGGATCGAGTCCCACGTCGGGCTCCTCCGCTGGGAGCCTGCTTCTTCCTCTCCCACCCCCCTGCTGTGTTCCCTCTCTCGCTGGCTGTCTCTCTGTCACATAAATAAATAAAATCTTTAAAAAAAATCATAAGGGAAAGAAAATACATTTATAGGACTGTACTGTATCAAAAAAATCTGCATATAATTGGACCCACACAATTCAAACCCATGTTGTTCAGGGGTCAACTATATGTTTTGAGCTTTTGTTGAGAATGAAAGTCATTTCCCACATCGTCTTTTGGTATCAAGTGAAGGTGAATTTTACACATTCAATAATCATCTTCAAATGCCTGTTATGTGCAAAGCACTGTGAGGAGGGTTTGGTATATATAAAGTTGAATTGGTTGTGGGTCCTTGGATTTATTCACCTGCTGTCGGGGTGTTTGTAGTCCAGATAGGAGCCCCATGTGGGTATAAATTGCTAAATAGGAAGCAAGATATTAAGATCAGGAGTGGAGTGCAAATTGCTAGAGAAGTGGGTAGGAGCAAATACTTTGTCTTGTAGAAGAGGGGAATCAGAGAACCCTGAGAGAGGAATCCTATAAACTGAGTGTTTAGGAACAAATAGGATTTCAGCAGATAAAGGGGAGAGGTTGTATGCACGAGGGAGAAGAAAGAGAGAGCAAAGGCTGGGGGTCAGGAAAGAGCTGAGTGTGTGTTGGGGTATTGCATGCAGTTTGGTTTGGCAGGAAAACGGTATCCAAGAGGGATAGAAGGCAGTGAGGCTGCAAAGATGCTCTGGCATTGGCCATGCTTGTATCTTGCAAAGGCCTGAGACAAGACAAACATTAACTCCTATTGAATTTTAGGGTAGCAGGAAAGTGGTCAAGAGCATGAACTTTAGAATCAGGCAGCCCTAGGTTATCATTTTGGCTGTAGTACTTAAAAGCAATGAGACTTCTTATAGATTTCTTAATCCGCCTGAACACCTTCTTCCTCTGTAATGTGGGGATAATTACAACACCTGTTATGAGAATTAAATGAGAGAAAGTATCTAGACAGGTAGCTGGTACTGAATGAGAGGAATCTGTGTAAGTGTTAGCTGGTATTTCATAATAATTTCATGGATTCATTTAAGAAATTTAACTCTTCACTCGAATAGCATGTGTCTCTTCAGTACCATTGATGACTCATTTGTTCCAGGCATGAATCACTAAGAATATCAAAAGAACAGATTGTTCGAAATATTATTTGTACCTGTTTAGTTTTATAGGTGATATTGTATATTAATGTGGCTTCTTGTCTTAGTTTGGGCTGCTATAACAAAAATACCACAGGCTGGGGGGTTTAAATAACATTTATTTCTCACAGTTCTGGAGGCTGGGAAGTCCAAGATCAAGGGGCTGGATATTTGATGTCTGGTGGGGGCCCACTTTCTGGTTTATAGAGGGCCTCCTTCTCACTGTAACCTCACAAAATGGAAAGAGCTCTCTGGGGTCTTTTTTTTTTTTTTTTTTAAGATTTTATTTATTTGAGAGAGAGAGAGCACAAGCCAGGGGGAGAGCAGAGGGAGACTCCCCACTGAGCAGGAAGCCCTATTCGAGGCTCGATCCCAGGACCCTGAGAACATGACCTGAGCCTAAGGCAGATGCTTAACCGACTGAGCCACCCAGGCGCCCCCTGGGATCTGTTTTATAATAGCACTCGTCTCATTTTGAGGGCACCACCCACAAGGGCTAATAATCACCTTCCAAAGATTCCACCTCTAAATACCATTGCACTGGGGATTAGGCTTCAATGTATGAATTTGGGGGAATGAAACATTCCGTCCATAGTATTCGTTAATATTTACTGAGTGCCTGTCATGTTTAGTGCCAACCTTGGTTCAATAGAATACAAGACAACCCCTGTCTTCCAGAGACTCATGATTTAGTTGAAGAGAAAAAGGTAGCATATCTTTCTTATAGACAATGCCACAATTTTGTCTTAGGCTCAGGTGTGTTATTTCTTAGAGAAGTGTTAGGCCCTGAAAGGACGGGCATAACATTTCTTAAGAGCACACCACTCTTTGTGGAGATGTGACTCCTTAAAACAGCAATATAAAATAGTAGATAAATAGGTACTATTTTTTTATTTTTGTGAGCGAGAGAGAGAGCGAGCCCTGTGTATATTTGATTAGTACAAAATAGAGTTTAAAAGTTATCTCTGAAAACAGTATTTTCTAAATATTCGATCTTTTCTTTTTCTCTCTTTTTAAATATCAGGTATCAAATTGTAGTAGAAATAATTCAAGCAACTACAATTAGCAGCTTTCCCCAGCTGAAGAGGCACAAGGGTAAGAACCAATTTGTTTCCAGTTACGCATTCCGAAGGTTCCGGGTCTATCTTTAGTCTTCTTTCCTGTCAGAGTGTTGACAAGTATGAACATTCGTCTGGCTTTTATTTAAACATTTTCCATTTATTAAAATAATAGTATAACAGTAGCATTAGAGAAAGTAAATATAACTTCATGTTAACAAAACCCTTTGTATTTCTGTGTTTCTTTAAGCTTTCTTCATCTGTAGTCATAATTTTTCAAAGACTGAAATCATTGGGTATAGAGTGCTTCTGTTTTTAAAGTAAGCATGATTTTAGTTTTTTCTCATTAAAATTTAATCTTAATATTCATTAATATTTCTAATTTGAAATATAATCTTGATAGTTATTTAAATGACTCCAGTGAGTTGATGTTTCATACTTTCTTTAGTCTTTTCCTTTAGTTAAGATTTATATTGTGAATAGCTTCTTTCCTCCTTCTACATTAAAAAAAAAAAGTTCTATTTTTCCCCCATTTGTTTCTTTTCAAATGAGATTTTTACCCAGGCATGATAATGAGGAATAATTAAAGGGTAAAGCTCTCAACTCCCTTATAGTTGGCCTGGGTCTAGCATAACCCCTTTCACATGTGAAGTTGAGGGTCATGTCACCGTCTAGAGTGCAAGTCTTGATTCGTGGCTGAAAGGCAGCAAACACCACCCCTACCTTGTAGGCTGGCCTTTCTGTGAAAATTTCCAGGACCACTCACGTCTCATCAGGGAGCAGAGTGTTAAAAAAGGAAGAGTTGGGTCAGAGCCTTAAAATGTGCTCCCAGGTTTCTAATCGGCGCAGAGGCAACAGGAAGCTTGGCCTGGGGACTATCCCTTGCGTCTGAGCCACTGACTGAGGTAGGAGCCGGGTAAAAAGGAGATGAAGGTACAGGCTACGAAGAGGCACTAATTCTTAATCTCTGCCCAGGAAGGAAGATTGTACAAATTTGTTCATTCAAAAAATGTTTACTGAACACCAGTGAGGCGATGATGATACGGTAGTGGACAAAACAAAATCTCTGCGTTCATCAAGCCCCTAAATGAGACTGGGAGGCAATCAGACAATGAGCAAATTAAATAAACAGTATTTTATATGGTGATATGTGCCCTTGAGAAAAACAGAGCTGTGAGATGGGGTGTATAGAAGGGAATGCTGGTCCAGCTGCAGGGGGAGGAAGATTTGCATTCAGATAGGGTCATTGGGGAAGACCTCACCTACCTGGTGACCTGGGAGCAAAGACCTGGGGGCCTATGGGTGTCTGTGGAAGGACAGGTGCAAAACTCTGAGGCAGAAGCATGTGGGGCTTGCTCGAGTTGCCTGGGTGGCTGGAAAGGGGTGAATTGGAGGAGATCAGAGGTGGCACGGGACCCCATTCTAAAGGGCCTTTTTAGTACTGCTGGGACTTTGGCTTTTAGTCGGCATGAGGAAGGAAGTCTCTGGAGGCTTTTGAGCAAAGGAGGTGTGATCTGATTGATTCCTGCAAGACTGTGGGCTCGGTTCCTCTCTTTTTTTCTCCTATTGTTCCTGTAGAGAAGATGCTTCATTTCAGACAGATGTTTTTAAGAGGATACTACTAGAGAGGGAATTCTAGTTGCCACCATTATCTTTCCTCAGTGTTCCTCCTTGATATGTGAGAGATACCTTAGTGAGAGAGATACCTATCCTTATTTTGTGGTGTTGTATTACTTTACTAGGGCTGCCGTAACAAAGTAGCACAGACTGAGTGGCTTAGACAACAGAACTTTATTTTCTCACGGTTCTGGAGCCTAGAAGTCCAAGATCAAGGTGTCCAAGCAGTGGCAGGGTTGGTCCCTCCTGAGGACTGTGAGGGAACGGTCTGTTTCAGCCTCTCTCCTTGGCTTGTAGTTGGCCTTCTTTTCTCTCTGTCTTCACATTGTCTTCCCTCTGCCCAGGTCTTTATCTAAATATCCTGTTCTTGCAAGGACACCAGTCTTATTGGATGAGGGTCCACACTAATGGCCCCATTTTCACTTAATCACCACTGTAAAGACCCTGTTTCCAGTTACAGTCATTCTGAGGCCCTGGGGGTTAGGAATTCATGAATTTGAGGGTGGGAGCCCATACAATGTTATTAAACATTGTCAGTGACACTTCTTACTTTCATGCTTCCATTTGCCATTTGAGCTGCTTCAGCTGTCTGGAGTATCCTGACCTCCTTCTATCAAGCATTGGGGGAAAGGCAGACAAGCTGAGCTCACTTGGGGCCTTGGAGCTGTTTTGCCTTGGGACAGAAAACAGAGGAGACCGGTTTACTTCTCTGAGGTCACTGGTTAACAGTGATTATCATCGTGGTGTAATACTCAGAGTGTAATACTCAAATGGATTTTCATTTTCTTGCTTTTTGCAAAGATAAACTGTCAAGATTAGTCTTTTATTATATATTTAGTATTTAACATGAACATTTAACACAAGAATGTAGGCACATTTTAGGTGTATATAAGGACAAATTAACTGTTGAGAATGTATTCTTATTTTGATGTATTCTGGTTGAATTTTGATTATAGCTTAGGTATTCAGTTTATTATATGTATTAGTTTCCTAAGGCTGCTATAGCAAAGTACCACAAACTGGGTGGCTTACATAAGAAAAATGTATTCTGTCACGGTTCTGGAGGCTAGAAGTCCCAAGCCAAGGTGTCAGCAGGGCCATGCTCTCTCTGAATGCTCTAGGGAAGAATCCCTTCCACACCGTTCTCTTAGCTCTCGGTGTTGCCAGCAGTCCTTTGGCTTGAACACATGTCACTCCAGTCCCTGCCTCTGTCATTACAGGCATTCTCCTTGTGTCGGTATCTCCTTTTTCTTATAAAGATACCAGTCATATTGGATTAAGGCCCACTTCAATTAAAATGAGCCCATCTAAACTTGAGTACATCTGCAAAGACCCTATTTCCAAATAAGGTCACATTCACAGGTACCAGCGCTTAGGACTTCAGATTATTTTTTTGGGAGATATAGTTCAACCCACAGCATTATAACTGATATGTTCAAGATAGCATTGTAGTGACTTTTTTTGTGAAAATGCTAGAAACATTTATTTTCAGTAAGCTCTCTGACCACATTAAGATGTGCTGCATTACTCTTCTTTTGAGTTAATTCTGGTCCCAGTAGTTAGCTTTTCTAAATTAGTCTCTTGGGGTACCTGTGTGGCTCAGTCGGTTGGGCATTTGACTCTTTTTTCTTCTTTTTTTTAAAGATTTTATTTATTTATTTGACAGAGATAGAGACAGCCAGTGAGAGAGGGAACACAAGCAGGGGGAGTGGGAGAGGAAGAAGCAGGCTCATAGCGGAGGAGCCTGATGTTGGGCTCGATCCCACAATGCCGGGATCACGCCCTGAGCCGAAGGCAGACGCTTAACTGCTGTGCCAACCAGGCGCCCCGGGCATTCGACTCTTGATTTCAGCTCAGGTGATGATGTCAGGGTCCTGAGTTCGAGCCCACACTGAGCAGGGAGTCTGATTGAGATTCTTTCTCTCCCTCTCCCTCTGCCCCACCCTTTCTTTCTGTCTCTCTCATTCTATCTCTCCAAGATAAATAAATAAATCTTAAAAAAAAAATTAGTCTCTTTTAAGTCCATAATAGGGTTCAAAGTAAGAAATAAAAACTCAACAAAAAGTAAGATAGCTGAAACCATTAGTTGATTTCAGCCACAGTGTGTCTTCACGTCCAGAGCAAAGACAGGTTCCATGAAATCTGCACTCTGGCAAAATGTGTGGGTCTGTATAAGAGTGAAGGGAAGAATAGTAGGGGGAGGAGGGCAGTAAATTGGATTTCATCAGAAGTTAAAAACTTGTGTGTGTCACAAGAAAGTACAAAGACAACCCACAGAATGGGAGAATGTATTCGCAAATCATGTATCTGATTGTATCAGAATATATAAGGAGCTCCTACAACTCAGTAATCAAAAGACCATGTAATTGAAAAATGGGCCAAGGATTTGCATCGACATTTCCCTAAAGAACCTATACAAATGGCTAACAAGCACATGAAAATATGCCCTACATCATTCCATACTAGGGAAATGCAAATTAAAGCTAATATGAGTTACCAGTTTACACCACTAGAGTGGCTAAAATAAAAAAAAACTGATAATATGTGTTGGTAAGGATGTGGAGAAATTGGAACTTGTATATGTTGCTGGAGGAGATAGAAAACAGTCTGGCAGTTCTCCAAAATGTTAAACATAGAATTACCACGAGACCTGGAGTTTCGACTCCTAAGTACATACCTAAGAGAAATGAAAACATACATCCACAAAAAAACCTGTGCTTGAATGTTTGTAGTAGCATTATTCTTAATAGCCAAAAAGTAGAAACAACCTGAATGGCCATGAACAAAAGGTGGTATATCCATACAATGGAATATTATTCAGCAATAGTAAGGAATTGATTCATAAAATACATCAGTAAGTATTAATACATGCTACAGCATGGATGAACCTTGAAAACATGATAAGTAAAAGAAACCAGTTATAAAAGACCACATGTTGGGTGATTCCCTTTATATGAAATGCCCAGAATAGGCAGATCTGTACTGACAGAAAGTAGATTATTGGTTACCTGAGGCCGTCAGCATAGAGTGAGGTGAGGTGGCGTGGGAAATGAGTGCAGGCCTGAGTATGAGGGCTAGCGGGTACAAGTTTTCTTTTGGGGATGATGCAAATGTTCTTCTACATTTAGATTTTGTTAAGGTTGCACAACACTGAATATACTAAAAACCATTGAATTGCATGTGGTAAATGGATGAAATTTATGGTATGTGAATTATATCTCAGTAAAGCTGTTTAAAAAAAAGGAATGAGAAGGTAGAGACTAAAAATTCAGCTCGTGGCAAAACTAATTTCAGTGTGTGGCTGCCATACTGGACATTACAGGAAGTAATCCAGAATTTCTAGGAGTTTTTAGCATTTATTCATTAACTAAATGAAGCAGCATGTTCAAGTGTCCAGGCTGGTCTCTGGCAGGTAAATGCTTAGTAAAGTTGAACTCGAATAATAAGTAAAGTCTTATTTTATAAGAGCTCTTTGACCAAATGTATTTCTTTTTTTTTTTTTTTTTTTAAAGATTTTATTTATTTATTCGACAGAGAGAGAGACAGCCAGCGAGAGAGGGAACACAAGCAGGGGGAGTGGGAGAGGAAGAAGCAGGCTCATAGCGGAGGAGCCTGATGTGGGGCTCGATCCCAGAACGCCGGGATCACGCCCTGAGCCGAAGGCAGACGCTTAACCACTGTGCCACCCAGGCGCCCCTGACCAAATGTATTTCTAAGTTTACTCTAAATTCTAATTGGATCGTTCTGGTTTATCTCTTTGGCTTTGAGCGAGAGAATCTTTCTCAGAGACTAGGACTCTGCTTCTTGTGTATGCAAAACTAGCTTGAAACAACCTTACAGGCTTAGAGTTTGGGAGAAGTGATCTCCATGCGAGGGGGACTTCACGTTGGGCTCAGAGGACAGAATGTGTGCTGGAGAACTTAGTGGGGAGAACCAACTTGGTATTGCTTCACAAAGCAAACTCTCACACTTTATGTAGCCACACGTAGCATATAATAGTGGGAAAGTGAGTGTGACCAAAACAAAGATTTTTATAATTATCTTTCCAGTTTAGTCTGTGTATCACTAGAATGTTTTGATAGAATATTTACATTATATTTTTGACTAATTCCATTTAAAAAGAGTGTTCAGGGGCGCCTGGGTGGCACAGCGGTTAAAGCGTCTGCCTTCGGCTCAGGGCGTGATCCCGGCGTTCCGGGATCGAGCCCCACATCAGGCTCCTCCGCTATGAGCCTGCTTCTTCCTCTCCCACTACCCCTGCTTGTGTTCCCTCTCTTGCTGGCTGTCTCTATCTTTGTCAAATAAATAAATAAAATCTTTAAAAAAAAAAAGAGTGTTCAATATTTTTATAAGTTTATTTGATTTATTAGATTTTTGAAATCTTATAAAAATTAATTTTTGATAAAATAAATAATTAAAAATTTTCTCCCTAATTGTATTCAGGTTACGGTTAATGGCATGGTTAATGATTCAAGTCTATTTATGTTCATATTTTTATAATAAAACATTTCGGTGTAGTGCCACTGGACATTATAGCCCTAGCAAGGTTAAAGAAACCATATAATACACAATCACATATAAATGGAAATAGAAAAATGAAAGCTGGGGCGCCTGGGTGGCACAGCGGTTAAGCGTCTGCCTTCGGCTCAGGGCGTGGTCCCGGCGTTCCAGGATCGAGCCCCACATCAGGCTTCTCCACTGGGAGCCTGCTTCTTCCTCTCCCACTCCCCCTGCTTGTGTTCCCTCTCTCGCTGGCTGTCTCTCTGTCAAATAAATAAATAAATAAATAAATCTTAAAAAAAAAAGAAAAAGAAAAATGAAAGCTGATTATTTATAAAATCTTTTTTTTAAAAGATTTTATTTATTTTGACAGAGCGTGCAAACGGGGGAAGGGGCCGAGGGAGAGAGAGAATTTCAAGCAAACTTCACCCTGAGCATGGAGCCTGAATTGGGGCTCAATCCCACGACCCCAGTACGCTGGATCGTAACCCAGCCTAAACCAAGAGCCAGATGCTCAACCAACTGAGCCATCCAGGAGCCCCTATTTATGAAATCTTTCAGAAATATTTTTGGAGTATTCTGACTAGGAGGGTGATGCAATGTCTGGGAATGAGGTATTGCAGTCTGGGACCTGGATAATGGTAGTACAGGGACGGGCTTGAAGGAAAAATAGCTACTTGCTGACTGATTGGATATGAGGAAGAATCAGATGATGGGAAATTATCCTGCTGGTACAACTTGCTGACTTTACACATGAGGAAATGGCTATCTGGAGAAGTTAAAGATCCTAATTTCTATCTGCAGCTGTTTCTCTAATGTCCCATTGCTTTGGGTTGGTGAGGTGTTCAGGGTGGAGAAGAAACTGAACTAGGGCAGCAGTTTGGAGACCTTGTTCAAGTGAGCTGCTCTTGCTAGCTTCCTAATGAAACCTGGACACAGCCTTAAATTTCTCTAGGATTCCATTTTTTCAGTCTTCAGATTGAGTGCTCTAGATGGTCATACAGGGTTTCTCAGTGAAGACATCGAAAGGTTAAGGAATGTATACAGGGGACTGGTCTTGGGCATTCTAGATTTGCAGGACTGGAGGATGAAAAGTATCTGTTTGACTGACTTATTTCGCTCAGCATCAGTCAGAGGAAGAGAAATACCATATGATTTCACTCATATGTGGAATTTAGGAAACAAAACAGATGAACATAGGGGAAGGGAAGGAAAAATAAAATAAGATGAAAACCATAAGAGACTCTAAACTCTAGGGAACAAACTGAGGGTTGCTGGAGTGGAGGTGGGCGGGGGGGATGGGGTAACTGGGTGACGGGCATTAAGGAGAACGCGTGATGTGATGAGCACTGGGTGTTATTTGCAACTGATGAATCACTAAACTCTACCTCTGAAACTAATAATACACTCTATGTTTATTAATTGATTTTAAATAAGTAAATAAAAAATAAAAAGTACCTGTTTGGCATTTCTAAACCAGGATTCACACTGTAGAGAAAGAATGTGACCTTGCAAGGAAATAGTTGTATGTTACCAGTGTAGAGATAATAGTCTTCTATTTATGCTGTCTCCAAGTCACTTATCTTTGCAGAACTGATGGCATGTTCTCCATTATTGGAGGAGAGCAATGTATACCGGTCTAAAGTGACTTTCCCTAAATCATTGTATCATCTGCTGTCTCACTGTTTAAGTTCATTATGTAGGTGGCTTCCATTTTAAATAATTAGGTTGTTATAATTTAGGTGCACATACTTTTTTTTATAAAAGAGGAAGATCAGATTTAGCATTCTCCATTGTCCTTCCTTTTTCTTTTAATTGAATATTCAGTAACATATCAGATCTTATAGGAAGTAGTTATTGTTTGTGAGATTTGGAGTTTTAATATGTGGTTGGCCAATAATAGGTTACCTTAAAAGCTGGTTTTAGATAACTACTATATCATTCCTCAAACTGATCTTTTCAAACAAATTTGTGCGTTTATTTTCCTCCCTGTAAAAGTCATCAAGGAAAGTTACATTTTTAGCATTAAAGGCTCCCCCAAACATAATTGTTGAGTTGCTTTTAGTGATCTTTGAATTTTAGGGATAGTATGCTTTAGTGAAAATAGGCAAAGAATCAGGGAAAAACCTCAGGCAAAGACTCAGGGAAAGAATCAGACAAAGAATCAGGGAAAAACCTCAGTCTGTTAACCTCTTGCCACAGGCCCTGCCTGCCTGCACTGGTTTCCTTAAACCTGGAAAATCAGGCTGTGCTCATTTAGATCTGTGAGGGACCATGTAGCAGTTCTACCAGGTTGTGTGTGCGATTGTAAGCACTTTCACTTCCAGTGCTGTTTCTCCTTATTTCCTCATTATTTCTGTGAGTGGGAAACTGAAGTTTTAAAAAAGAATGAACAGATGGAAGATCCTAAGAATATTTTAGGATTCAACCTAGAGATGGGAACTTTATTTATGAATGTAGTGATATATATGTACTATAAATATAGTTTTGTTGTTACATATAAAGATGTTTCTGGCAAGTCTTTTACTTTTTTTAAGATTTATTTATTTATTTGAGAGAGAGAGAGAGCACGAGCAGGAGGGACAGAGGGAGAGGGAGAGATAATCTCAAGCAGACTCTACGCTGAAGGCGGAGCCCAATGTGGGGCTCTATCTCACGACCCTGAGATCATGACCTGAGCTGAAATCAAGAGTTGGACGCTCAACTGACTGCACCCCTCAGGTGCCCCCCCCTTTTTAAAGATTTATTACTTATTTTAGAGAGAGAGAGAGAGAGAGAGAGAGAGCAGGGGGGAGGGGCAGAGGGAGAGACCATTGTGAAGCCGACTCCCCATTGAATGCGGAGCCCCGTGCAGAGCTCAGTCAGGACCCTGAGCTGAAATCAAGAGTCGGCCCCTTAACCACTGAGCCACCCAGGCACCCCAAGTCTTTCTCAGTCAAAATTAGTGACAACTAAGAGATGTTATGCAATTGTGAAAATACTTTGAACATTTAAGGAAAAAATGTCGTATAGCAGGTTGGGAGAAATTACCTGACTGCAACCCCTCTGAGACCTTAAGGAACCAGCCAGGTAACTCAGGATGACAGAGGGCCTGGAGACTATTGTACTTTGTATATGCATGAAGGGTCAAAATAAGGCTTTTTTGAGGCTTCAACAAACTCCAGCAAACGCACATAAAACTCTGCATGTGTTTTAGATTCACTGTAATTAGTATATCATAAATGAGAAACAAATTCCTCTCCTTAACAAGGTAGAAATTTTAATTTGATTTTTGATGGCTTTTTGGGGGGGGAGATTTTTATCTTTTCAAGAAATAAGGTATCAAATGATTTTCGACACCTTTACGGAGCTTCAGTGCTTTAATTGCTGATATGATTCTAAGGAAGGTAAGTCCTAGGAAAAAAATCATATTATCAAATTCATCTTCTTGTATTACTGGTAAGAAAATTTTATTAGGTATAATTAAGGGGAAAAAGGTCTTAGAGAAAACTTATAAACACTGAAAAATTTGAAACAATTAGTCTCAGAAGTTTTAGTTTGTTCACAAAATTTTCTTGCCTCTGACCTTATTTTATCATTCATCCTGGCCAAATGTATTGACTAAGGCCTGAGTTTTCCCCACTAATAACCTTTAACTGCTTGTTGGTCATGGAATTTAGGCAGTTTATCCAAGTCCAATTAGCTAATTTCAGTGAACTTTTTTCAGTCTTCATCTTCTTTGACCATCCAGTACATTTGACATTGTTGACTGTACTGGCTAACACTTTGTCTCATTCTCGTTTGTTTTTCTGCTTGCTTATTCTTCTCTGTTCAGCCTTTAAATGTTGGAGTTCCTCAGGATTTGTTTCTAACTCTCTCATTATTTTATACCTGTGTGGTCCAATAGAAGAGATATTAATCATTAATGGCTATTTAAATTTAAATTAATAAAGGTAAATACAAATTTAAAACTCAGTTCTTTAATCATACCAGTCACATTTCAGTTGTTTGGTAACCATATGTGGCCGCCATGTTGGATAGCACAGAATGAACATTTCCATCACCACAGAAGTTCTGTTGGGTAGCACTGCCTCTACCCTTTCCCTGGCTAGTCTTCTCTTTCTCTTATCTATATGCTGATTAGTCTCCAAGTTTCTATCTACAGAACCTCTATGCTTTCACTTTTCTACTTATTACTGCTTACTCAGTGTTTTTATTTGGATATCATAAACAGACCTCCAAATCAAAATGTCCAAATCAAAGTACCACATAACTGGTCACCCTCTTAGTTTCTTGTTTCAGTGAATGGGAATACCATCCATCCATATGTCATACACTAGGAGTCATCTCTGTTCATTCCTTCTTCACCGTGTACTATGTCTAGTCCGTTACTGGCACACAGATTGACCTCCTAAATATATCTCACCTCTGTTCTGTTTCTCTACACAACCATCTTCCACTACCAGGCTCTCTTGAACTATGGTAATAGCTTCTTAATTGGTCTCCTTCTATCTACACCTGCCCCTATTTAATATATTTTTTCATATTGAAGTCACAATGATTAAAAAGAACATGCAGGTGTCATCATGTTACCTCTGTGCTTCCAACCCTTCATTGTCTTCCCATTGTTCTTAGACATGCAGCCTACAAGGACCTGCTTGCCCTGGCCCCTGTTTCTGTCTTCAGCCTCATCTCTTGCCATTCCACTCCCTCTCGTTGTACTCTAGCCACACTGTTACTTTTTCCTCAACTCACCCTGATTCATTCTGCCTCATGTTCCTTGCCCATTTTTCTGATTTTTCTTAGAATGCTACCCTACTCTCAATCTCACTCTGTCTAGGTAATTCCTACTTATCTTTATATTTTATCTCAGATGTCTCTCCTCTGATCACAAGCCCACTTCCTCTGATTCTGGGTAGGTAAGAAAGCTCTTGAGTTTTTAGGATCCCTCATGTCAGTAGAGAATAATGTACACTGGAAGAAGTCTTTTTTTTTTTTTAAGATTTTATTTATTTATTTGACAGAGATAGAGACAGCCAGCGAGAGAGGGAACACAAGCAGGGGGAGTGGGAGAGGAAGAAGCAGGCTCATAGCGGAAGAGCCTGATGTGGGGCTCGATCCCATAACGCCGGGATCACGCCCTGAGCTGAAGGCAGACGCTTAACCGCTGTGCCACCCAGGCACCCCTCTGGAAGAAGTCTTAATCACCAGAAATAGGTCTTTAGTCATTTAGCAGACATTTCTTTTTTTTTTTTTTTAAAGATTTTATTTATTTATTCGACAGAGATAGAGACAGCCAGTGAGAGAGGGAACACAAGCAGGAGGAGTGGGAGAGGAAGAAGCAGGCCCATAGCGGAGGAGCCTGATGTGGGGCTCGACCCCATAACGCCGGGATCACGCCCTGAGCCGAAGGCAGACGCTTAACCGCTGTGCCACCCAGGCGCCCCATCAGCAGACATTTCTTGAATGCCATTATGTGTTAGGCACAGCTATACAATTAAAAAATTGTCTCTGACCTTAAGGAGATCATAGCCTAAAAAGGAAACAGGGAGACACGCATATAAAATTATAATACAATTTGCTAAATGCAGTGAGAGTTGCATGTTCAGGATTTAGTAGTGGGACAGATGTGTGGAGTAGTCAGCTCTACCTGGAACAGAGGTCAAGAAAGACTTTTTCTTAAGAGTAGCAGAGTTGAGTTGGAAAGATTGAGTGGCCCTCATTTTCTTCTGGGCTTATCAGGTGGATATGGATAAATGGTACCACATGTCCACAGACAAAGAAGACAGTTGTGGAATGGCCTCCTGTGTATGAGCTATGTCAGATGAGACACTGTACTGGTGCTTAGCATGTAATGAAGAAATAAGGCTTGATAGGAAGATGGGGGCCGATACTAAAGAGACTTGTAAGCTATCTTAAGAAGTTTGGACTTAATTCTGTAGAACAGTGGTTTTCAAGCTGTAATGAGCTTCAGGATCACCTGGGGGCTTGTTACAATGCAGATTCCTGGATTCTACCCCAGAGGTTCTGATTCTGGAGATCTGGAGTGGGCCCTGAGAGTCTGCAGTGTTCACAGGTTCCCCAGTAATGCTGATGCTACTCATCCAGGAACCACACTTTGAGAGCCACTGCTGTAGATAATGAAGAGCCACTCATGTATTAGTGTTTGTGTTTTAGTAGCCAACTCTTTAGCTTTTTATTTACAATTAGAGCAGCCAGAGTAGTTGAGTAATAGTCTGTTGAAATAAGCTGACTGCTATGGTCTGAATGTTCATGTCTCCCAAAATTCTTTTTTTATTTAAAGATTTTTATTTATTCATTTAACAGAGAGAGAGAGAGAGAGAGAGAGAGAGAAAGTACAAGCAGGGGGAGTGGCAGGCAGAGGAAGGGAGCCTAATGCGGGGCTCTATCCCAGGACCCTGAGATCATGACCAGAGCCAAAGGCAGACACTTAACTGACTGAGCCACCCAGGAGTCCCCAAGAATTGAGTTTTTAAATGGCCCATGGCAGCCATGTTTGCTGTCCCTGCCTTCTGGGCCATGCATGTCCCTGGAAGGTCATAGACCTGTCTGGGTTTCCTGACCACACAGTCTGGTGCCTCTTGGCAAAGGCTGGACATGGATCTTGTGTCTCCCAAAATTCTTACATTGAAATCCTAACACCCCCAAACATGATGGTATTAGGTGGTGAGGCCTTTGGGGGGGTATTTAAATCATGAGGGTGGAGCCCTCATGGATGAGCCTAGTGCACTGCTTTTATCAAAGAGGCCCCAGAGAGAGCCCTCGCTTCTTCTGCCATGTAAAGACATGGCAAAAAGGTGGCCATCTGCATCCTGGAAGAGGGCTTTCACCAGAACCTGCCCATGCTGGCACCCTAATCTTGGACTTCCAGTCTCCAGAACTGTGAGAAGCAAGTTTCTGCTGTTTATAGCCACCCAGTCTGTGGTTATAGGTGCTTGAATGAACTAAGGCACTGGCCAAGTATAGGAACTCTAAGTAGTACTAGGACATACGCTGAATTGTCCCTGCAGTTTGGTGGGAATAAGTCCAGGATTACAGCTCCCTTTTTAAGCCACCTTTTCTGTTCTTCTGTTCTGAATCCTGAAATGTTATGAAGAATAGTGAAGGTGATTCAAGAGTAACATTTATTCAGCTGACGGCAATAAAGGACATGATGTTGATTTCAGTCTGCCAGAAACTGTGAAGTATAAATAGTACACCCGAGGGAGTAATATGCTCGTAGTATAGATAGGGGGGGCTTTGGTCAAGTTGCGCATCTTCTTTAGTGTTTAACTAGACAGTTTTAGAATTGAATATGTTAAGTAGAACTATAGAAGACCTTCAGAAAATATGACATATGTATATAGACACAGACAGTTGCTGATAAGAACCATTATGATTTCCATTAGAAATTATTTTATAAAGATAATATGCACCTTCTTTGTCTGATCTTGCATTTAAAGGTGCCCCTGCCTGAAAGAAGGGAGCTAATCTGTAGACTCCAGTGTACTTCTCAGGGTCCTTCCTTGTGCTTTGATGTGATCGGATTTTCTAGCATTGCAGTAATCAGATACAAACAGTTCCTAATTTATGAATGACCTAAACTTAGAAGACATCCCAGCCCATGGCTATGGGGGCCCTTGCCAGGGTTTGTCCCTGCCCAGCCCTCCTGCTGTGAGTACTGCAGCCTCTGACACCTGCTATCCCTTCTCCAGCATCCTGCCTGGCTCCCTGGTCTCCATCCCTCCTCTGCCTGGAGGGACTAAGGGCTCAGGGCACTTCCACTACTTTCTGTATAGTCCCATAACATTATAGCCAGTCCTTTTCCCACCTCTGTACCCCAAGATAACCTTAATCATCATATATTCTAACACTGCATTTATACAAATGAAGTTCAGGTCCAGAGATGGTAAATAATATACCTGGTATAACTAGAACTAGTTAGTCACACACAGATCTGGAACTTGAACCCAGATCTCCTGATTTTTAGTTCTGGTCTCTTCCCACTGCACTCCTTATTCACATAGGTAGATGTTATGAAAGTCTTGTTCAAAACTTACAAGTTATTGGGCTGGATCTGTGTTCTAAGTGTATGTCTCATGCCTGTTCAACTCATGGTTCCAATTTGGGAGCGGATCTCCCCTAGTTATTGTGTGGATTTAGTTCATACGACATTATTACTTTAAAAATGTATTGCAAGCATGTTGGAGGGCTTTAAACCAAAGGAAGTGCTAGAAGTTTCAGTACTTGAGATATTTAAAGGAAGGAAGAAAAGGTGTACTATAAGCATACCTGACCAGGCTGGGTCAGGTCAAACTACCAGCTCTCTGTAGCCTTCCCCATTATAACATGAGTGCTTCCGCCATCAACGTCTGCTATGATGTCTGCTATTCCTTGAGTATGCTTTCTGCTAAAGTGGAGTGACACTCAAGACTGAAATTCAGGTGTTGGATGTGGTAAGAAAACCCCATTTGTTCTTTTTGAAAAAGAACATACTGACCTCAAGCTGAAAAGTAAGATAGATAAATATATATTTATATATATTTTAGTTCCTGGGCAACTTTTGAGGTGATTTTCAGATAATTTTGAAGAAATTTGTGATGATTAGTAACTACTGAGAATTGCTGTTAGTTTCATGTTAAGAAGTTGAGGACCATTTCTCATTTTGAAACTTGACTAGTCCCTTGGTAAATACATACCCATAAATACATATCCTCCTCTCAAGAGGGTTTTTTAAAACTTCTATTTACATGTACAAGAAAGATTCAAAGGATTGTTATTTTGTCACTATGGATACGAGTTGAGGAATGGAGGCCCAATATTTTCCGGTGAGGAACTCCTTACCTCAGGGGCCTGGGGGTCAAGAGCAGGCCTGTGCATCCTGGGGAGGAGAGTCATATGTTGGGGAGTCAGGGGAACGGGGCAAGTGTGCAGCCTCGTCTCCTTAACTGTCACAGAGTTTGTACCTCTATGTTAGTACTTCTCAGTGGGGTGGCGGTGCAAGGCACAATCCCACCCCCAACCCCCAGGGTGCCTGGGGCATTTGACAGCATCTGGAGACCTTATTGGTTGGCCCATCTGGGGGAAGGGATGCTGCTGGCATCTAGTGGTAGAGGCCAGGAACGCTGCTCAGCGTCCCACAATGCACAGGATGGCCCGTAGGAGCAAAATTTATCCAACCCCAAATGTCAGTAGTGCTGATGATGAGAACCCTTGCTCTTTTACCCACCGACTCCCCCAGTCGGCCTGCCGGGAGAGTGCTGCTATCAGGAGATGTCTTGGGATTTGGTAGCGTGCTATGAGGAAAGAAAAGATACCCTGCTCGTGACATTCTCTAGGACCTGAGAAAGAAAGTGGTGTCGTGTTAATCTGCTTACACTCATGCTGTTTCTGGAGTCCTTAGTTTACACTATAAATGACTTCACTCTCCTTTGCTTCATTAGAAGTCGAACCCAACAGTTCTCCCTGGAGTTTGTATTTTACTGCTCGACACTTTACTTGCTTGTGGAAGAGCTCTATTGTGGGCAGAAGGTTTAAAGCAAAAAGCAGTGCCAGGTGTTGTCCCTAGGTCTCCTGTAATGTCTTCGTAGCTAAAAGCATTCACCCAATGTCTAATCTGAATTTTTTTTTTCAGCAGAGGAACCCAATGAACCCATTTCCTTTTGTTCTGGCTTCAGTAGAATCTGGACTATCCAGAAGGAAGAACACTAAATATTTATAATTAATTGCTTTAGAATATTCTATCACTTATGTGTTCATCTTGGCACCTATTTCAAGGGCCACTGCTAGTCAGTGTTTCACCTGCCACTATTTATCTTCTTGGCCTTCTTTCTAAAGCTAGGTCAGACAGTTGTGTGATTCACCAGTTTGTAACAATGCGCAGTGTTCCCTAACGCTCTACGGAGAGCGAGCCATGTAAATCTGGCTTGAGCTGGGCCACAGTGTGTTGTCACGTACCCACTGGCCTATACTTTTCGTGGCATGAATATTTCCTGACTGAATGGGTTTTCAGGTCACAGAGCAAATTCATCTGCATCGCTGGATTTATAAGGATTTTGGCACGACAGACACACGGGCCGCATGAGTTCCATGTTAGTCACTTAGCACTGAACGTGGTATTAGTTTTCTGAGGCAAAAATAAACAGAACTGCCTAAGCAACAAGCTGCATGGAATTCGTCAGCAACAGGCTTTGTGATCAGACAATGGCATTGTGTTCACGTGAGCTGGGGACATTCGAGTAGAACACGAGAATATTCTTCTCAGCCCTGCAGCTGGGTTTTGGATGAAGGTTTATTCTCTTTTTCCTTCTTTTTGGAACTTGCTTCTAGTTTTTGTGCTCTTGGCTTTTATGCTTTCTAAAGAGAATTTGGTTGTTGATAAATGTGTGTCAGTTTCTTCCTATGGCTGTCTCTTTATTACCCTATTTTAACCCCAAACTAAAACTGTGGTCTAGATTTATTTTATACAAGACAATTATTTTGTTCCCAAACATTAGAGCATGTTAAATATGTAAAAAAAAATGTACATTTTAAAGATAAATGTTTTAAAAATGAAAATATTTTTTCTGAAAAATTAACTGTTCCCACCATGTATTTGTTTTGGTTACACACAGAAAGCATCCTAGTTTGTGGTAGACTAATTTGGAGGCAGACTTTCACTTACCTTTATCTTCCCACTAAGGGGACTCTGAAATACTATTTTTTTCTCTTGAGATTATCATCATCGTTATTATTAACCTTGAATTAATGATTTCTTTGGTCAGGGCCTATCAGCCAAGCATAGGACAAGTTGAGAAACTATTATTAAAGTCAAATGAAAGCATCTCCTCAGCACACATACAGAAAAGTCATCCTATAATATCTGACAGACCTTCCGGAACAAAGAAGCCTTCTGTTGACCTGAACTCTACCTATTACGCTCTGTGCTTAGTACTGAAAAAAGCTGCTTCTGAGAGATAAAATGTTTTGTGGTACTCATCTGAGTTTTTTCAGTTAACTTGTTCAGCCCGCCCAGGTATTGTTTTGGGCATTTGCACAAATTGACTAAGTGGGACTTGAGAGACGTACTGGTCATCGTAGGGATTAGAGGTCTCCCACAGAGTTCTAGAAAACATTACAAAGTGCTCTGTAAAACACTTCGAGGGGCACCGAGAAGCAGAACCCAGACTCCCTTCTTTTATTATGGGTAGTTCCAATCTCAGCTGAACACATTATGACTCACCTCCAGAAGGTGTGGTCTACCTGCCTAGGTATATTCATATTTATCTGGTGGTCACGTAGGCCCTGAACATTGCCTGAAACAATCTCATTGTTTCTAGTGAGCTTGCTCTTCTGCTTTCCATAGAAGATTTCCCACTTCCCCACTTTCTGCAGGCCTCTGACCACTCACCCATTTTACTTACGATGTCACTGTAAGCAGATTGACGTTACTCACTACTTTAAGGAAACAGGGACCATATCGGGGAAACCGCCCCAGCTTCCAACCACCAATCCTCAAACTTGGTTTGTAGGTATGCCCATCTCTTCTGCCTTCTGTGTTACTGTGGTGGAGGAGGTGGCCTTTTTCCAAAGCCAGTCTATTTACCTGTCTTCTTTTTAAATTTTTAAATTTTTAAAATTTTTATGTTCAGTTAGCCAGCATTCAGTGCCTTATCAGTTTTTGATGTAGTGTTCAACAATTCATTAGTTGTATGTAACACCCAGTGCTCATCACCACACATTATTTACCTGTTTTCTAGATGCCACTCCACATCTGTCACTTCTCTTTTTCTCTTAACTGATTCCTTCTCATCAGCATTAAAACCAGCTCATCTCTCTACCAAAAAAAAAAAAAAAAAAAAAAAGCCTTCCCTCGATCCCAATCCTGCCTCTATGTTGTGTATGCAAAGCCAGTCCATTCTCCACAACGAAATGACTAAATACTTAGTCATTTTTAAAAATTAATATTGCTTTTACTTGAAATTACATAATGCTAACAAAAGGAAACATACCACTGCAAGTGTTTTTGAATTAAATCTTAAAAAATTCTTGCTAAGACCATATAACTCCTAAGTGGCACAGCCAGAATTCTGATTTAAGTGATTCCAGGCACTGTTGAAAACTCACCCCTGTGTTTGATATGGAGGTCGCTAGTGATCTTGGCAACAGCAGATTTGGTGGAGAGAAGGGATGGAAACCATGTTGTTGGAGTAAAGTGAAGAAAGGGAAGTGAGGATACTCTGTTTCTCTCCTTCAGAGCCCAAGTTCTAGAGAAGCACAATACCTGAAACATAGTAAGCACTTAGTGAAATGTTAGCTCTGTCGTTGTTGACCTCTCAGGAATACTTGACACGGCTCATTCATCCATTCAGCAAATATTCAGTGAGTTCCCACTGTGTTGCCAGGCACGGGTATAGGTGCTGGAGATATAATAGTTTATAAATGAGCAAAATGCTGGCCTCGACGAGGACCTACTTACAGGATAAATAAGTCGAATATTAGTGTGGTGATAGGGGCTATGGAGAAAGTAGAGCAGGGAGGGAGAAAGGCAGTGTTGTTGGCTGGGGGTTGCAGTTAGAAATAGGGTGCTTAGGGAGGGCTCCCCTGAGACCTGAATTGAGGATCTGAAGGAGGTAAGAAAGTGAGCCCTGCAGATCTGGGGGGGATGAAAGGGCCTTGCTGAGGGAAGGCATGAAAAAGCTCTGAGCAGGGAACCGCCCAGTGTGTGCAGGAAGCCCATCACCAAAGACCATGTATTGATTACATGGAATGTCCAGAATAGGCAAATCCATAGAGAAAGCCCCTTAAAAATGCCCAGGGCTGAGAGGGTTGGGTGACTGCTAATGGGTACCCGGCTTCTCCCGAGGGTGAATCGTACGGTCTGTGAAGTGTATGTCAATAAAGCTGTTATATAAGAAAGGTGAGAGCCCGTAAAGAAACCAGTGTGGTTACTGTGGAGAGTTAGAGGGGCCGAGGCTGGAGTGTGTGGGGCCTTCTGGCCCCTTGAAAGAGCTTTGCCTTTTACTGCAGGTGAAATGGGGGCGTGGGGGAGAGTTTTGAGCAGGGGATTGACGTGATTGGGTTGGTATGCTACATAGGTTATCCTTGGTGCCATGCTGACAAAGACCGAAGGGGAGGCAAAGGTGACCGCATGGTGGCCAGTTAGGAGGCTGTGCAGTAGCACACACGAGATACTGTTTTTCCCATGGTGCGGAAATTCCTTCTTGGGCTTCTCTGTAAAAACCACACTCTCACATTCACCTTCTATCTCTAATTCACTGTCTCCTTTGCTAGCTTCCCTTCTTCTTTCTCACTGTTATAGGTAGGGTTTACTTAGATTCTGTACTGGGACCATTTTCCTGGGTTGTCTCACCTACTCCCATGACTTGAGTTACCATCAACTGCTGAACACTTCTCAACTCCACACCTTCTATCTCCGCTCAGGGAGCCAAATGCCCTTAAACTCAATTTGCCTGTTCTTCTTGCTGTGTAACAAAACCACCCTAAAATGCAGTGTCTTAATAGTAATTTTTTTGTACACGAGTTGGCAGTTTGAGCAGATTTAGCAGGGATGACTCCTCTCTGCTTGACTATGGCTGGATGCCTCGCCTTCAACAATGGTGTATGCACATGGTGCCAAGTTGGTGCTGGATGTGGGCCAAGGTCCCAGCCAGGACTGTGGTCTGGGGGGGCCTCTCCATGTAGATCTCTCCATTGACTGCTTAGGCCTCCTCAAAGCATGGAGGCCTCCTGGCCGGTGGGTGATTTACCAGCCGGCTCAGGGCTCCAAGTGTGTGGCCTTTTACGATCTAGCTTTAGAAGTCACGGCATCGCTTCCTCTGTAACCACAAACCCACCTGTGTTCAAGAAAACGGAACACACACCCTACTTCTCAGAGGGAGATTGTCAAGGTAACACTGACAAAAAGAGCAGGTGAAATGAGAGATCTCGTGAGCACCTTTGACAAATATCATCTGCCACATTGTCCACAGTTGAATTTAAGGTCTTTCATAAATCTGCTTTTTCTGTAATGTTCCCTGGTTCATAATTGGCCCCACCACCTCCATGGTTGCTCATGGCAGAAACTTGGGAGTGTCTTTGATAACCTCTGTTTTCTTTATATTCCTTAGCCACGTACTCTCTCCCCTGTCTGGTCAATCACAGGGTCCTGTTAGTTCTCTTTATAAATCATTCTCAGATCCTTCCAGTCCCCTCTTCTACCATTGCCGTGACCCTAGTTTAGGCATCTGCCTCCTTGGTTACTGCAATGGTCTTCAACTGGTTTCTCTTCTTGCAGTCTTTTGCCTTCCAATTATTTTTTTTAATCCTTCCTGCATAATCTTTAAAAATACAAATCCATTTATGACATACTCCTGCTTAAAACTCATTAGAAGCTGCTCAGTGCTATTGAGCTAAAGACCGAAGTCGTCTCTGTGAGACGACTAAGTCTAAACGGCTTTGTGTCTTCTGGCTCCGGCCTCCTCCGCATTTACGTGGGATCACTAGCTCCCCCTTGCAACAGCTGCACCGACTCTTCCAGGTCCTCCCAAGCTCTCTCCTTCCTGCCTCATGGCTTTCACTTTCACACTTGCGCCTCTCTCTGGGCACCACATTCCACTCCTTCTTCATTTTGTTTGAGTATAATTTGCTCAGGGAAACCTGGGTCAGAAGCACTGGTCAAGTAGCTCAAGGGTACCTGCACGTCTTCTTTGTAGCCCGTATTACACTCATAATTGCTACTGTTATCTTTGGATTTCTTCCTTGCTAGACTTTAAGTTCCATGAGATTTAACAGCTGCTCTTGAGTCCCAAATGCCTAGCCAGTACCTGCCGCCCAGTGAGCGCTCACTGCATGCTTAGGAATGACTCTGTGTGCATGACACATATGTATATTTACATTCACATACACACATGCACATCGATTGTATGTATGTACAGAGGAGGTTTTTAAAATGTTTTATACCTGAGTGGGATTGTTCAAATTAATGGTACTTCTCTTTGAGAGTATGTGTGTGTGTGTGTGTGTGTGTGTGTGTGTGTGTGTGTGTTTAGTATAAATTCTCTTCTTTAGTAGCCACTGTTCAAAATGTACCACATCAGACACCAGTCTCGTTCAGAGTTGTTACATTCCCCTTTTTGTACCTTGTCCTCTGACTGGGTCCTGTCCATCCGTCCCATTCAAGGTAAAGAAACTGCTGCAATGAAAGCCGATCTCCTAAGGGCCAGGAATATGAAAAGGTATATTAACCAACTGACTGTGGCAAAGAAGCAGTGTGAGAAGAGAATCCGAATCCTGGGAGGTCCTGCCTATGACCAGCAAGACGAGGGGGCCTTGGATGAGGCAGAAGGACCTCAGAGCCAGAAGGTAGAGCTTTGTGGTTTCTCGTTTTGACCATTTCATGTTCGTTATAAACACTCATGTAATCTCCCGTCCAATCTTTTAACTTTTTGGTATTTAACATAAGACATATGTTCCAGAACAGAGACTCACATGTTTGCTCACAAAGAGCTGTATTACTTGGTGTCCTTGACTTCTGTGAATGATAATAGGTAGGATAGGGAGGCACGGGATATATGTATATATGTGTGTATGTGCCCATGTGTGTTTTCCTAACCCACAAACCCCGAGGCACACACTTACATTTACAAGGCCCAATAGGTTTACCCACTGTCAATTGGATAGAACTAACCACCTATGGAATAGAAGGTACCTTTTAAGTTATTTTACTTAGCTCTCACCACAATGCAATGAAATTTGAATTTCTCGGTATTTCCATTCTACAGGTGAAGAAACAGAGTTGGTTTAAGTAAATTACCTAACGCCAGGTGGGAGGAGGCAGAACTAGATAAAAACCCAGATCTAGCTGCTTCACAGTCTGAGTGCTTTCTCACTAAGCCATAATATGTCAGCGACCGTTTTACAACAAAACTTTGGACTGTCCGATACTGGGTCCTGAAATCGTGGAGCTTAGGAAAGTGTCCTAGCCCTACCTCAGTACCTGTTCTACTCTCAAGGACCCAGTCTTGTCTTCCAAGACCTAGGGAATGCTAAGATTGAAGGAAACAGTAGCAGTATCCCCTGAGGAACTTGTTTGTACCACTTGGGAACAGGACTTCAAGGCAGTCTCTAAACTTATCTTTTGTAAGACGGCACTTAGTCACAAAGAGGCTACCATCAGTATAATTTGACTCTGGCTACAGCCTCTAACCTCACCTGTTTGGATTTTTAGTCTCTTGATCTTTTCTCATTCAGTTCTTTGTTTGACTTCAGATGCCTATCTGTGACTTTTCCCTTCCTCCTCATTCCAGTGATGACCTTTGACCTTTTTCCTTGTTCGTGGCCCAGGCTCCATTAGAGCTTCTTCAGTATAGTTGATGCTTGACTTTGGACCGACTCTAACACAAGCCAGAGTTGTTCTTCTGCAGCATCTTGGGCAAGTGGCACAAATGCAGCCCCGAGTAGCTCTTGTTTTATAGAAGGGTCTCCCCTTACGGCTGGAGAGCTGTTTACTTTGCTCTTAGCAAATACATTTTTCTGCAATTGGCTTTGTGGTCCAAAGTGAAAATTTTACCTTTTGGTGCATGTTGGAGAGAGAATGGATTTAGCAGGTCGAATATTGTCCTTCTTCCCCTTTTTCCTCAGCCTCTGAACTCTTAAATAGATTTCCAGTCACATTTGTCATAGAAAAGTTCTCTTCTTGTGTCCCATGCATTCATTCATTCATTCATTTCATTCTTCATTCATTCAGCAGACATTTATGAGGGTCCACAATCTCTCAGTTACAGTGCAAGGTACTAGAATACAAAATATATGAGTTGGAGTCGAAGAGCCCTTTGTCCAATAGAGATGAGAGATAAATACCTAGAAGACACATCTGATGGCTTGCTACCTAGTCAAAAGATGATGTGGTTTTAGATCTTATGGTAGAAGAAAACCTTGAGAACCATAAAAGAATATCATTTTAGGAGAACTTGGATGTGATTTCAGTACATGTTATCTGGCAGTATTTACAAAACTAATCTGGTTTTGGCTCCATTTTAACTTGTTTCTCCAGATATTTAGGAAAGGAGCAACCCATTGCTGTTCAACGGTTTAACCTCAGTAAAATAATTTCCGTTAGGCTTCAGGCTGAAAGCCTCAGCTAATGTTACAGAATTCTAATGTTTATGGTGGTTTTGCTAGTCTAGAGGTAAGATTTTGGTTAGTTTGGGGCCATAAATGGGTAGAGGAGTTTTGCTATAACCTAATCATATTTGATCCAGAGGAATCACCACCTAACTTTATTTCAGAACCTAGTCTTCGAAATTAGATGAATCCCCAATTCAAAGAAAGATTGAGTAAATAAATAAAAAGAAGGAATTATATGCTCTGTACAAGAAACTAAATATTAAAGAACAGATTGGTTGAAGGTGAAAGGAGGGGAAAAGGCATGTTATGTAAACACAAAGAATAAGAAATCTAAAGTAGTAATATTAACATCAGATGAGATAGACATCAGAATAAGGAATATAACCGGGGATGAAGAACATTTCATTATGATAAAGGGGTCAATTCATCAAGAAGGCGTGATAATCCTAAATATGTATGCAATCAATGAGATCTTTAAAATACATGAAGCGGAGTGCTTGGGTGGCTCAGTTGGTTAAGCGTCCGACTCTTGATTTCAGCTCAGGTGATGATCTCAGGGTTGTGAGAGTGAGTCCTGACTTGGGTTCCATGCTAGGCGTGGAACATGCTTAAGATCTCTCTCTCTCTCTCTCTCTCATTCCCCCTCTGTCCCCGCTCCCCACTCACTGTGCTCTCTCTCTCAAATAAAACAAAATAAAATAAAATGAATTACATGAAGCAAAAACTAACAGAACTGAAAGAAAAAAAGATCCACAATTATAATTAGAAATGTTAACTCCCCTGTCTCAGTAATTGATAGAAGAAATAAACAAAAAATCAGGATACAGGAGACGTGAACAACAATAGTAACCAATGGGAACTAATGGACATTTCTAGAACATTCCACCTAGTACCAACAGAATACACATTCTTCTCAAGTGTACATTGAACATTCACCAAGAAAGACTATATTGCTGGGCAGTAAGACAAATCCCAACAAATTTAAAAGATTTAAAATTACACAGATTATGTTCTCTGACCAAATGGAATTGGAAATCAGTAATAGAAAGATCTGGAAAATTCTCAAATATTTATAAATTAAACAATATATCTAAATAAGGCTTGAGTCAAGAAATTATAAGGAAAATTAGAAACTAGTTTGAATGGAATGAAAATACATCTTAATATTTGTGGGATACAATTAAAACTACTTGGAAGGAAACACTTTTTTGTTTTTAAGATTTATTTATTTGAGAGAGAGAGAGAGAGCAAGCATGAGTGAGGGGAGGGGGGAAGGGCAGAGGGAGAGGGAGAAGCAGGCTGCCCACTGGGTGGGGAGCCTGACGCTGGGGCTCTATCCCAGGGGCCCAGGATCCTGATCTGAGTTGAAGACAGATGCTTAACTGATGGAACCACCTAGGCATCCCAGAAGGAAACACTTTTTAATGCTTATATTAAAGAAAAATGGTCTAAAATTAGTGATCTTCCTCCTTAAGAACCTACAAGTGAAAACTAAAATAACTAGAAGGGAGGAAATAGTATAACAACAGAAACCAATGAAATAGAGAACAGAAAAACAGTAGAGACAAATCAGTGAAAGCAAAAGGTAGTTCTTTGAAAAGATCTATTATACACTCTAGTTAGACTGACAAAAAGAAGAGAGAAGGCACAAATAACCATTATTAGGAACAAGAGAGGGAGCATCACTATAGATCCTCCGTGCATTAAAAGGGGAACAAAGGAGTATTGCGTACAATTTGAAATCAGTGAATTTCACAATTTAAATAAAACAAATTCCTTTGGAAATACAAATTACCAAAACTGACTCAAAAAGAAGTAGAAAATCAGAGTAGCCTTAGATGTATTAAATAAAATGAATTTATAATTTAAAAGCTTCCCACAAAGAAAACTTCAGGCTCGTATTATTTCACTGGTGAAATCTATTAAACATTCAAGACAGAGATAAGATCAGTCTTAACCACATGCAAGTTTTTATTTTAATTCCAGTTAGTTAACATATAGTGTTACATTAGTTTCAGGTGCACAATATAATGATTCAATGATTCTACACATCACCCAGTGATCATCAACTATTTAACCCATCCCTGCACCTCCCGTCCCTCTGGTAGCCATCAGTTCTCTGTTTCTTGGTTTCTGTCTTTCTTTCTCTTTTTTCTTCCCATTGCTCACTTATTTTGTTTCTTAAATTCCACATAGGAATGAAATCATATGGTATTTGTCTTTCTCTGATTGACTTATTTCATTTAGCATAATACTCTAGCACCATCCATGCCTTTGCAAATGGCAAGATTTCATTCTTTTTATGGCTGAATAATATTCCATTATATGCACACACACACACTTTTTTATGGCTGAATAATATTCCATTATACGCACACACACACACACACACACACACACAGAGAACACTACTTCTTTACTCATTCATCAGTCAATGGCCACATGGGCTGCTTCCATATCTTGGCTATTGTAAATAATGCTGCTGTAAACATCGGGATGCATGTATACCTTTGAGTTAGTGTTCTTGTATTCTTTGGATAAATACCCAGTAGTGCAATTGCTGTATTCTAAGGTAATTCTATTTTTAACTTTTTGAGCAACCTCCAAACTGTTTCCCACAGTTTACATTCCTACCAGCTGTGCACTAGGCTTCCTTTTTCTCCACATCTTCACCAACACCTGTTGTTTCTTTTGTTTTTGATTTTAGCCAATCTGACAGGTGTGAGGTGATGTCTCATTGTAGTTTTGATTTGCATTTCCCTGATGATAAGTGATGATAAACATCTTTTCATGTGTCTGTTGGCCATCTGGATGTCTTCTTTGGAGAAATGTCTCTTCGTGTCTTCTACCTATTTTTTTTTTTTAAGATTTTATTTATTCGACAGAGATAGAGACAGCCAGCGAGAGAGGGAACAGAAGCAGGAGGAGTGGGAGAGGAAGAAGCAGGCTCATAGCAGAGGAGCCTGATGTGGGGCTCGATCCCATAATGCCGGGATCACGCCCTGAGCCGAAGGCAGCCGCTTAACCGCTGTGCCACCCAGGCGTCCCTCTTCTACCCATTTTTTAATTGGATTATTTGTTTTTTGGGTGTTGGGTGTTTTTTGGGTGAGTATCGAACCACCCTTGCAACCCAGGAAGAAATCCCATTTGATCATGGTGGATGATTTTTTTAATGTATTGTTGAAATCATTTAGCTAGTATTTTTTTGAGAATTTTTCCATCTATATTCATCAGGGAGATTGGCCTGTGGCTCTCCTTTTTAGTGGTGTCTTTATCGGATTTTGGTGTCAGAGTAATGCTGGCCTCATAGAATGAATTTGGAAGTTTCCCTTCCTTTTCTATTTTGTGGACTAGTTTGAGAAGAATAGGTATTAACTCTTGTTTAAATGTTTGTTAGAATTCACCTGTGAAGCCATCAGGCCCTGGACTTTTGTTTTTTTGGAGTTTTTTGATGACTGATTCAATCTCTTTGATGGTCATTGGCCTGTTCAAATTTTCTAATTCTTCCTGTTTCAGTTTTGGTAGTTTATATGTTTCTAGAAATCTGTCCATTTCTTCTAGGTTGTCCAATTTTTTGGCACATATTTTTTCATAATATTCCCTTGTAATTATTTGTGTTTCTGTGGTATTGGTTGTTATTTCTCCTCTCTTGTGATTTTATTTGAGTCCTTATCTTTTTTTCTTGTTAAGTCTAGCTAGAGGTTTGTCAATTTTATTGATTTTTTTTCAAAGAGCCAGGTCCCGGTTTTATTAATCTGTTCCATTGGTTTTGTTTGTTTTTTGGTTTTGTTTTGTTTTGTTTTGTTTTTGTTTTGGATTCTATATCATTTATTTCTGGTGTAGTCTTATTTCCTTCTTTCCTTCTGGGTTTAGGTTTCATTTGTTTTTCTTTTCCTAGGTGCTTTCAGTGTAAGGTTATGTTGTTTATTTGAGATTTTTCTTGCTTTCTGAGGTAGGCCTGTATTGTTATATATTTCCTCTTTAGAACTGCTTTTGCTGCATCCCAAGGTTTTGGGCTGTTGTGTTTTTGTTTTCATTTATTTCTATATGTTTTTTAAATTTCTTCTTTGATTTCCTGGTTGACTCATCCATTGTTTAGTAGCATGTTATTTAACCTCCATGTAATTTTGGTCTTTACAGATTTTTTCTTATGGTTGATTTCTAGTTTCATAGTATTGTGGTCAGAAAAGATGCATGATATGACTTTGATCTTCTTTTGAATTTATGGAGACTTGTTTTGAGGCCTAATATGTGATCTGTTCTGGAGAATGTTCCATGTGCTCCTGAAAAGAATGTGTATTTTTATGGATTAGGATGAAGTGTTCTAAATGTATCTATTAAATCCACCTGGTCCGATGTGTCATTCAAAGCCATTGTTTCCTTGTCAATTTTATGATTGGATATCTGTCCATTGATATAAGGAGGGAGTTAAAGTCCCCTACTATTATTGTATTATCATCAATTAGTTCCTTTATGTTTGTCATTAACTGTTTTATGTATTTGGGTGCTCCCATGTTGATTGCATTAAATATTTACAAATGTTGTATCTTCTTGTTGGGTTGTCCCCTTTATCATTTATTATATAGTGTCTTTCTTTGTCTCTTGTTACAGTCTTTGTTTTAAAGTCTAGTTTGTCTGATATAAGTGTTGCTACTCCAGCTTTCTTTTGACATCCGTTTGCATGACATATGTTTCTCCATCCCCTCACTTTCGATCCACAGGTGTCATTTTTTGTTTGTTTGTTTGTTTGTTTGTTTTTTTAGTAGACTCCATGCCCAGTATGGAGCCCATTGTGGGGCTTGAACTCAGTGGCCCTGGATCAAGGCCTGAGCTGAAATCAAGAGTTGCATGTTCAAGTGGCTGAGCCATCCAGGCACCCCTCAATCTGCAGGTGTCTTTAGGTCTAAAAATAAGTCTCATGTAGGCAGCATATAGATGGGTCTTGTTTTTTATCCATTCTGTCACAGAATGTCTTTTGATTGGAGTGTGTGGTCCATTTACATTCAGAGTAAATATTGATAGAGATATATTTGTTGTCATTTTATTTCTTTTGTGGTTGTTTCTGAAGATTTTCTCTGGTCTTGTCTTTCTCTCTTTCATGGTTTGCTGATTTTCCTTAGTGATGTATTTGGATTTCTTTCTCTTCATTCTTTGCATATTTATTAGTGGTTTTTGATACATGTTACCATTAGGTTTGTATATAACCTGTTCTTCATATAATAATCTATATTAAATTCATGTTCATTTAAATTGAACCCATTTTTTATTTCTCTCCTCCCCATGTTCTAGGTATATGTTATCATATTTTACATCCTTTTGTGAGTTCCTTGACTGATTTTAAACTAAAATACTCATTTTTACTGCTTTGGTGTTTCCTACCTATGTACTATCATTTTTGGTCTCTCTTTTCTACTCAAAGTTTCCCCTTTAATATTTCTTGCAGGGCTGGTTTAGTGGTCATGAACTCCTTTAGTTTTTGTTTGGGAAACTCTTTATGTCACCTCCTATTCTGAATGATAGGCTTGCTGGATAGAGTGTTCTTGGCTGCAGATTTTTGCTCTTCAGCACTTTGAACATATCATGCGACTCCCTTCTGGGTTGGAAAGTTTCTGCTGAAAAATCCTCTGATAGCCTCATGGGGTTTTACTGACTTCCATTGTCTTACTGCTTTTAAACTTTTTTCTTTATCACTGTGTTTTGCCAGTTTAATTACAATATGTCTTGGTGTGGATCTGCTTTTGTTGATTTTGTTGGGAGTTCTCTGTGCATCCTCAATCTGGATATCTGTTTCCTTCCCCACATTCAGGAAGTTTTCAGGTATTATTTCTTCATATAAATTTTCTGCTCCTTTTTCTCTTTCTTCTTCTGGGACTCCAGTAATACAAATGTTACTACATTTGATGGAGTCACTGAGTCCCCTATTCTCATTTTACATAATTCTTTTTTCTCTCTTTTGTTCACCTTGATTACTTTCCCTTACTCTGTCTTGTAGATCATTAATTTATTCCTCTGCTGCTTCTGCCTGCTGTTCATTCTTTCAAGCATGTTTCTCATTTTGTTTATTGAACCCTTTATCTCTGTTTTGTTATTCCTTATCTCTATAAGATGCTCATGTCTCCACTCTTTTCTCAAGTCCCGTGAGTATCCTTATGATCATTGCTTTAAATACTCCATAAGACATGTTACTGATATCTGTTTAACTTGGATCTCTGGCAGTGACCTTGTCCTGTTCTTTCATTTGGGATAAATTTCTTTTTTTTTTTTTAACATTTTTTTTGAAGATTTTGTTTATTTATTTGAGACAGAGAGAGAAAGTGTGTGTGCATGAGCGAGTGCAGGGGAGGGGCAGAGGGAGAGAGCAGACTCCTCGCTGAGCAGGGAGCCCCATGTGGGTCGATCCCAGGACCCTGAGATCATGACCTGAGCCTAAGGCAGATGCTTAACTGACTGAGCCACATTTGGGATAAATTTCTGTCTTCTCAATTTGTCTACATCTCTGCCTGTTTCTCTCTGTTAGGAAAGTCAGCTGTATCTCCTGTTCTTGAGGGTAATGGCCTTCTGAAGAAGAGGTCCCATAGTGCCCTGCCATGTAGTGTCCCTTGTTCCCCAAGGCCTGGTACTTCTGGGAGTGTCTCCAATATGTGGTGTGTGTGTTCTGGCTGCTTTATCTTTCAGACCAGTTATCTGGAGAGGCTGTCTTTACCTATCATGGGCAGTGTTTGGTCCCTGCCTGAAATGTGGCACATTCTAACTAGGTGTGCTTGGTCTGTTTGTGAAGTGAGACCTGCACCACTGCCAGCAGAACTACACAACTCCTGAGTTGGGACGTGTGGTGTGAGCAGGAGTTTGGGCTGGTCTTCTGGGGGAGGGGGCCTGCAGTCCTGGGACTGAGTCCAGCATGACTGGGAGGGACAGTTCTACTGGAGCACAGGGTCAGGGGGGTGCTTGGTATAAGCAAGTTAGGTAATGAGTGAGGGCGTAGTGCGGGTTCCTGCAGGGTCCCTGCACTTATGCTGAGGGGTGGGGGAGGGAGATGGATATGGCCAGTTCCTTTGTTCCCAGAGTGGTCTTTCCATGAACACTGCCTCTCTGGGATACACTCTGAAATGAGTGAATAACCTCCCCACCATGTACCCTAGGTGCTCTTCTAGATCGCTGTTCCTATGCTGTCTGTCTGCAAGTTGTTTGCTGGTCTTCTCTCCAACAGCAGCACAGTTCCCCCTGGGCTCTCTCCGAGGCTAGTCTGCTGACCTTTGGAACTACAGGCTTTAAGCCCCGCTGGTTGCCAGAAGTCACAAAATTCAGCCAGACCCACACCCTTAGTGCAGGTGTTACACAGGGAAATGCTCTTCTCTCCTTCAAGAGGAGGAAAAAAAAAAAAAAAAAGAAAAAAACAAATGGAGCAGAGAATTTGGCTAATCCACCAGCCAAGAAAGATATATCAGATGTTTAATTATACTTGAGATATATTTGCTGTCATTTATTTATATGTATTTGTACTTTTGGAACTGAGCATAGAATATTCATAAGACACTATAAAAATCTAAAAATGGCCAGTATTTTAGAAGACATTTTGAACTTGGTTTTGCAAATATATGAATTTAATTTCTAACTTGGAATTCATTTTGATCCAAGGAAAATTATACTGGGAAGACTTCCTTAGATTTTGTTGAATACCCTTTCTACTAAAAATTGATAGCTCTCTGAGTGATCTGTTTTCCCTAGCCGAAGTTGATATGGTTCCTACAAACCTCTGTGGACCATGTAAAGTTAGAATTTGTACTTCAAAGTGCTTTACTGGTAGGGTTTACGTAAAGATACACGCTGTGATCTTCCAAAGTTAGTAAACTAATTAAATACTAATTGTCTGAAATATTTATAGACTCTAATGGTTAGTGATCTGTAGCATAGGATGGCTATCTCCTTTAATTAGTTACCAGAAGTTGTTAGAAAAATGCCTGCCCCTTTCTGCTCGCAAAGCCTCTTGAGGGCTCAGTGTCGGCAGAAGAGTTGAATCTGTGTTAATCACATACACTTGATTTTAGAAAGATCTTACTGGTAACATTTCCAAAAAACTTCCAATTGCCACAATTTAAATTTTAAGAATCTTAAAAATCTTAAGTTTTTCTTTTCATTGCATTTGAGTTATACTTAACATGTCTTTTTTAAAAAACCTAACTAAGAGCTAAAGATATGGGGCTTCAGTTCCTTCTAAATTAATTTGAGGCATTTCTCCTAACTAATTGAGTTATGAATAATTATAAAGGTGATCTGCTTTCTCCTATTGTGGCAGCCTGTGCTCAAGATTATGCACACTGTGTCTCCAGATGTGGTTTTTCTGTAAGCATGCAGAATGGTAAACAAAGGAGTAATTTTGGTACGCTCATACAGTGTAATATTATGAGCCAATTAAAATGATGCTTACAAAAGACTTTTTAAATGAATGTGATGCTGTAAACAAAAGAGCAAGATATAAAATCATTTTCCTCAGCTGTATAAAAAAAATAGGATGGAAGGCAAAAATGCCAAATTATTAGATTCCAGCCTCCTGGTTTTTTTATACATTTCTCTTCAATTTTTGTATTATGAGCATCTGTTGCTTTTAGCAATATATCCCACAGGACAGGAATTTTTGTCTGTTTCATTTCCTAGAAATGTGCCTGATACAGAGTAGATGCCAAACAGATCTTTTGCTGACTGCGTGGAAGATTAATTGAAAATTGGTATTTATTGAATATGTACATTTTGAATGTTTAATAAACTTTTTCCATTTAAAATTTAAGAAGTGGAGAGAAATACCATATTACACCGACTACGACCTTAAAAAATGAGACTCCCCCCCCCATGTAGAAACTAATCCATTGGAAGTTAAAGTAAACTGATAATTAAAATTTGATTTTTAACTTTTTTCTTAATTTTTTTTTTAAATTTCCCTCATAGATTCTTCAGTTTGAAGATATCTTGGCCAGTACTTCCTACCGAGAGCATTTTCGAATGTACATGGAAAGGATGGACAAGAGAGCTTTGATTAGTTTTTGGGAGTCTGTGGAATATTTAAAGAGTGCTAACAAGGTAATATATACAGCATCAAAAGAATATTGTTCACTAGCTGATGAAAACTTGCATGTTAGGCAGTGTATCTGTGTTTCTCAATTAAGCTGTAAGATAAGTATACATTAAAAGACTATTTAAAACAAAATATAATAATGGAATTGTATTGTAGCCCCTAATGGTAGATAAAATTTGATTTTATTTTACAAAAAAGATGCTTTTGAATGTGTAGCCAAGGGAAAAAGTGACTTACAAATCTACCAAAATATTGAATTTACTTTCAGGCAGTTATTTTTTTTTAACACATTATAAAAAGACATATATGTATCTCCACATTGCTGTTACAGGGAATTGATCTTGCCACATGCACCTCAATCTCATAACCTTGTAATTTTAATATCATCATGTGCATATTTTACATGACTGTCCTTCTTTTATTTCATTTAAAATATGATTAAATTAATGGGGTGCCTGGGTGGCCCAGTCAGTGTAGTGACTGACTCTTGGTTTCCGCGGAGGTCATGATCTCAGGGTCGTGGGATTGAGCCCCACATTAGGCTCCGCACTCAGTGGGGAGTCTGCTTGTGGATTTTCTCTCTCCCTCTCCCCTGCTCTCTCTCTCTCTCAAATAAATAAAAAATAAATCTTTTAAAAAAATAAAATATGATTGAATTAAGAAGCACAAAAGCACTTTTTTGCTTATAGAAACCTCTTATAATGAAAACCCCAACAATAAGCATTGTGTTTTGCACTTGGCAAGGTCTCAATACACTTAAAGATTAAAGACTGAAATATGTATGTTTATATGTGTCTATAAATATGCAGAACAATATGTATAACACATATAATACATATATTTTGAGAGGCTTATTAAAATAAGCACAAAGAGCAGTGGGTACATCAAATTTCTATTTGCACTTTATATGAGTGTTGGTAGAACTGAACACCAACTTAAAATACATCATAAATCACAAAGTACCTTGTTTTTGTTTTTTTTTTTAAAGATTTTTATTTACTTATTTGAGAGAGAGAGAGAGGGAGAAAGAGAGAACATGAGAAGGGGGAGGGCAGAGGCAAAGGGAGAAGCAGACTAGACTCCCTGCTGAGCAGGGACCCCTAATGTGGGGCTCCATCCTGGGACTCCAGGATCATGACCTGAGCTGAAGACAGACACTTAAAGACGGAGCCACCCAGAGGCCCCACAAACTACATTGGTTGAGGAATTAAATTAACTCTCATAGGACTTTTAAATCTTCTTAGAAATGCCTCTCATTGTTAATTTGTAAGCCACAAATTACCTCATTTTACCAAATACTGTTTTTGCCCACTTCATTATATATTTTATTTACTAGACTTGATTCCAAATGACTTTTGGCTGCTCTCAAAGGAATATTGCAAAGAGCAATCTAAAGAATTTTTCTAAACTACTGAAAACAATTCAAAAGATTTCAGTGGAATAGAGCATATAGCTTTGTCAAATGCAACACTCGCTGTTTTGACCTAGGAACACTGGTTTGGATGTAAAAGTTCTGGGATGTTTGTTGAATTCACAATCTTCATTCATTAAGTTGTTTGTCTTCATTTTTTTTTTTTTTTAAGATTTTATTTATTTTAGAGAGAGCGTGAGCTTGGGGAGGGACAGAGGGGGAGGGGGAGGAAGATAATCTCCAGCAGACTCCGCACTGAGCGGCAGTGCCCTAAGACCCAGAGATCATGACCTGAGCTGAAACCAAGAGTTGGACACTCAGCCACCCAGGCGCCCCTGTCTTCATTTTTCACTCCTGTTGAAGACTTTGTATAACATTCCTAGAGTTAATGAGATGTGTCTAGAGGAAATATAAATATTATGGTAACCAGAAGAGAGATTTGTATTTGCGAAGCAGGCTTGCTGTGACCTAAGTGTAACGTTTAAGGCTAAGCCGTCTAATAAGCTTGATTATAATGCAATAAATCATCATTCTGAAAGAACATTTTTCTTGTTTTCTTAAATTACACAATACTGACTTTTTTTTTTGCAGTGAGAAGTGGCACTTCCAATTATTTATATTAGATTTTAAAAAGCCAAATTGAATTTAGCTGATATTTGAGCTGCAAAATTCAGATATACGAGGAGTCCATTGAAGATGAGAACTGTTGTCATTTTTCTCTTTCCAGCATTTCAAAGAAATTACATTTGTTAACTATTCAACTGAAGTGTTCATTTTAAGGAGCCAGTTGTCTTTTCAGGGTCTGACTCTTACCCCTTGGTTCTGAATGTGCATAGAAAAGCAAAGAGCCACACTGGTACCTGTGTACACTCCACATGTCTTCCTTTGAAATGTAGAGAATTCTTTTTTTTTTTTTTTAAGATTTTATTTATTTATTTGACAGAGAGAGATGGCCAGTGAGAGAGGGAACACAAGCAGGGGGAGTGGGAGAGGAAGAAGCAGGCTCCCAGCGGAGGAGCCTGATGCGGGGCTCGATGCCAGAACTCCAGGATCACGCCCCGAGCCGAAGGCAGATGCTTAACGACTATGCCACCCAGGCGCCCCTGAAATATAGAGAATTCTGAAGATAATCCTTTTCATCAGAGATGATATTTCTTACCTTTCTTGTTCTTCATCTTCCTGTCTTTTCAGAATGAAATCCCACAATTAGTTGGCGAAATTTACCAGAATTTTTTTGTGGAAAGCAAAGAAATATCTGTGGAAAAATCACTTTACAAAGAAATCCAGCAGTGTCTTGTAGGAAATAAAGGTATTGAAGTGTTCTGCAAAATCCAGGGAGATGTTTATGAAACCCTAAAGGATAGGTATTACCCTTCATTTATTGTCAGTGACCTGTATGAGAAACTGATGATAAAAGAGGAAGAGAAACATGTCTCACAGTTGATTTCCAGCAAGGATGAACTGGTGAGTCACATTTAATTTTCTCCTCCCTTCTCAGTAGTTAAGCTTCGATTACGATCGGGTAGGCTCATGTTGTATAAGCCGAATCTGGTGCACCTCTTCATCTTTTAATGTACAGGACTGTAAGTAGGACCTACACGCTCCTCCCCTTGTTCTTCTTCTTTTTTTTTAAAAGATTTTATTTTATTTATTCGACAGAGATAGAGACAGCCAGCGAGAGAGGGAACACAAGCAGGGGGAGTGGGAGAGGAAGAAGCAGGCTCATAGCGGAGGAACCTGATGTGGGGCTCGATCCCATAACGCCGGGATCACGCCCTGAGCCAAAGGCAGATGCTTAACCGCTGTGCCACCCAGGCGCCCCTCCCCTTGTTCTTCTGAACAACCGACTACCACCGGCTGGTGTTGAATCAGAGACCTCACAGCCCCCTCTCTACCTGAGACACACCCTGAAAACGCAAAGGCAGAAAGCCTGTGGGGTAGGACATTTGTGGCTTAGTCCGGGTAAGAGAATCAGTAGAACTTAGTGTAGCCTGAGAATAGTCAAAGGATGGGGAAACGAGGAGAGAAAGAGAGTGTGGGAGGAGTTACAGGAAATATTTTGGAGTTTAAAACATCAGATGTAAGTAAGATGTTCCAAAGAAAACCTTGCTCAGCCACACCTAAAGTCCAGTTTTCTTAAGTGTACTGTCATTTAGTGGGAGAGCCCCAGGTGCCACCTGTCATTTACTATTATTGATTTACATGAGTTTTAAGATTTGTGAAGGTGCAAAGAGAAACAAATGTTTTATAGTCACCCTACATGGAAAGATTATAATTCATCTTGGGCTTTTTTCTGCCCAGTTATATCTCAAGCCCTGAGGAATCAAGTGCTTGCTCTTGCTGGTATTAGAAGTCGGTGTCTCTGAACTGTTGTTAAATTCATTCCTCCAGACTTAAAAGATTTGTTACTTAGTTCTTTATACTTTCACCAAACTGGTCCAAAAGTCACTACTCATTGCCTCTTATTTTTAAGATAGATCAGTTTTATTATTATTATTAATTTATTTATTTGGCCAGTTCGTTTTAACTGTTACCTCTCTCCCTCAAAAATTAAAATGGTTAATTTGCCAGTGCTGTAAAAGAGGTTATTCAAATTAATTAAAAATGTCAATACCCAATAGATAAACTGAATAAGGTCATGAACTGACAGTTGATATGAAAGGTGATAGTAAACAAACATGAAAAATTATCCAACTTCACGTAGGACTCAAAGAAGAGTAATATGTATCTTGACCTTTTGAAAGCACCTACTCTTTTATAATGATAATCCTACTTCTAGAAATTTATCTTAAGATAATAACTAAAGGGTAGAAAAGTTTATGTATAGTGGAGTTTGTTTTAGTATGTTTGGGATAGCAAACCAGAATCACCCCAGAGCAGCAGCAACAGTAGGAATATGCCTCTGTACTATCAATTCCTAGCATACTATACAGCCATAAAAATTAAAATTTTGAGAACTGTAATTAATACCCTTAATAAGCAGCATTGTAAATTATATGGAAAAGACAGAATACGTGTCTGTGTATACAAGGTGTAGAATTATGTCATGATACATACACTCATGGACAAAGATTTGAAAGACCCTACAAAAATAAAAACAGCTTGGTTTTCTAGAATTATTAATACTTCATTTTTGTTTGAAAAAAAATTGTTTTACCGTTTGTTACAATTACTAAAAATTAGAAGAAAAAATTCTGGAAGTACATTAAGGAGTCTAAACAAAGCAGAAGACTATTCTCAGCTGTTCAGTGCCTCGCACAAATCTGTTTTATACATCGTCTATTGGTAATCTATCCACATTTTTCAAAGTTACACAGTTGTTTATGAATCTTAAGTCACTTTGAAATGCTGACCATTTTACTCATAAAATGATCTACCTGTTGATTTGTAAACTACATCTTCAAGAGAAGGACCGAACAAAGTATACCAAAAATACTTTCACTAACGGGAATTTGGAAATTTTATTTTAAAGGGACTTGCATGAGTTTTCTATGATATTCTTTGGAGCCCGAAAGGAAGCCAAACGTACCTCAGTGTCTTCGTCCAGGATTAGGCACAAATCATTCGGGTTGAGCGAGGTAGAGAACTCAGTTGCCTTCCCTTGTTCCAAGCAGATTCCCTTGGGTGTACCATTTGGAAGGGAATGGTATGAAATATGTTTCTTTTTTCGCTGCAGTCCTGAATGCCAGTTACTTCGGTTCCAGATAACTCTGATTTGTTGCTTTGCTGAGGCAAAGCAGCCTGCTCCGGGGCTTTCTCCCAGAGTCTCAGTGGAATCCAGTACTTGGGTACAACGCAGTGCAATGATACAGAACCTGTACGCTAGGAATAATGGCCGAGCAGCCAGCGTCAGAGGTAGTGTGGCTCACGTGACTCTCTCCCCCAGGGCCCCGGAGTCGAGGCTGGTGAGGAAGCTGTAGACGAAGGCACCAGCCGGATTAATGAACAAGCCAGCTTTGCTGTAAACAAGCTACGAGAACTAAATGAGAAACTTGAATATAAAAGGCAAGCTCTAAATTCTATTCAAAATGCACCAAAACCTGACAAGAAGGTAACTCTTTTTAGGTTGTCTTTGAAAGTTTCCATTTTTTCGATTTGATAAATAGTTTTCAGTTTATGTTGCAAAGCATCACAGTTTCCTTAAAAAGAATTTTAACTGTAAGTTCCACTGTTGCCTTTTTGCTTCTAGTATAGAATGAGAAAAGCACGTATTTTTAGTCTTCCGTGGTCTGGGGTTCTCCCCAGTCATCAGCAGTGGGTGGTGAGTAGCTCCGTGTTCTCTCACCTGGCTCGCCTACAGTTCCTTTGCAGAAGAGGGCAAAGCATTTCCGTGTGCCAGACTCATTTTTGGAAGTAAATTAACTCCACGAGGACAGTCTTTTCAATTTTATTTTTCTTTCAAATGCTGTGAATCACAGTTTAGAGAACCTCACAGAATTACACAAGAAATAAATTGTTTTGCTTAGAGCCAACAGAATTGGAAAGTTAAAAAATGTAAAGAGCATCTCCCTAACTGGCATTTTGCGAACCCAAGCAGTGGTGTGGCTTTTTGCTTTGTGGTTATGCCTCTTCAGAGTCCAACAGGGAGGCGTCACTAATATAGCTACGGCCGATGCTTTTCCGTCTGCCAAATTGATCTCTTCTGGCAATTTCTGAGTGTGTGTTCAGCCACATAAGTGATGAGTAAATGCATAATGCTGTGCCGGTCACTGTGGGGAATCGGTGATAGACACAGAGCCTGACATGTGCCCTTTGGGAGCAGACATGCTGATGCGGGACCAAAACATACCCACGTGAAAATGAAGCAGGTAGTCACAGCCCTGACTGGTGATAAATTACAGGACAAGGTGTAGACTGGGTGTGTTTCCTTTAGGCTTTTTGAGCAGGGAAAGAGTCCTTGTAGCCTTCATGTTCAGGAGAGTTTTGGAGCAAAACTTCTGCCCTCAAATCACAGAGTTGCATATCCTTATAGGTTTTCTCATGAAAGAGATCCATAGCCTTTTTAAATATATTTTTAATAAAAAAATAAAATTACTTGTTTTTAAAAAATTGTTGTAAAATATACATAACATTTACCATTTCAGCTGTTTTAGGTGTACAGGTCAGTGTCTGTGCTTTCACACTGTTATGCAGCCATCACTACCATCCATCTGCAGGACTCATTGGATATGGCAAAACTGAAACCCTGTACCCTCCAAATAATACTTCCCATTCCCTGCTCCCCAACCCCCTGGCAACCACCATTCTACTTTCTATCTCTTACGGATTTAACTACTATGAAATATGTCGTGAGTGGAATCATACAGTACTCATCCTCTTGTGACTGGCTTATTTCACTTGGCGTAATGTCTTCAAGGTTCATTCATATTATACTGTGTGTCAGAACTTCCTTCCTTTTTAAGGCTGGGTAATTTTCCATTGTGTGTATATATAGCATTTTGTTTATCCATTCACCCATCAGTGGACATTTGGTTTACTGCCACCTTTTGAGTACTGTGAATAATGCTGCCATGAACATGGGTGTACAAATATCTTTTCAAGGTCTTGCTTTCAGCTCTTTTGACAATGTACCCAAAATTGGAATTGCTGGATCATATGGTAATTACGGTTTTAATTCGTAGAGGAACCTCCATACTATTTTTCATAATGGCGGCACCATTTTATACCTTCTCACGAACAGAGCACGTAGTTTCCAATTTCTGTATATCCTCATCAATAATTGTTTTTCCATTTTTTGATAGTAACCATCCTAATGGGTGTGAGGTGGTAGCTCCATGTGATTTTGCTTGTTTTTTTTTTCATAATGATTTTTTATTATATTATGTTAGTCACCATACAGTACATGTGATTTTGATTTGCATCTCACTAATGATTAGTTATGTTGAGTATCTTTTCATGCACTTTTTGGCCATTTATATGTATATATAAATATAAATATAAATATAAATATAAATAAATATATATATATATATATATATATATATATACATATACTGGAGAAATGTCTATTCAACTCCTTTGCTCATTTTTGAATCAGACTGTTTGGTTTTTGTTTTTAAGTTTTAAGAGTTCTGTATATATTCTGGATCTTAATACCCTATCACATATGTGATTTGCAGATATTTCTTCCAATTCCTGCAGGTTGCTTTTTTACTGTGTTGATAGTATTCTGTGCACAAAAATTTTAAATTTTTATGAAGTCCAGTTTTCCTATATTTTTTTGGCTGCCTGTGCCTTTGGTGTCATAACCAACAAGTCATTGCTAATTCGGCGTTTTAGCTCTTATGTTCAGGTCTTTTGTCCATTTCGAGTTAATTGTTGTATAGGGTGTTAGGGTAAGGGTCCAACTTCATTATTTTGCATGTGGGTATCCAATTTTCTCAGCACTATTTGTTGAAGAGATTGTTCTTTTCCCATTGAATGTTGTTGGCACCCCTGTCAAAAATCCTTTGACCTATGTGCAAAAGTTTATTTCTTGGCTGTCTATTCTAGTCCATTGGTCTACGTGTCTGGCTTTATGTCAGTACCATACGTTTTGATTAGTGTGATGCTGTAGTAAGTATTGAAATCAGGAAGTGTGAGTCCTCCCACTTTGTTCTTTTTCAAGTTTGTTTTGGCCCTTCAGTCTCCCTTGAGATTCCATATGAATTTTACAATGGATTTTTCTATTTTTGCAAAATACGTTGGAATTTTTATAGATATTGTGTTCAATCTGTAGATCGCTTTGGGTAGCACTGACATCTTAGCAATGTTTAGTCTTCTAAATCATGAACATTGAGATCATTCCATATATTTATGTCATCTTTAATTCCTTTCATCAGTGTTTTGTAGTTTTCATTGTTGAAGTTTTTCACTTCCTTATTTAATTTCTAAGTATTTTTAAAAATTTTTATGCTATTGTAAATGGAATTGTTTTCTTAATTTCCTTTTTGGATTGTCCATTGTTGGTGTATAGAAATGCAGCTGATTTTTGCCTGTTGGTTTTATATCCTACTACTTTGCTGAATTGTGCAGCATTTCAAGTGGTTTTACAACTCCCAGGATATTTTCCCTTTGGCAGATTGTTTTCAAGTTGAAGGAGGAGATAATTCTAATAGAGAAAGAACGCACGGACCTACAGCTGCACATGGCAAGAACAGATTGGTGGTGTGAGAACCTTGGAATGTGGAAAGCCTCCATCACCAGTGGAGAGGTAGGTCTGACTGCTTTTTCTCCTAATTTGTTTTTAGAGTATGACTTTAGACGAGAAGATTTTGTCCTAGAGAATTAAGGTTGAGGGTAGAAGACTTATGTTTGTCTTGTACACTGCATTTGTCCTCCTTCCTTCTCTGCTGTTTTCACTCTGTCTCACCCATGACTTCGAGCTGTAGGTATAGACCTGTCCGGTATAGACCTGATCTCACTCCACTGCAGGTTGTCCTTATTCACTGGAATTGTAAGCAACTTTCAGATAGGGACAGTTAATGTCTCCGAATTGCCATTTTATTTTTCCATTGAGGATTGAAATAAAATGGAAGGTACTACTTGAAATTTGATGGTGAAAAATTAAAAATTTTTTATTTAAGTGTTTCTGATTGCTCCATTCTGCTGACTTCACTTACTTAAATCTCAGTTGCTCTAAGATCCTTAATAATGAATATTTTCCCCTTGAATTAGAAAACATTTTACTGTTCTTTGAGGGATATGGGTAACAGTTTTCAGAATATGCTGTATCCCTTTAGTCTGTGCAAATAATTTCTTTTCAGGAGAGATGCATATGGGTGTTTAGATTGTTAATGTTGACAACTTCTTCATTCCCACCTGCCCTACTATCAGTTCTGTGGAAATCTGGAGATGAAGGTCAGGTCCACACAGATAACAAGATCATGAGTAACATAGTGTTAATGTTCACACTCTTACTGTGGTGTGGGGAGGGCTTGAAATTCACGATCTTAAGTTCACCTCTAGATTACATTGCACACAAAGAATGTTCCCCAAGAGCTACCGTCAATGCACACACATTACACAAGTGCTTAACCAAGTGCTTCACCATGTCTTTGGTGCTTGTTAGCACTCCCATTAAGGTAAGCTGCAGGAGTTTGCTGTGGCACCTCCGTCATGGAAAAGATAGTGGACATGGACCCCGAGGAGCCACCTGACTGCCAGAGTTCACAAGGCAGTCCCACAGAGAGCGTGTGGAAGATGTGTCTGCATCATGCCGCGTGCTCCTGAGTTCTGATCCGGGCTGACTCCCTTACTAGATGTGTGACCCTACGACAACCCGGGGCCCCTGGGCATGCCCTCACCTCCTGCATCCTCACAGTGGGATAATGGTCCTACGTCACAGGGTCTCGTTCCTTTGCCTTTCTTATTGACTCCTTGTCTCTAATTCAATTTGTGATACTAATTCAAGCTTAAATTCAGTGTTTTCTTTTTTGTTTCTTCTCTTAATCTATTTATGTTAAGTATGATAATGGCCTTTTCTGAATTTTGATATTGTATGTATATGTGTCTGTGTTAAGGAATTATCTAAGTTGGGAGATAGAGGAAATTATGTGTTTCAATATAAAATTTCATGAAAATTGAAATCATGGTTTGTTGAATCTAGAAATTAAACTGAGGAAGGCTTTATCCTTTCCTGAGACAGGTTTTGGCATATCTTATACCTGTTTGCTTACTGTTCATTTGGTTTTTCAAAGAAACACACTTAAGATGTTAAGTCTGCTGTATTAGTTTTCTTTTGATGTGTTAACAAATTACCACAAATTTCATGGCTTGGAACAACACGCATTTATTAGCTCACAATTCTGTAAGTTGAAAGTCCAGCACTGCATGACTCTCTCATTCTGTACTCTTTGCATCATAAGGCTGAAATCAACATATTGTCCAGACTGAGTTCTTGTCTGGAGACTGGGGAAAAAATCCACTGCCAAGCTCAATCAAGTTGTTGGCAGAACTCAGTTCCATGTGGTTGTGGACCTGTCTGTTGTCTTGCTGTCAGTGGAAGTGCTGCCACATCCCCCCACGTGCCCCTCTCCATCTTCACACTAGCACCACGTGTGCAATCCTTCTTGCACTTCCACTGTTTCTGACATCCTCTTCTGCCACTAGCCTGAGGAATCTCTCTGCTCGTAAAGGGTTTGTGTGATTAGGTTAGGCCCACAAAGGGCTGTGTTAAGGTCAGTGGTCAAATGTAACATAACCTAATTGTAGGAATAGATTCCGTGATATTCAGAGTCCCAGGAATGACGCAGGGCATATACACTAGGGAGTGGGAAATCTTGGGGGATATTTAAAAATCGTGCCGACTGCACCTGCTCACCACGCTTTTTGTTGTTGTCGTGTTTGTTTTGCCCAAGGTTACAGAAGAGAATGGTGAGCAAATGCCCTGTTACTTTGTCATGGTAAGCTTACAAGAAGTTGGAGGAGTTGAAACTAAGAACTGGACCGTCCCCAGAAGGCTCAGTGAGTTCCAGAATTTACACCGGAAACTTAGTGAGGTATGAATACTCACGAACACAAGGTGTAGGATTACTAAGCAAGAAGGTATTTAAGAACTCATTTCAGTTTTTCACATATAAGGAAACTGATTAACAGTTCTTCTTTGCTGTGGATACTGGAAAAGTGGCATTTTCAGCCTGACATTTGGAAATTAACTCATGGACCAAACCAGTTAGTGTAAATCCTTCGGGACGAAGAATTGTCTGATCTCCACGGAGCCTCATAGAACCCCAGAGCTGAAAGAGGGCTAAGGGTCATTTAGGGCCACTGGTTTTTGAAGCTGCCAGTTGTGACCTTTTAGTGGGAAGTGAAACCAATTAATGATTGCAGCAACAGGAAGAGCATAGAATATATTGGATTTCAGCGCAAAGAGTAAGGGTCATAAAGTGTCGTGGGTGAAAGCACAGACTCGGGAGCCAGACTGCTTGAGTTTGGATCCTAGCTGTACTATTTAGTAGCCATATGACCTGGGACTTGTCACTGTGTCTCTTTGTCTCTCTTCTTCTTCGTCAATAAAATATGAATATTGATAGCACCTATGTCTCCTCTCTCACAGAGTTGTGAGAATTAAGGGAATGAACGTATACAAAGCAGGTGTGGCACATAATAAACATTACCGTGTTGGTGGTGGTAGTTGTAGCAATGAACGTTGTTTTGTAGAACTTAGTTTTATAGGTGGGTTATAATTTATATGTGGATATGCACGTATGTGTGCAGGTTGCAGTGTAGCATGTATTTCCTGCTGTGGGTTTTAGTTAAAAATGTCAGAAAGCTTCTAATCTAGGTCAGTTCTTTTATTTTAAGAGGAGAGGAGCTGATCCCAGAGAGTTTGATCGATTTATCACAGGACGTGTTCCTAGTGGCCCAGCCTGGACTGTAATCCGGGTCATCTTATTTTCCATTCCTTATTCTTCCATCTTTCTCAGGAACTGCGTCTTCTCTAACTCGCCTTCTCCCGGAGATGACTGCCCTCTTCCCCAGCAACTGAAATGCTCTTTGGTCACTTCTCTTTTTGTTTCTGTTTATTGTTCTCTGGCTCAGAATGAACGGACACTGGTAAAATCCTGCAGTCACCTATCAGACTGCTCTTCTGCAAATGAAATACGTCTGTTTCCTTTAACATTTTCTCCTAAGGGGATTTTTTAAAAAACTCTTTTAATCACTAACTTACGAATGCTGTAACTGCTTCAAGTGCTTTTAAAAGGATGGTGGCCAAAACCAAATGTCCTCCACCAGTACTTCTCAGAGGGACTGTGGTCACCCTGGCAGTGTGAAAAGTGAAATCTCTATCTTAATAGAAGATTACGTTTTTCTCAAAATGTGTGACTAACAACACAAGAGTGTGTCACTTGCCCTGTGACAAACCATTTTGAAGCCAAAGTTCAGTATCTGTCCTGTTGCTGATAAAAATAGAAAGAAGGAGAAAAAGGAATTTAGAGGAGATTTTGAAATAAAATGTATGTGGAAAATGTTCTTTGAAAAAAAAACAAAAACAAGTAGACTGAAGCCTTGGAGGAAATAAACCCTCCAAAATTCCATGTCTGTCCTTTAGTCTCATTGTCTCATTTTCCTTATCTGTAGATGATCTCTGGCGTTCTTTTCTTACCCTTAGAATTTACTCTCCTCTGACTTTTCATTTTTGTGTGAACCCTTCCTGTTGACAGTTGGGACAGGAAGCACCTTTTCAGGTCCCTGGTGAATTTTAATCTTCCGTTCTGAGTCTCACTGCCTGTTTCATTTCTTGAAAATTGTACTCGAATTTGAGCACTGATTTATATGTCACCTTGGGTACATGCCATCGTGCTCCTGGTTCTCAAGTGCGCCGTGCGGGAAGGGCTCGTTTTCCCTTTCCCAGCACCCAAAGCACTTGCATGCACTTGTTACAAGTGACTTAGCCCATGCCTTTTCTTGCTGTGGCCAGGCCAGCGGGCACTCCTGTGACCCTCCTGTGCATGGAGGATGACGACAGCAGTTAAAGTGGTTGCAGGCAAAGGCTGTGCTCACTGACTTTTCAATGCCAGTTGGTTTCATTAAGCGTATTCATATGGCCCCAGTGCCTTCGAGAAGGGCCAGTGTTTGGAAATGGGGGCAGAGTCCAGAGCATTTGGAACCCAGTGCCCTCCTAGGGTCTGAGGGGCTGACTGGCAGAGTCCTGTGGGAATTGGCATAAAGAACACAGACTTTGTGATCAGACAGATCTGGGTTTTGATCCTGATCTTTAATTGTCTCATATGTGAAATAAGAATAACAATCGCTGACTCTTCAAGCTGTTAATCCACATGCTTCGAGCACAGTGTCTGGCAGAGTGTAGGACTTATTAATGCACTTCCATTGTGCAGTTTGCTACTGAAGGGCGGTAATAACACGACAAGCCAAGTTACTCCTTTTTTCCATTGTTTTGTCAACTGGGATAACTTTTTCACAGAAATGTTGTAAACAAAGCACATTCTAATAGGAAGTTTTTCTTCTCGTGAGCCAGGTGTCCACACCTAGAGCCTTGTGCTCTGTGCGTGTCGTGCAAGGCTACCTGCTCAGCCCGGCCTCAGCATTGCCCAGCTCCCAGGCGTTCAGGGGCCTAGGGGTGAGCTTCAGCTCTTTTCATCAAATGTCCTGTTCCTCTCGATTCCGTGAGCCTGATTAGAACAGGCAGGTTTTCAAGATCTTAAACCTCAAAGGAATAAGTACAGGAGGAAGATGCTTGGTGTGTTCTAATTATAATTCTAAACTTTTTTTTAACATGAAAATGTGATTCAAGATGCTAACATTTAATGTTTTCCTCCACAGTGTTTCCCTTCTTTAAAAAAAGTCCAGTTGCCTTCTCTTAGCAAGCTGCCTTTCAAATCTATAGATCACAAGTTTATGGAAAAGTCAAAGAATCAATTAAATAAGTTTTTACAGGTAAGCAACTGGAAAGTTTTGGATACGAGAGAAAAAATGAGTTATTTGGGGTTAAAGTGTCATCTTTCTAAGAGCTTGCTTGTTTGCTTTCTTTTCTTATAGGTCATGCCAGGTCCTCAAAATATCTCTGGTTTGTTTGTTTATATTAAAGTATACTATACACACAAAAATATAAAATATAAAAAATATGAAATACATACAATACAGCTACCTTGTGTGCAGCTTTGTCCTTTTTCACACGCGGAGCCCACCCTGTAACCAGCACCCGGTGCAGTATGCTCGGCTTTCGTCCCGTCACGGCTCCCGGCCCAGGGTGGCTATGATCATGCCTAGTAACCACACAGACACAGTTGTTTTTGAACTTCCTACAAATGGAATCATACAGTATGGACTCCTTTGTGTCTGACTTCTTTCACTCAAGAACTGTGTTCAGGGGCTCCGCCCATAGTGCTGTTCGAGTTGTAGATGATTTGTTTTCACTACCGTGTAGGTTTTTCATTGTGCGGATACACTACAGTCTATTCATTCCATTGTTGACGAGCATTTGGCCCGTTTCCAGTGGAGGCGATCATGAAGCAGGCTTCTATAAACTTCTAGTACTTGACTTATGGTCCATCCATGTTGTGTAATACCTACAGGTCTGGGTTTCTTAGTTTGTTCAAGTGGTTGTGGCAGTTTTTACACTGTCACCACAGCGTGTCAGGGTTCTGATGGCTCTCCCTCCTTACCCCCACTTCTTCTCTGCCTGTTTCTCTTTAGTCCTCCTGGCGGGTGTGTGCTGGTATCTCACTGTGGGTTTAGTTTGCATTTCCCTGACGGCTCATGAAGCGGAGCCCCAGTCTGGGTGTTACGCCAGTTCTGCTGTTGTGCCAAGAGTAGTTTCTCTGGTGAAGTGTCTGGTCAAGTTGAGTCTGCTCTTCTGTCGCGTTGCCCGTCTTTTCCACAGCGCTTTGTGGGGGTTCTGCATGGGATTTGGATGTGAGTCTCTCGTCGCACCATTTATGTTGCAAATATCTTCTCCCTTTCTGTGGACGGGCTTTTCACTATCTTAATGATTTCTTTTCATGAACAGAAGTTCTCAATTTTAATTTAGTCTAGTATATCAGTTTTGTCTTTTATGGTTAAGCCTTTGTGCCTATTAAGAAATCTTTGCCTACTCTAGGGTCCTAAAGACACTCTCCTAATTTCCTCTAAATGCTTTATTGTTTGTCTTCAGTCCATTTTTAGAGAATAAGGCCAAACCTGTACTATCCTTGATAGCAACCACTGTTTATTTTTCCTTGGCTGGACCCTCTGTATTCAGAGTATAGTTAAGTTACTCAAACCATGCACCCCAAAGCTCTTATAGTTTTTGGAGGCATGGAACTTTGTCTCATGGAACACTTTTTGCCTATGTAGTAGTAGCTGGAAGGCCTGGGATCTTAAATAATAGATGTTGCCAAATTCTTAGTGAAGGCTTTTTTTTTTATTTTAAATATTTTATTTATTTATTTGACAGAGAAAGACAGCCAGCGAGAGAGGGAACACAGGCAGGGGGAGTGGGAGAGGAAGAAGCAGACTCCTAGCAGAGGAGCCTGATGTGGGGCTCGATCCCAGAACGCTGGGATCACGCCCCGAGCTGAAGGCAGACACTTAACGACTGTGCCACCCAGGCACCCCCTTAGTGAAGGCTTTATTAAAACATAGTTGTTCATTTGGAAGTATGGGTCATGGTTAAAATAGATTTGTTTAATTCAGAATTGCTTTGAAAGTGTTAGTCTCTTTTTCCATGTATTCCTATCTTCCTCCCTCCATCTCTCTTTATATGTATCCTAAAGTTTTTCTAAGATGTAGATTATTTTATTTCCTGAGGGAAACTTTTATTTTATAATATAATAATATATAAATATGTGTGTGTGTATATAATGTAAATTTCCGTTAGGAAATAAAATAATTTACACCTTAGAAAAACTCTCTGAGTTTAATTATGGCAGAACTGAATTAGAGAATCATCAATGTTTAAATGCTCTTACAAGAGAATTTGAAACTGAAATACTACCATTTTCTTGCTGATTCAGCATATCTAGGAAATAATTAAACCCACTCCAACATAGTACCTGATTAAATCGTTCGGATGGGGGCGCCTGGGTGGCACAGCGGTTAAGCGTCTGCCTTCGGCTCAGGGCGTGATCCTGGCGTTATGGGATCGAGCCCCACGTCGGGCTCCTCCGCTGTGAGCCTGCTTCTTCCTCTCCCACTCCCCCTGCTTGTGTTCCCTCTCTCGCTGGCTGTCTCTATCTCAGTTGAATAAATAAATAAAATCTTAAAAATAAATAAATAAATAAATAAATCGTTCAGATGAGCAAATGAAATCATTTGTGAAACGATGTGTATTATTCAAGATCCAGGATGTTTAAGCTTCGGGTGTGTAGCTTTGGACCCTCCAGCGGACTCTCTTGTTTCCTTCCAGCCTCTGCTGTTGGGGAGGGTCTCTGTGCGTTTGGCCTTTTCTGCTGCCTTTCGGGCGCACAGGGAGGGCGCATACGTGCCTTTATTGGATTGTTGGTCGTGGAAGTGGGTTAGTAAGTTCTGCTGTTGTGCCAAGAGAAACTGCACTCTGAGACCCTGCCGGTAGGTCGTGTGGACGTAGTTGAGAGCAAGAGTAATCTGCAGCTAAGCCAGATGAAACTGTGGTGTCTAGTGACCTTACATCTTTTATGTAAATCATGAGGATTTTAGGTCAGGAAGTAATGATTTGGATTGTTTTTCATTTTCCCAAAGACTTGACAAAGCCCTGACCATTCAATGTATTTAGGTAGGTTATACAGCAGACTGTCGTTTCAAAGTATTATCCCACCTACTGCAAACAGGAAAGTAAGGTGCAGAATGCTTCCTCTTTTATTGGGTCCAGAGGACCTTCCAGAAAAAGGGATTCCACTGAGTATATGTTTACTTGAATGTTTATCTATGACAAATGGTTCCCTAGTGAAGCATACTAATTGCACAGATATTTAATAATCTAGCTACTCATTCCTAGCCATTCTGTTGCTTATGTCTTTCTTCGTCCCTGCTCACCACATTCCCCATTCCTGCTCACGTACAGACACCTCCGACACCAGCCATTCCCTCCCGCGGTGCTCTGTCCTGCTTCGGGGTATGCCTGTGCTGTGCGCTCTACTTGGAATGCCAGACCCCCTTCTCCATCACCCACTGAATAGTCATCTGAGGTCTTGACTAGAATAGAATAACGTGCTGTGAGTGTTTGGAGGGAAGGAGTTGGGACTGGGATGCCATCCCCAGAGAGCTTAAAAATGATAAAACCCCAATTACATATTGCCCCACAGACGTCTGTGAGCATTTCTAACTTTTCCTATGTACTTAATCTGATTATTTTCCTTCATAATGGAATATAACGTAGGCCAAAGTCTTATCAGCCTTAACGATCTCTTTATGTTGATTGTAGTAAGTTTGAGACTTATCATTAGTTATCATTTCCTACTGTTTTATAAAATAATATTGGAGTATAGATTAGCTAAAGGAAATCAGGTTAGGGGAGAATATCTCCTGCCTTCTAATCCATCTGTACATACGACTGAACATTGATACTCTGCAAAAGGAATAAAGGCCTATTTATTGGGCTCTGGGGCTGGGAAGGCGGTAGTGACCCCAGCTCCCCATCCTCCTTAACCTCCTTCTCTCCCTCTGAGGCAGAACTTGCTCATTTCCAGTCGTCTTCTGCAGGACAGAGGAAGCTAACAACCACCAGAATGTTGGTCACCCCCTTGGGTCCCCTGTCCCCAGTGTCGTAGTACTGGATGTTCCCACAGGTGCTTGTTCTAGGGAAGGTCACAGAGTTCATTGGATTTCCGCTTTTGCCTGAACAAATGTAAGGTGACGGTCATGGACCACGTCCTCTGAGACTAGATCTTAACCTCTTCTGCCACCCCAGGCTCTGACATCAGAAGCACTATGTGCTCCCAGTGTCCCTCTCCCCCAAGGGGATTACATCATCAATGGGGCACTATTTCTCACTGTCTTATTATTCCTAAACCCTGTATCTTTTTTTTGTTGTTGTTTCAAGTTTTTATTTAAATTCCAGTAGCTAACGTACAGTGTTTTATTAGTTTCTGGTGTACAGTGTGGTGATTCGACACTTCCATGTGGCACCCGGTGCTCATCACAGCAAGTGCCCTCCTCAGTCCCCATTGCCTCTTTCACCATCCCCCCGAACCCCTGTCCTTCTGGTAACCATCAGTTCTCTAGAGTTAAGCGTCAGTTTTTTGGTTTGCCTCTCTCTCTTTTTTCTCTCTTTGCTTGTTTGTTTTTCTTAAGTTCCACATATGAGTGAAATCACATTAAACCCTGTATCTTTTAATAGTAGACGTTTAGACATTCTTGTGGTCATGTTGTTAGTCTTACTGTCCTATCAGTAGCACTTGCTTGGACACGAACTTCATTTCTGTTCTTCTTTCCTGTCTCCGGAGGCCAGCTAAGTACATAAAGAACCTGAGGACATTTCCAGTTCAAGGCCCAATAGAAAGAGTTCTGTAATTATGTAAACAAGCACTGGTCGGAAGGCGGCAGCATGGGGAGAAAGCTCCTGCCTGGTAGACTGTGCCATGTGACAACTCCAAGTGCCTTTTTGCAGCTGATATACAAAGTCTGAACACAGCCATCTAAGGGTGGTTGAGCGGGATCCTTGTGCCGTGTGCAGACATGTAAGTTGTTGCAGCACCACTGGGTGAAGGTGAAGTTGACACCCAGAGGCAGTGGCCCCGGTCTGTAAGCTGTGTGCCAAGCCCGAGGTTTGGTTGCCCTGAGCGGTTGTCTGCACAGCGTCTCCCACAAGCCGCAGGCTTACAGTGCTCCTGTTTACCCGCAGGGCGTTGCTTGCGATTACCATCATGGGAATCCGCCTAATATGTTCTGTTTCAGGGGGAGAGGGAAATGGTTTTGGGTTCGGATTATGAAAATAAATCCCTGACACAGCCATTTGCACCTTGCTTGCCTTTATTTGTGGTGGTTTCCGGCAGCACGGACGTATTCTTCCATAAGAGTAATGCACCCTCTTTCCTCCACAGAATCTGCTTTCAGATGAAAGACTGTGTCAGAGTGAAGCACTTTATGCCTTTTTGAGCCCTTCTCCTGACTACCTCAAGGTTATTGATGTGCAGGGGAAAAAATCCACGTTTTCATTATCCTCATTTTTGGAAAGACTTCCTCGCGACTTCTTCTCCCATCAAGAGGTGAGCTCTTAAAAGGTTGTGCCATTTTTGCAGCAGATTTAGGGGAATGTCTTTTTGAAAGTCTTCTGAAGTACCAGATGTTTGTTGAACGCATGCTACTAGTGAGGGGGAAAGCAAATACATCCATTTTCAGTTATTATCGCTGTCATATTTTTGGGATACCTGCTTGTGCTCCCCTACAAGTCACTTGCAAGAGTTAAGATACAGAAAATAGCAATAACAAGGTCGGTAAGTGAAGTGTGGGTGGGAAGTTGTATGGGAGCCCCGGTAAAAGTGGTGGACCAGCCAGTCCTCAGAGATGGGGGTCATTGTTAGGGGGAGCTGGAGCTCGTATTGAAGGTCGGGTTGGGAGGGACAGTCAGTAAGTCATTGGACTGGAGAGGAGAGCTTCAGGAATGGGCTAATGGAAGGTTAGGCAAAGAGGTGGAGTGGGGGGCGAGGTCATGCCAAGCTGAGGAGTTCAGAATTGATTCTCAGGGAGTGGAAGGTCATGGGATATTCTGAAGCAAGATGAATCTAGGAGTGACATTTGCGGGTAAAGTAGCAAATAGAGAGAATGCAGGCACTTGTGATTTCGTATTCTGGACCTCAGGCTTTCCTGCAGAGTAAGCTCCTGACTCACATTTAGGCCACTGAAGCCCCTTCTCCCGCTCTTCAGCAAACTGCGCAAGACTGTCTCTGAAAATCGGGGTCTCCTGGAGACATTCACTGCCTCCTTGGCATTCATTGCTAAAGGCCACCGCCTCTTCAGCAGAATTGGTTGAATGAATTTGGACAGAAGGAGCTGATGATGCAACGGGGCGTGCTACTCCACTGCCTCCCGAGCTGGGGGAAACCTGTGTGCAGCACGGAGCGTGTCCACGCCAGGGCTCGGGGCTCTGTATGAACCTGCTTCCCCACAGGCATCCCTGCAGGCCCGTATTTGTAATGTCTGGCCCTGTTCGGTTAGCTTGCCTCTGTGACCTCTCATTTATTCCCGTACCTCTGGGAGTTTACGTTATGGCGCGGTCACTCTATGAGATGGTTCTCTGAAGGTGAGTGCCAGTGGCCAGACCCAGTGGCTTCCTCTCCGTGTTCACCTCCGTCCATCTCTTTCGCAGCATCTGATGTTGCTGTGAGGTTTTGGGAACTCCTCCTGCCTCTGTGACTTCTCAGCCCTTTCCTCTGCTCACCCAGTCCCCCACAGTGCTGTCATTAGTCCTCTGCGTGGGCCACAGCCTCGGCTGTTTCCTCTGCCGACATCAGAAGGAACCTGCTCATCTGTCCTTCTGCCGCCTCCGTTTGTGCCTCTGTGATAGCACTCACCCTGCTTGCGGAAACGGCCACGCACCCCTGTCAGCCTCCCCGGATCGCTGGGGGCCACTGAAAGTCTGGGTCCACATCACGCCTGTTAGCACTAGCCTGGTGCCTGGCCTGTAATGAGTTTTGAACTGAAACTTGCTGATACGCAGGTCAAGAAATGAGACGAACTGAAATACAGAATCAAAGCTTGAGTCAGAGCTTTGACATAATGACATTACTTTGAAATATACGTGTTTTTAAAGAAACTAGGGAATTTTTTTTAAGACTTTATTTGAGAGAGAGACAGAGAGAGTAAGAGAGCATGAATAGGATGAGGAGCAGAGGGAGAAGCAGACTCCCCGCTGAGCAGGGAGCCTGATACGGGGCTTGATCCCATGACTCCAGGATCATGACCTGAGCTGAAGGCAGATGCTCAACCGACTGAGCCACCCAGGTGCCCCAAAAAACAGTGAATTTAAAATCATTTAAGTTAAAAAGCCTTACTTGGGGCACCTGGGTGGCTCAGTCGGTTAAGCATCTGACTCTTGATTTCAGCTCGGTTAGTGATCTCAGGGTTGTGAGCTTGGGCTCTGCCCTCAGCAGGGAGTCTGTGTGTGGATTCTCTCTTTTCCTGTCTCTGCCCCTCCTCCCATGTACTTATACTCTCGCTTTCTCTCTCAAATAAATCTTAAAAAAGTTAAAAAGCCTTGCTTTTAAAACTCAAAATGGCTAGAAAACTATTCTGTTATCTACTAATTCACTCCTTATTAATACAGTGATAGAGATTTTTCACAATTACTTTGAGCCTTGAATAAGGCTTTAACATCAAAGGTTTTCCCTGAGGTTAGACACACATTTTGCCCTGTGTTGAGAATGTAGGAAAGTTGAAAGAGCATCTAAGGTTGAAATGCGAGCAAATATTTGGAATTTACACTTTGAAAGAAAAGAACAACTCTACCAGCTTCCTTGGATAAGTGATCTGCTTCCTTTGACCTTTCTGTACCCCCAGGAGGAGACAGAAGAGGACAGTGACCTGTCAGATTATGGTGATGATGTGGATGGGAGGAAAGACGCCTTGGCTGAACCATGTTTCATGTTGATTGGGGAGATCTTTGAACTTCGAGGAAGTAAGCTTGTTATTATTTAACGGTAATTGCTGTTAAGTGGTTACACACACCCACACCCACACACACTCATAATATCCCTTTATTCCTGAATCAGATGTGTATTTATATCCATTCAGTCATCAGCAAATACTTTTAAGATCTAACCAGATACCATGGTAGAATGTGAGGCCACGGCCTTAAGACAGATAATTATGTCTGTACTTATGGAACTTTGGGTGAGTTACTCTATACCATGTTCTTCTGAATACAGATAGAATGCTTTGAATTTCTTTTATGTGATTTAGCATAGCTTCATTGCTTTATCACCAAAAGGTACACAAAAAATAATTTTGCCTAGCCAAGGAAGGAGCCCCATTGTTCAAGGGGAGGTTTTGGTGCTGTTAGGGTGTGCTATGGTCAGGGACACAGGCGTGCCTCGATCTCACCTTTCAACTACACCTTTGTTCCCGTAGAGGAGTGGTTATCACTGAAAGGATGGGGGAGTGTTGTCCCTCAGGGGACATTTGGTGATATCTGGAAACATTTTTGGTTGTTACAACTTGGGGGATGGTGCTACTGGCATCTTGTGGGCAGAGGCCAGGGACGCTGCTAAACTTCCTGCAATGCGCAGGTCGGCCTCCCACGACAGAGTTGTCCTTTCCGAAAGAGTTAGCACCAAGGTTGACAAATGTTACCCTGGTAGTACTCGAGGGAGATGTACTTAGAAGAAACAAGAGCAAAAACAGGATTAAAATACTCTCGTTAAGACCCACACAGGTGCTTCCACCCCAAACTGGTCCTGGGTAAAAGGTCAAACTGTGCTGCTTGGCCAAGTCTTGAGTCCTAAATAGGACCCTCTGCCCACACACACCTTCTACAGCCCCCCAACACTCGAAATCATGGGACCAGTGTACTCAGTGTACCTGGAGCCTCAGGACTTGCTAGAGCCAGGACACCTCACCACCTGGAGAGGAAGCGTGTGAGGGGAGTAAGGGGTAGCAAAGCACAGTGGTGCCACCAGCCGGTACTATGTATGTTGCCCTGTGACTGACTGTCAGTCCCGTGCTCGGTCTGCTCAGATTAGCATCTCTTCCCCTGGGGTGAAGAAGGTCGGCTAGGAGTTTTAAGCGCCAGAATTAATTATTTTGGTCACCAGTAAGCCAAAGCTAAAACAATCAGCCAACACTTTGGGAACATATGTTCTAGCTATCACTCTGTAGGAGAAACAAAAGTATATCAGAAGTAGATTCTTCCTTCAGTAAATTTACAACACAGGGTTTCCAAAAATATAATTCACATTAAGCAATAGACCCAATTCTAAACTACGGGCAGAGATTTATACATAAGGGTATTCATTTTAGCATAATTTCAATAATGAAAAGTTGGAACTAAGCTGAACTTTAGAAATGGGGGATAGTTAAATTAAGAAATATCCATGATAGAATATCATTCAAATGCTAGAGATGCTTTCAGATGAAAAAGCTATCCCTGTTCCGTATTTTAGACACTCTAAGATACACTGATGTTTGCCTTGGTTCAATGTAGGCAGAAACAACTAGTTTTCCACCGAAAGTCTGACTCTTCCTCAGTGAAATCTGGCCCATTAAATCGTGAATCCTCTCTGTTTCCCGTAGAGTTGGTAAGAATGAGGAAGCAGCATCTTAGCCTTTTGGCAGTGTGCTCTTTGTGGTACAAAGATTGAGAGACATGGTGGATGGGAGTAGGGCTCAAAGTCTTGTCTTTGCAGCGTGGATTTCCTCCATCATATGCCTGCTCAGAAGCATATTTGGTTTTGCCAGTGACATTTCAGAGGGGAATAAATAGAACATCATTTATAACGAGATGTGATATAGTTGCCGTCAGCAAAATCCTAGTGTTGCTGCAGCTGCTTCTGTCTCTGAACAAATGAGTCCTTGGAAGAAATACTAGGGCTGTTTCCTGTGTGGTTTGGGGACTGGGGACAAGGAGAAGTTAGGAAGAAAGTAGTAAAGGCGTAGATCAGTGATGGGAGAGAATTTGCACCAAAGACATTTTTTGGTTCGGTGTACAAAAGGGCATCAGTAAGACAGCCCTTAAAAAATTAATAACTGTCACTGTCCTCAGACCCTCTGCATGTGGGCTGCCTCTCTCCCGCCCTAGAAAGCCAGTGTGAAGTTATCGACACTGGCAGGTGTGCTCTTCACAGCCTAAATGCCAACCTAAAATGAACACATCTGCATGCTATCAGCGTGCTCTGAATTCCATAAAAAATTGAAAGCACTTTTGAAGCATAGTTCTGATTCCAAGACTTGACTCTTACTTGAAAGATTAACAACACTACTTTAACTGGACACTTAGGTCCATCTAAAAAGTTAGAAATGACTAGAATGTTTTCAAGTCTGGTGCCAAGTCTGTGTTAATTGTTGATTTTGTTTGGGTGGTTTCCCTTATACAGAGGTGTTCGTGAATGTAGTCCTTTTAGGTTTTCCTAAAAGGCAGGAGCCCTGAACTCTTATAGCCGAGCCTGAATATCTCATTTGCTTATGTGTGAGTAGCTAAACATTTCAATGAATGGGTGTGAATTTATATAGATGGAGAATTTGGTTTAGATTCCAATTTGCAGACCTAAAATATCCTCATAGCATTTCTTTGCCTTCTTTTGGCTTATATTCATATTCTGTACCTGTAAAGATGTCTCTCCACATTAGTAATAAAAGTTTAGATCTGTAGAACCTTTCACAACACTCAGATAAAATATCAACAAGATCCTTAAAGCAGAAAAGCACATGTTACTCTTGTCCTTGAACAGATGAGGAAACTGAGGTCAGGGACGTTGTTTGTGCCCAGCTGCTCTGCGAGGTGGCCCAGGAGAGCACTGAACCCACCTCTCACTCAGGAACCTGGCTCTTCACAGTTCACCTTTCTCCCAGAGGCATAAAATATATAAAAATATGCAGTGATCCACAAACTACTATCCAAATGGGAAGTTAGACCCACCCATTCATTAATATTTCAAAATATTTGTCAATATTGGACCACAGATGTTTCTCATTCAGAGCACTGTGTGAGAAAATTGGGTTCCACAAGCCAGACAGAAATCTAAAATAGCATTGTACTGTCTGCTAGCAGAAAACAGACATGTAAGTAGCTTGGGGACATGTGAAATAAAGTATTATTTGCACTTGCTAGCTCAGCTGTTGTTGAGGCATTGAAAAGCTGTAAAAAACTCTTCGGTTTTATCTCATCAGTTGCTATGTAGAAAATGAAAGTTTAGGAGGATTTTTGAGGGGTAGAAGTTTGCTAACCAAGACCCAGGTTCTGCAGATATCATAGTCTTCATGCGGTGTCAGGACTTGGATTGAGTCAAATGGTATGATTTATGCTTTTTGCAGCTGTGAAAATGTCATAATTGTGATATACTGTGCTAATTCTTTAACTCTGATTTCTCTTTTAGTGTTTAAATGGGTGAGAAGAACATTAATTGCTCTTGTTCAGGTCACTTTTGGAAGAACCATCAACAAGTGAGTTGCATGACATTAATATTTGAATTCATGCCTTACTCTTTGCCTTAATAGTCAAATTACTATACTCATGGTATAGTAGCCAGTGATCTCTCTATCTGAAGGGTTTATATTTTCTCATTCTGTTTCTGCTATGATTCTAAGATTGGAGAGGGAGACAGGTTTCTGAAATAATTTCTCCCGTAGAACGCATGAAGAACTAGATGATCAAAGCTTGAGCTAGCTTCAGCATTCTGGCTGAAGGGGTCAGAACATGCTGTTTTGGAGGGGCACCTGGCTGCCTCAGTTGGTGGACCCTTGTAGTTGTGAGTTTGAGCCCCATGTTAAGTGTGTAGAGATTACTTATAAACATAAAATTGAAAAACAAAAGCAAAACCCAAAAAGTTCTATAAAGTTCTCTTTTGATCATGATGACCAGTTTGAGTATCTTGGGTACAGCATTTTTATGTTATATGATGGGAATCAGTTTACGGCTTGGACTCTAAGCCAAAATGAAAGTAGGATGACATGACAGGTATTTATTTGAAGAGAAATGCAAACCATATATTTTTTTCCAAGTTGGGGTAACATTAAAATGATAATTGCTCTTATTAATTAATACCTTAATATCCATCCATTGAGATATATGTGTATTTCATATAACAGTATTGTAAGCCATATGTATACTCTAAGCTATAGTCCATTATCCATGTTAAGAGTTTAACTCTATATCCAGTGCTCTTCAAGAGATAAACATATGACTTCCTGCACAATAAAAACGTCAGTCACATGCTAAAAGATAAGGGAGAGAAATCACATTTTTGTACAGAAAAGTATGTTTCAAGATGAAATTATCAGATTTTCCCAAGTGAAAGATTAGTTGTTAAAACCATCATAGTAACCTTGTATGTATGTTTATCATAAAATCAAAAATTTTTAAGGGAGACATAGTGAAGAACAAGTTATCTTCTTACTCGTTCGCAAATAGAATATATTTTCCTTGTCATAAGCACAAGTTTACTTCAGTTTCTAAGATCTTTAAAAAATGGTATTAGTGGCTTATTTAGTTGACTTAGTATCCTATGCTTTTGTTTTAATCAGAAACCTGGCCTGTATAACTTACCTTTTCAGTCTAACGCAAGCCTCTTAACTGTTACGTAGACAGGCCTTAGATAAAGAAAATTCCACAATGGCTCTGTATGTCTCAGTACTCCAGACTTGCTAATTCATTTTCCTTTTCAGTTTCAGCAAATCATGCATACTTCCCTTGCTCCTGTCTATGTTAGTGGCTCTTACTTATAAAATGAGCAGCTGTGGTTTGTGAGTGGTGAATACATTTGGCAGTTACTTTCACAGGACTCGGAGGAGAAGCATCACGTAGAGGCTTTCAGGCTGTTCATTTCAGTGGGCTTTTTATCAGGTAGAGAAATGATGGAGCACCCGGCCCTTTGCTATTTTTGCCTTTAGCAGAGATGACACATCATAAAATTAAGCAGCAGTACAATATGTGCCTCTTGCCTTGTACCAACTATAATTCACATACCAGAATTGATTCAAAAGCTTCCTATGGTTTTGGCTAATTGACAGTCAGACTTAAATTGGTAGAAAATACTTAGGTGATGACCTTTTGTGAGAGTCACTTACCTAATTTTAAATTGCAAATTGAAATTCTCTTACTTAATTTCTTCATGTAGTGCCAGTGAGAAACTCAAAGCAAGACTACGGAGAAAACAAGGTGTCTGCATTTTTATGTAGATTCTTTTAGGCAGGCAGGTTGGCAGGTTCTCTCTTAAAGCAGAAACCCCATTAAATTAATAAAATTATTTTATTTGGCCTAGATATGAATTGCTCAGTTGTTTTTTTTTTTAAAGATTTTTAAATTTATTCATTTGAGAGAGAAAGAGATGGGGGCGGGGAAAGGCAGAGGGAGAAGTAGGCTCTGTGCTGAGCAGGGAGCTCGACCTGGGGCTGGAGCTGATGTGGGGCTGGATCCCAGGACTCCGGGATCATGACCTGAGCCGAAGGCAGACGCTTAACCGACTAAGCCACCCAGGCACACCTGAATTGCCCAGTTCTAAGCAGTATAGGGAAGTATCTTAGGAGACATGCAGTTACAAACAGAATTAAAATAGTTTTGACTCATGGTAGAGTTTAGACATCAATCGTAACTGATTCCTGTGCAAAATTTTAGGGCTTGAAACCTCTATTTCAGATACTGTTTCTAAAAACCTTACATTGAGCCTTTAAATGGTTGGGAAGTCAGATGCTTGAAGGGCTTTTTGATTTATTATTATTCATGAATTGAGTTTGAAATTTCAAATCTTTCTGGCACTGTCAAGATGATTCTTTCCCCCTTTTCCTCTCCCAACCTCACAACTGCTCTTGGGCTCTTTGAACTGTGTTACTTGTCTCTGGACAGCAGAAATCCTGGAATGAGTTAGTATTTTACTAATGACTAATGAGATAGGGTTATGTGGAAGAGCTGGATAACCAGATAAAAGCCATTTGTTTGTAACTGTGCAAGTCAAATGTCTGCCCAACTTTCATCCCCAGAGAAATGTAGAATGCTCTAGATAGCAATGTATCTTTTCAAAGGCCTTCACTTTAAGGGGAAAGGTAGTATTTTGGGGTACCTGGGTGGCTCAGTCAGTTAAGCGTCTGCCTTCTGCTTGGGTCATGATCTTAGGGTCCTGGGATCGAGCCCCGAATCAGGCTCTCTGCTCAGCAGGGACTCTGCTTCTTCCTCTGCCTCCCAACCGCACCCCCCACCCCCCGGCTTGTGCTCTCTCGTGTTCACTCTCTCTCTCAAATAAATAAATAAAATCTTTAAAAAGAAAAGAAAAGGATCTTTTTTTCCCCTTGCCTAGTGAGCGTGTGAAATGCTTACCCTGGGTCAGAGCACTCTGCCCAGAATGATCTGCCATAGCAACACCAAGAGACAGCTAGTGAAAAAGCCAGGTTCTTCCCTGAGACTTCAGCAGCTCAGGGAAGCTTTTCAGACCACTTTCAACAGTCTTAAAATGCATTTATGGTTTCAGTTTATACCACTTCATGGAGAAGTTAGTGTATTCAGTACTGTGCACAGTTAGAGTAGCTGCAAGCTTCAAACCAGTCGGTCTCTTCTACGCTCTTGTCCTTACAGAGTGCAGGGTACTGCATGCAAGACATGTGAGCTCCCGGAATGAATGGTCATCCAGTACGGCCAAAAGAAAAAATACCTTTTAGAGCCAGAGTTTAAAAATCCAATTCCTAGTTTATTCATCAAACGTTTAGATCAGGCTGTATCTTCACCTACCCATCGATAAAAGCCTTTTGAGAATAGAGTCTACGACTTTTAAAAACCTCATCCAAGAAATATTTTTCTCTTAAAAGACAAATCCGGGACACAGTGAGCTGGATTTTCAGTGAGCAGATGTTGGTTTACTACGTCAGTGTTTTCCGGGATGCTTTTTGGCCAAATGGGAAATTGGCGCCACCAACCACAATCAGAAGCGAAGAACAAAGTCAGGCAACAAAACAGAGGGCACAGCAGAAGCTGCTTGAAAACATTCCAGGTGAGGCCTGGCTTCTGATCCTGAAAAGTACAGAGATAAAGAGCGAATGTTAACCTATCAAGGTGTTTTTCACGTACATCTCTCAGGAAACTTTATTTACAACAAGAAAAGTGATCACACTTTTTTTTTTCTTTTAAACCATGTCCTTTGCTAAGAAATCATACTGAGAATCTAATAAGAACAGTAGTGGTTATAATGCTTTGTTTTACTTAGAAAAATGTTTTAGGACAGATAATAAATTTTGTGCTTTAAAAATCCTGCTAAAATATACTACTTAGAGAGGTTAATTTTTAATTGGATAGAAACATATTAAAATTGTAGTGTGTATAAATGCCTAATGTTGAAAAATCCTAAATAAACTTCTTTCCTCTTTAAACATCTGAAAGAGCTGATTGTTCGCATGCCTTGTGCCCAGTGTCCTTGTTTGTTACGTGTGCGTCATTCACTGTCTCCTTCACCGGGTGTGGCTTGGAGTGTGCACTTGATCAGTAACAGCATAGAATGTAAACCTAATCTTTCAGATACACTTCAGAGCCTCGTTGGACAGCAAAACGCCCGTCATGGCATAATAAAAATATTCAATGCACTGCAAGAAACGAGAGCCAATAAGCATCTGTTATATGTGAGTAATTTAAAGCCAACCAGAGGATTAGTTGTTAATTCAGTTTTATGTCTTTGTTCACATATGGGGGTTGATTTTAACCCTTTGCATACTTAATCATTCTTGTTACTTATAACTCTGAACCCATGTATTTACTCTGCCTCATTTTTGTCTGTCTGACTGTTCAGTTCGGTTTGGGAAAAGAAAAAGAAAAGGAGTGCCTCGAGCATGTGCAGCTTTCTCATTCTCTCAGACCAGTTGTCCCTCCTGACTTGACGCACGTGACATTTTTTGCATGACTGCTTAATTTTCCTATTTCAGGAAAGCAGACTGTTTTCCAGTCATCTGTCTGATTATAATTAGCAATATTAACTATTGTTGATGGTGTGATAATGGCAAAGAGACCATGAAATGAATCAATCTGATACTAAATGGAGTTTATATAATATTAGTTCCATTCACTTGAGAATAACTTGTTCATGGAGAATCACCTCAGACCTAAAATGAGACTTTTCTCTTAGACGTAACTATTTTGAGTAAATCCTTAGAGAAAAAAACAAAACTAAACAAAACATATTTTCCTACTTTTTTTCTTCTTTCTTGGTTTAGGTGCTGATGGAACTGCTGCTAATAGAGTTGTGTCCTGAGCTGAGAAGTCATTTAGATCAACTAAAAGCTGGTCAAGTTTGAGTCTGCACAAATAAACCACCCGAGAAATGTCTGTGTAACAATAGACATGAAATATTTTCCTCTTTTCCACAGAGGGCTTGATTGAGAACCATATTGATTTTTCTGTTAGTTACCTCCCTCTAGTTTTGTGTGAAGTGAGCAGAATTGGTTGGGGGTGGGTACTTAACGCTGTCATAGGCAACAGAAAAACACACTTCTGTTATTGTTTTTATTTTAATAATAATATAAAATTCAACACACTGATTGAAATACAAATGTTAATATGTGATAAGAACCTAGGAAATATTTTAAATATTTATGAAAACAGTTTTGTTTTAAAATGAAGAACTATGACTATTGTACAGTTACTTTCCTCACTGAGGACTCTGAACATTCCTGTATTATTTCTTGTGTATTGAAGAACATTGTTGTGCAATGCGTTGTAGAAAGTGATTGTGAAAATTTTATTGTCTTTATTTTTACCAAAGATTTCCCATAGTTTGAAGCATTTGAAGCAATAAAATATAAAAAAAATGAATCACTGAGCTCTATGATATGTAAGGTGCTTACATCTCAAAAAAAGAGGTTAAAACACTTCAGGCAGTTCAAATATTTATCTTTTTTTTTTTTTTTTTTTTTTGGTAAAAAGCACTGTGCACATAAATACTTCTGCAAGGAAGTACAAAGTTGGCTGCCTTTCTCTAGACACAGAATGAATATGTGAAAAATACAGTGTTTAGTATGAATGAGAAGAGCCAAATCTGTGCTTGAAATGATGTGTTGGGAGAGAGGGATAGGAGCTGAACGTTGAAGGATGGGCAGCAATGAGAAGGAAACACAGGTTGGAAGTTACTTCAGGGACTTGAGGGACTTGATCAAGTCTTGTGGACTCATCAGGGCGTTGGGTGAGACCCAGGGTACAGGTGTTGTTCTGTTATTAATAGTGGGGCCATGAACAAATCAGTCAGTTTTCACAATCTATTATTCAGTGATAATAAAACATTTTCCCTTCTGTAACTGCCCCCCCCCCAGGAACATTGAAAGCAAAACAATTAATAGGTAAAAATTCAGTCCAAAATCCATGAAAGCACAATACTGTATACTGAGGTGGTATTGATTATGGCATTGCTAGATCCTACCTGCCAAGTCCTTGATACGGAATGTAAGTTCTGAAAGGTAAATAATTGAAAATTAGTAAACTGCATTTTATCTTTGGGATTCTTTTAGTCACAGCTCTTTGATCCTTTTTGCAAACCAGGATGATATTTGACACTTCAGAAAAAAAAGCGAAAACAAACCAAAGTTGGCTGTTTATATGAATAAGAATTATCCTTCACAGGAATGTGGAAAAGACGCATTCAGGGAAGAGAAGCAATGCGAGATCATCAAACCCCGGGAACTCACCCCAACACAGTTACTGGTAATGTCCATCTTATGCATAATTAAACATAGCTGTTACAAGTTTATATTACACATGAGAAAAATAACTATTTTGAGTCCTCAGTCTTTAAGATAAATTTTAACTTTTTCATAAGATAACAGCTATAAGAAATCTTAGAAGTTTTGGGGTTTTTTTGTTTTTAAGGTTAATGATCTGGAAGCCTCAACTCCCTCGAGTTAAAGACTGTCCCCACTGACGGATCACGGTGTATATCACGGTCTGCAGCAGTGGTAGTTTGCAAGGGCTCCCCTGTGCCGGAACTACCAGCTTTATGGAAACTACATAAAATTTTCAATTTTATGTTGGATTCACTGAAGACAGTTAAGTGTAGCGTATCACCACATTAACACCTGTCAAATTCCTACATTTGGGATTTCTCAGACCTATGTTTTAATGGCAGTCACAAAAGTGGTCTTGACTCGGATGAAGAAAGATAGCATATCTATTAAGTGTGCTGTCAAAGCCAACAAGCACCACCTTATCGTGTTCCTATTTTAGGATTCTTAGGCTTAAGGGATTCAGTGTGGAGAAGAGAATACTGGTTGGGAATTTAGATCTTCAAGTGGCTGAAGGCATATTATATATAGATGGTATTAAGAGAACAAGGGTGAAGCAAGTGGGCTTATATTGTAGAAGGAGATTTAAGCTAGGTATTATGAAGTCTTGTCAAGGACTTGATATATTGAAACATTAGTGGGGGAGAATAGAGTGTCTTGGGTAGAGGTTTTAAAAGAAAAGGATTCATTTTCAGGGATGGTTTAAGTTTATATGTCTTGAGAGATTGAAGGGAGAAGTATGTGATCTTTCGAGGGTATCACACAGACCTAAGTCTATGAAAATTGCTTTCCTTTATATAGAGATAGAAGTTCAAGTAACATGGAAAAACCAGAACGTAAAACAAGAACAAGTAATTTTCTGCCATACAGTACTTCATTAGTGACTGGTACCTGCGTATTAATTATACTAAGGTGAGGTCTTGTTTAGATCCACTTTTGGAAAGGATGATTGTGATTTATGAAATAAAGCCACATCAGGTTTAGGATGTTTACAGAGAAGGTGTTGTGAAGGTATCTTTTTTTTTTTTAATTTTTAAAAAAATATATTTTATTTATTTGACAGAGATAGAGACAGCCAGCGAGAGAGGGAACACAAGCAGGGGGAGTGGGAGAGGAAGAAGCAGGCTCCTAGCGGAGCAGAGGAGCCCGATGTGGGGTTCGATCCCAGGACTTGAGGATCACACCCTGAGCCGAAGGCACACGCTTAACGACTGAGCCACCCAGGCACCCTGTGAAGGTATCTTTAAGACATTGTTTCCGGTGTATCTGTTTGACACGTGTACACTGCTATACCATGTTCTCCATCTGGATCCTACGATTTATATTGTCAACTTTTATCTTCATAGATCTCATTAATATGAGGAAAGCCCCTTGCTAATTTAAATTTTTAGCATATTTAGTTACAGTTCTTATATTGATAGATGATTTAAGTGAGATTTTTTCAAATTTTTCTTGCTATGAAATGCATCTAAGGTTTTTTAAATCTAGAAAATGAGTCTAAGTACAAAGAAACATCTTGCTTAACCAATTATCTTATCAGGAATATAGCAGTGGTTTTACTCATTAAGATTTTTAAGGGGAGATGAGGAGAGGCAAGATTCTAAGCAAATTCTTATACCTACTTTTTTTGAAGTTTATAATAAGTTAACAAATTATTTATAAGAATCTCTTTTAAGAATACAAGATGTCCCAAAAGACTTAGTGCAGTCTTAGCTTTAATGTCTTCCTAAGTATAAATGCTACATGAATTTATTTAAAAACATTATTAGAAAGTTTCTTTACATTTCTTTTTATTTCTTATTACTTTTGTGAATCTTAAATTAAAAATTTTAAATGACAACAAATGAAAATTAATAATCTATCCAAAATTCACAAAACTAAGAGTCAAAGAAATTTAAGGAATTAAACTTGCAAATGGTGTTTTTTTATGTTTGTAGCATTTATATTTCTGAAGGAATTACAGCTAAGACTGCACTGAGTCTTTTAGACACTCTATTTAAAGAAAAGAGAAAGGTATTTGCTTTGTGGAATGGTTTTCTGTATTTGATGTGATCTAGACCAGTCTGCAGGGTAAGAGCTGGATCCTTAAGGACTCTTTTTGCAATTTGATCCTATAGCTAGGTTTCAAGTTGCAAAATAGAGATTTAAGAATGAAGATAACAGGTCATCAGTAAAATACCCAAGATAATGTAACTTGGGGTGCAGAAGATAACCAAACATAGCTCCTACAAAAATACACACATTCTAAGGTGTTAGGGTTGATGATCTTTGTTGAAATGCATTATGGTCTAAATTCTTTGACGAATAAGTAAACGGTGAAGTTCATCTGCCAATGCGGGATTCAGACGACAAGCCTGAAAGTCAAAGGTAAAGAGTCAGTTATTTAGATACGTTTTGAATTTTTAGGTCTTACGAAAACTTTTTAAAAAAGTTTTTGGTTTGTTTTTAAGAACTACAATGAATTTCAAGGGAATTTCTTAGTTACGACACATTTCTATTTTGATTTCTTGATTAAGGAAGTTCAGATTAGCCTATGCAAAAAAGATCACACTGAAAATAACCGTGTCACTGTCACTTGAAAGAGAAAATGTTATGAGTGCCAAAGAATAAAAGGAATTTACACACTGATGATAGCATTCTAGGTTATGAATTATTAAAATAAGTAACATGGAAAGCATTAGCATTTGGTCTCAAACTTGCTATTATCTTATAATATGAATAGCAGCAACTGTGACAGTTTTATTTTAAAATAACATTTTATTATGATAAAGTAAGTAGCGAGAAGTAATAGTGCATATAACTGCATAGAAGAACGTCAAGAATTTGGAAGGGACATGGGAGATTATCTCATCCACACCTGCCTCCGTGCAATAATTGTCCCTTTAGGGGCCATGACAGTTGGTCACTAGATACTTGCTTGGTTGCTAGGTCCCCATCTTATAGGAAAAACTTTTATTTTTGTTTATTTCCCCAGCAGTTGTATCAGAAGATTTTTCTTTATACTAAGCTAAAATTTCCCTCTGTGTACTTTAGAATCAATGAAGGGGTCCTAGGAAAATATATGAAGCTGGTTTCATGGAGACCCTGAGAGGCAAAGCAGTTGGCAGTCGCCTCATATGACAGGATTCCGGACCCGTCACTGGCTTGCTACTTTTGAATTTTCTCCATTTTTAAGAGCATCTTCTGTAAAATACAGTGGTCAAAATTGAGTAATGGGGGTATTATCTCCCACCATGTGGAAAATAGGTTTAAGATTGCAGTCTGTTTTGCTGTTTTATTTGGGGTGAATATATACCACATTTCAGAACATTTTTGACCCAGAACTTTCTCTGCTTATGTTTATTTAGGAAGGACATGATGGATAGCACAATCTGAAATTGACCTGGATGGGAAATTGTTATAATACAGAGCATTTGGATTTTTAAATAGTTAAACACAACTATTTTTGTTACTGGTAGAATTGTGTAGTGGTAAATCTCTCAAACATCGGCTGTATTTGTGTACTGTGTTCCTATATTTATGTGTCGATATGGGCTTAATGCTCTGGTAATTTTAATTTCAAACAATTTAGGGTTTCCAAAGTTGCCTGCACATTGCAGTCCCCTGGAAAGCTCATGATTTAATTGTTCTGAAATAAGTCCTGGGCTTTGGAATTTTTAAAAGATCCCCAGGTGATTTTATTTGATTTTACTAATTATTTTATTTTTATTATTTTTTCATGTTTTTTAAATTTATTATATTAGTCACCATACAGTACATCATTAGTTTTTGATGTAGTGTTCCATGATTCATTGTTTGCATATAACACCAGTGCTCCATGCAATACATTCCCTCCTTAATACCCATCACCGGGCCAGCTCATCCCACCACCCCCCTCCCCTCTGAAACCCTCAGTTTGTTTCCCAGAGTCCATAGTCTTTCATGGTTCTTCTCCCCCTCTGATTTTGCCCCCTTCATTTTCCCCTTCCTTCTCCTAATGTCCTCCATGCTATTGCTTATGTTCCACATATGAGTGAAACCATATGATAATTGTCTTTCTCTGTCTGACTTATTTCACTTAGCATGATTTTCTGCAGTTCCATCCATGTCAATGCAAATGGTGGGTATTCATCCTTTCTGATGGCTGAGTAATATTCCATTGTATATATGGACCTCATCTTTATCCATTCATCTGTTGAAGGGCATCTTGGCTCCTTCCACAGCCTGGCCACTGTGGACCTTGATGCTATGAACATTGAGGTGCACATGCCCCTTCTTTTCATTACATCTGTATCTTTGGGGTAAATACCTAGTAGTGTAATTGCTGGGTTGTAGGGTAGCTCTATTCTTAACATCTCCATACTGTTTTCCAAAGTGGCTGTACCAGCTTGCATTCCCACCAACACTGTAAGAGAGTTCCCCTTTCTGCACATCCTTGCCAACATTTGTTGTTTCCTATTTTGTTAATTTTTGCGATTCTAACTGGTGTAAGGTGGTATCTCATTGTGGTTTTGATTTCTATTTCCCTGATGGCTAGTGATGTTGAGCGTTTTCTCATGTGTCTGTTAGCCATCTGTATGTCTTTTTTGGAGAAGTGTCTGTTCATGTCTTCTGCCCATTTGTTGACTGGGTTATTCGTTTTTTCAGTGTTGAGTTTGAGAAGTTCTTTATAGATCTTGGATATCAGCCCTTTATCTGTAACGTCATTTGCAAATATTTTCTCCCATTCCGTGGGTTGCCTCTTAGTTTTGTTGACTGTTTCCTTTGTTGTGCAGAAGCTTTTTTTTTTAATAAAAATTTTTTATTATGTTGTTAGTCACTGTGCAGTACATCCTTAGTTTTTGATGTAGTACTCCATGATTCATTATGTGCAGAAGCTTTTTATCTTGATGAAGTCCCAGAAGTTCATTTTTGCTTTTGTTTCACTTGCCCTTGAAAGAAGTTACTGTGGTCGATGTAGAAGAGGTTACTGCCTATGTTCTCCTCTAGGATTTTGATGGATTCCTGTCTCACATTGAGGTCTTTCATCCATTTTGAGTTTATCTTTGTGTATGGTGTAAGGGAATGGCCCAGTTTCATTCTTCTGCATGTGACTGTCCAGTTTTCCCAGCACCATTTATTGAAGAGACTATCTTTTTTCCATTGGGTATTTTTTCCTGCTTTGTCAAAGATTAGTTGGGTGTAGAGGGTCTATTTCTGGAGTCTCTATTCTGTTCCATTGATCTATGTGTCTGTTTTTGTGCCAGTACCATACTGTCTTGGTGATCACAACTTTGTAGTAGAGCTGAAAGTCAGGTAATGTGATGCCCCCAGCTTTGTTTTTTTACTTTTTTTGAGAGAGAGAGTGTGAGAAAGAGCACCAGCAAGGGGTAGGGGGCAGAAGAGGGAGAAGTAGGCTCCCCACTGAGCAGGGAGCCTGGGTGACCCCAGGACCCTAGTATCATGACCTGAGGCGAAGGCAGATGCTTTCCCACTGAGCCAGCCAGGTGCCCCTCCCCAGGTGATTTTAATATGCAGACAAGTTTGGGAACCACTGCAGCACTGTGGTCAGATTTCAGGCAAAGGACTTAGAAAACTCTTCCTTCCCTTGTTCCCCTGCTCCAGCTAAACAACTTGTGCACCCCACGAATTGCTTTATGAACTTTAAGAAGACATAATTCTAGTTTGGACTCCGGGGGAGGGGGGGGTCATGGACCTAAGGCATGCACAGTTTTTATTGTATTTATTTTTTAAAAACTTTACTTGCAGTTACTATTCATAATGCTTCCCCTTTCCCCACCCTCTTCCCACTTTTGAAGTTGCATGATTTTAGATGTGAAATCTCTTTGGAATCTAAATCACATGAATTGAAACATGAAAAGTCTTACTTCACTGATTATCTCAAACTCATTAATATCCCTCCTAAGTGTGGTAGATGTCCTACATAGTATTTTTAAAAACTACATTTCATTAAGGTACTAGAATGGGAATAGATTCAACACTTCTTCTGGGTCGAAGAAGGCATGAACGTTCTGGCTTTATGGTCTCTGGTGCTGGGCCTTAGGCTGCAGAGTAGCAGCGTGAGAGGGAATAATTTGCATCAAAATGGGACTTTTATCATCTGAGTTTAATTATGCTAAGTAGAATCTGGCAGAATTGTCTGCAAACAATCCATGTGTCTGACAACCTCTCTTAGGTTATCTGCACAATTAGTTAAGTAGGAAAAAAAAATACTAATCCATCAAGATGTTTAAGTCTTAACTAAAAGCTCAGAAATTTCTATTTGGGTCAATTTACATAGATTCTTAGGCTTACTTACTTTAGAATAGTAGTGTTTAGCTGTTGCTTCATCCTTTGTGACACCCAAGCCAAGCTGAAGGCATCGGGCGTGATAGAAAGATGCCATGGCCATGCCTCTGATGATGAATTCCGGGAGACAGTCCGTGACCTGCGCTATCATGGGGATGTCATGAACCTCATCGTAGTCAGCAATCCTGTTGTGATGTTTAATTGTGAAATTAAAAAGGATATTGTTTTGGTTTATGTTTTTACAAACGACATGTTCAGAGATTGTCCTTGTGCCCAAAGTGATTTCCCTATTTCTACCCGTTTGAGAACTAACTTGTTTGTTATATGGTATAGGGTAAATACAATAGTTAAAAACCAGGGGAAGAGGACCTACCAGAGTGGTTACGTCACAGCTTTTCTGTGATAATACTTCTCAGGCTTAATAACCACTAGAAAACAAAAAGTTTTCCTTTTTTTCTAATATTAATATTTTAAACTTAATATCACTTTGCAGATTTAAACAGTGGGGAAAAAAGCATTTTCTATTTCTTTGGATCATTTATTCAAACATTGACCTTAAATTTTGACTTTAGTCCCATTGGATCAGAAAACATATTAAGTCCTACATCATCTTTGTTAAAAAATGGGCAATAAAAAGAAGTCCTCCGTTATCACCCTGACACAAGTGTGGAGAGTTGTGTGGGAATAAGATCTACTCAACTCCATGTCACCTGTAATATTACAGGGTATAGGAATGTGGATAATAATGGAAAGTCTGAAAGATTTTAAGAACTATTTAAAGTCTTGGTGTTAACCAGATAGGTACTTGGAGATTTGGGACTTTGGGGATCATGTTTTTAAGTGGCCCTCTGCCTGGAAGCCATGATGTTGGGGGAAGGAGGGTGGAAGGAGCTCTTTCATCCTACCTGGTTGATGACTGCCCCACCCTGAGCTAGGGAAGAGGAGGCTTGGGGGCTGCTTTCAGGCATTATTGGGAGGGAAACACATCAGCATGGCCTTATAGCCTCTATAGAGGACATCACATTTGCTTTTTTTTGGTACATTGCATTTGTAAGTTATGAGCAAATAAGTGTAGGAATGTACATGGGCTCAGAGAAGAGAAATCTCCATATATTTTGTAAGATGTTAATGTTGACGGCTATTAAGCATTATTCTCATTTTACAATCTTTATCAGGCTATCTTGCAATTGCGCAGTTATAGAACATGTGGCTGAAGAGTCGGAAGAAATTAAAACATATTTAATAAGCATTTCTTATATGCTGAACTATATTAAGTACTTTATGTACACTATATAATGCCGTGGAAACATTTCCTTCTTTATGAAAAAGGAAATTGATGCCCCAAAAAGTTAAACTTGATTAAGATCACTCAGCAAATAGCACTGAAATCCTGAAGACTAATGGTGTAGAATTATACTATTCAATATGGTAGCCACTAGCTACAGGTGGCTATTTAAATTACTTAAAATCCAATTAAATGTCACAGTTCAGCCCTCAGTGGCACTAGCCACATTTCCAGTGCTCAATAGCTGTCCTTTCCAATATTGCAGCAAGCTCTATCGAACAGACCTGGCACAGAACATCTAGTAGGAGGTGTTGTAAATACTTCTGTCCAGCTCATTTACCTTTTGGAAAATGTGACACACTTAGTAAAAAATTTCATCTTATAGTAATACTCCACAAGACTCCCTTGAGCATAGACATTTCCACGTTCCGCTGCTTCTCTTAAGCACTGCAGGGCAGCTTCAGTGTCCTGGCGGATGCCTTGTCCATAAAAATACATGAGTCCAAGCGCACCCTGGGACTCCAGATTTCCATTGCCACATGCTTCTGAGTGCCAATAAAATGCCTAAGAAAAAAACAATTTCATCTTATTTATTATTCACCAGGCAAAATTACAAAGGAATACTAGAAAGAAGAAAATCTCTCATTACAAGATAGTACTCTTCATTAATCTCTAGGAAATATGTCTAGCACCTTGAGTGTATTTCAGGTTAGCACCAATTTCACATACCTAGAAGAGAGTGCCAAGGCGAGCCCACCTGTTTTCTACCCACAGTGTAGGTTAGGTCACAGTCTAGACAGTTCAGCTGTCTCAGGATTCAAGATTGTCACATTTTTCCAGAGGAAGGATTGGGAGGATAGGAAGTAGGAAGTTAAGTGTCTGCTAGGCTTTGAGACACACCTGCAATGAGGCGCAGGAGGGAGAGGGGAACAGTTGATGCTGAGGGACAGTCAGAGCTCCAAGTGGATCATGGAGATGGCACCTATTGAGATCAAAGGCAACCAAGATAAAAGCTGCATGTGGTCACAAGCACATTTGCTTAATATGCAACTACAGTGAATTGGAATTAGTTCAAAAAATTATTTCCAAGTGGCTGCTCAGTTATCGGAAGAGGTTCTTGGTTGCTATGTGATCCTTGTAAGTTTGTCCTTAACGCCTCTTACAGGTAGGACTTGGCTCTACATTTCCTTCTCCCTCTAAGGATTTCTTGGAAAATGCTTCAGTCACCGATGATTAAAGAGATAGTATTTCTGTAAAAATCTTAAATGGATTTAATTTGTAACTAGGGTTTGTGTGTGTGTGTGTGTGTTTTACTTATTAGCATCATTACTTTCTCAGAACAAATTAATTTTAATTTCTTCACATGTAAAAGGATTTAGGCTATATTTCAGGACTCTCTTAGCTTTCATGGTATAATAATATTTTGTACATGTGGCTTTTTATAGCATACAAAATGCTCTCACATCTGTGGACTCCTTTTGTAGAGGTGCAGATGAATAAAGCATGAAATGAGCTTTGAGATCCTAAAATGTGAACTTTCTTTACATTTTAAAGAACTACGAGAGCTCTTTAAACACTCATTCTTCACCACCCTCCATTCAAAAAAGAAATAGTGAAATATTAATCTACGTGTAGTGCTAACATTAAAAACAAATAGACCAGTGTTACCTTTTCTAAGTCTTTAGGCTCTTTTGTTGAATAATACAATCCTAGGATACTTTGAGCCTTCACACTGGCTTTTGGATTTCCATTGTCTGCAGCAAAAAGCCACAGTCTAAAAAAGAAAGGCAAGGCAAGTTATTCTTTGTGTCAGCATTTGATTAAAAAAAAAAATCTTCTTCTCAGGTAAAACTACCTCTCAGCTTCCTCATCTGATCGTTTGACGCCTTTCCCTTCGTAATAAGCTCTTCCAAGGTTGTAGGCAGCTGCAAATTGTAAGTGTCTTGCTTTGGGACATGGAGAATCAACAATTTTCTTCATATATTCCACTCCTTTTTCCTTCCACAAAGGAAAAGAACAAAAAACCCTAGTTTTTAGTTTTACCCAAACTAAATTCTTTCTCCCAATAATCTTTTAAAATGTTCACCCTCTGACATGTTTGATGTCATGACTCTGTGCCCAGACAGGATGGTTGTGCTTTAGTCTGTAGAGCTGGAAGGGAAGGATGGGGGGAAGGAGGGGGGAAACATCTCCTGAGGAGGCATTCCCAGAGCTCCAGGATATAAGCCATTTCCCTCATTTTATAGCTTCCAGAGTTGCACTATGTTTCAATATGGCTTCTTTTTTTTCTCTCCTCCCTCCTACCTTATAACCCTTATTCTGCATGGGCACAGTTTTTACAACTTACCAAAATATAGGAATAGCTGTAACGTCTTCCACATTTATAATTAGAGTACATTTGTGAGCCCCAAACACTGTTTTCTCTCTTCGAGCACACCAAGTATGTTCAGTGATAATTTACATCCAATATGCTAATCTTCATATGACATCTGCATAGTCACAAAGAGCACACAGAAGACATTGCCCTCTCCAAAAAAATCCATCAGACACAAACTTTCAAACATCACTCCAAAGAAGAAAACGTTTGACCATCAAACACATTTTCTATATACTACATTCTAGGTTTTATCCTTCACTGCTCTCTCCAAGTTCTGTTGCTGGTTGAACACCACAATAATAGAAGATAAAGGTGTTTGCCTTCTAGTGAGTCCTAATTTATAAGGATTTATTTTTGTGAATTCCACAGATATCAATGTTTAAATCTGGAACAAACATTAAAAAATAACGAACTTTTTAAAGTAGGTTTCAAAATACCCCACAACTTTTTAAAGACCCTGGAAAGTTTACCAGAGCACACACAAGTTGGAGGAGAGATTACTCTTAAAAACTGCAAGTGGAAGGGATCCATGAAGTTCAGTGTACAACAGGCTGGATAAACAGAAAGTAGCTTTCCTAGGCCTATATAATAGTCAAACTGCTGAAAGCCAAAGAAATCTTGAAAGCAGCGAGAGAAAAATAACATACCATATACGGGAGGACAACTAGATAATTAGTACTTCAGAAGATTGAAATCACACCATGCATCTTTTTTGACTACAGCAGTATGAAACGAGAAATAAATCACAAGAAAAAAGCAGGGAGGGGAAACACATGGAGGTTAAACAACATGATACTGAACAGCCGTGGGTCAACAAAGCAAAGAAGAAATCAACGAAATATGTGGAGACAAATGAAAATGAAAACACAACATTCCCAAAAATTGGGACACAGCAAAGGCAGTTCTAAGGGGAAAATATATAGCAATACAGGCCTACCTCAAGAAACAAGAAAAACCTCAAATAAACAATCTAATCTTACACCTAAAGGAACTAGAAAAAGAACAAAGCCCAAGGTACGTAGGAAGGAAGGAAATAATAAAGATCAGAGCAGAAATAAATGACAGACTGAAAAAAATGACAGGCAATGAAACCCAGAGCTAGTTCTTTGAAAAGAAAACATATGCCAACAAATTGGACAATCTTGATGAACGTTGACCATGAAGAAATGGATAAATTCCTAAAAACATACAATCTTCTGAAACTGAATCAAGTAGAAATAAAAAATCCGAACAGATTGATTACTAGTAGTGAAATTTAATCAGTAATCAAATTATTAACAAAAAAGTCCAGGAACAGATGGCTTCACAGGTAAATTCTACCAAACATTTAAAGAAGAGATAATACCTATTCTCCTCAAACTATTCCAAAAAAATAGAAGAGGAAGGAAAGGTTCCATATATATTCTGTGAGGCTAGCATTAACTGATGCCAAAACAAGACAAAGACACCACAAAAAAAGAAAACTGCGGGCTAATATTCCTGATGAACATAGATGCAAAAATCCTCAACAAAATATTAGCAAACTGAATCCACCAATACATTAAATCAAATGGAATTTATTCCAGGGATGCAAGGATGGTTCAATATTCACAAATCAATCAGTGTGATACACCACATCCGCAAAACAAAGGATACAAATAATATGATCATCTCAATAGATGCAGAAAAAGCATCTGATAGGATTCAACATCCATTTATGATAAAAACTCTCAACAAAGTAGGTTTAGAGGAAGCATACCTCAACACAATAAAGGCCATATATGAAAAACCCACAGCTAACATCTTACTCACTGGTGAAAAACTGAGAACTTTTCCCCTAAGATCAGAAACAAGACAAGGATGTCCAATCTTACCACTTTTATTCAACATAATACTGGAAGTCCTAGCCACAGCAATCAGACAAGAAAAAGAAGTATTCATTTTGGAAATAAGCTAAACTGTCACTGTTTACAGATGACATGATACTATATGTAGAAAATCCTAAAGATTCCACAGAAAACTACTGGAAGTAATAAATGAAGTCAGAAAAGTTGCAGGATGTAATATTAATACTCAGAAATTAGTAGTATGTCTATACACTAACAACAAAGAAGCAGAAAGAGAAATTAAGAAACTCCATTTACATGGAGCGCCTGGGTGGCTCAGTTGGTTAAGTGTCTCAGGTCATGACCTCAAGGTCCTGGGATCGAGCCCTGTGTTGGGCTCCCTGCTCACTGGGGGAATCTGCTTCTCTCTCTCCCTCTGCTCTCCACCTCCCACCCTTGCTCATGCTCACTCTCTCTCAAATAAATAAAATCTTTAAAAAAAAAGAAAATCCATTTACAATTGAACCAAAGAGAATAAAATACCTAGGAATAAACTTAACCAAAGAGGTGAAAGACCTGTACTGTGAAAACTATAAAACACTGATGAAAAGAAATTGACGATGACACAAACAAATGGAAAGATATTCCATACTCCTGGATTGGGAGAATTAACATAGTTAAAATGTCTATATTACCCAAAGCAATCTACTATCAAATTCAGTGCAATCCCTATCAAAATATCAACAGCATTTTTCACAAAACTAGAACAAAAATTACTAAAATTTTCATGGAACCATAAAACACCCTGGATAGGAAACGTAATCTTGATAAAGAACAACAAAGCTGGAGGTATCACAATTCCAGATTTCAAGGTACACTACAAAGCTGTAGTAATTAAAACAGTATGATACTGGCACAAAAACAGACACATAGATCAATGGAACAGAAGATAGAGCCCAGAAGGAAACCCACAATTATATGGGCAATTAATCTATGACAAAGGAGGCAAGACTATACAATGAGAGAAAGACAGTCTCTTCAATAAATGGTGCTGAGAAGAGTGGACAGCTGCATGTAAAAGAATGAAGCTGTACTGCTTTCTAACACCATAAACAAAAATAAACTCAGAAGAGACTAAAGACTTAAATGTGAGACCTGAAACCATAAAATTCCTAGAAAACAGGTAGTATTTCTCTGATGTTGGCCATAGCAACCTTTTTCTAGATATGTCTCCTACAGCAAGGGAAGCAAAAGCCAAAATAAACTAATGGGACCACTTCAAAATAAAAAGATTTTGCAGCACAGTGAAGGAAACCACCACCCAAAGAAAAAGGCCAAAAACCTACTGAATGGGAGAAGATATTTGCAAATGATATATCTGATAGGCAGTTAATATCCAAAATATATAACGAACTTACTCAACTCTGTCACACACACAATCCAATTAAAAAATGGGCAGAAGACCTGAATAGCCATTTTTCCAAAGAAGACCTACAGATGGCCAACAGACGCATGGAAAGACACTCAACATCCCTTGTCATTAAGAAAATGCAAATCAAAACTTCGAGGAGATATCACTTCACACCTGTCAGAATAGCCAAAATCAAAAAGACAAGAAATGAGTGTTGGTGAGGATATAGAGAAAAAGGAACCCTCGTACACTTGGTGGGAATGCAAACTGGTGCAGCCACTGTGGAAAACAGTACGGAGGTTCCTCAAAAAAAGTTAAAAATAAAAACACCATATGATCCAATAATTCCACTACTGGGTATTTACCCAAAGATAATGAAAATAGTAATTTGGAAGTATATATGCACCTCTATGTTTATTGCAGAATTATTTACAAAAACCAAGATATGGAAGCAACCTAAGTGTCCACTGATAGATGAATAGATAAGGAAGACGTGGTGTATATGCAGATATATGCACACACACACCTTAAATTAATGCAATGTTATATGTTGATTATATCTCAATAAAACTGGCAGGGGGGAACAATGGAAGTAGTGAGTGACTTCCCGTGGGAATTAATGAAGGCCAGAAGATTTGAGAATAGCATTTTTAAAATGTGGAAAAGAAAAACTCAACCAGCAAAACAATTCATCAAAAATGAAGGCAGATTAAAGACATTTTTAGATGATCAAAATCAGAGATAATTCATCACCTACAACTTGTACAATAAGAAATGCCCTTCAAAGGAAATTCTTCAGGTTGAAAGGAAAGGAACATGGCGCCAGATGGCTACGCAGGTTGATAGGAAGGAATGAAGAGTTCTAGAAATGGTAAATATGTAACAAATATAAAAAAATACATATATATATATATATACACACATGTTTGCATAATTATTTTCCTCTTAGTTTCTTCAAAAGATATGACTAAAGCAAAAATTACACTTTTATATTTGAGATTTATTATATAATGTAAATTTAAGAAGTATACTATGATAACACTAAAGATTGGGGGTAGGTGGGTAAATGAAAGCATACTTATTCAGGGTTCTCTTATTTCACCTGAAGTAATACAATATAAACTCCATGTAAATTGTGACAAAAGTGCATATTGTAATCTCTAGAGCAACTATTAAAAATATACATAACTAGAAAATAAGTTAAAGTAATCAAATTGTTCCATCACCATTTCTCACAGAGTTGAAATAGCAATTTTGTGATATGCTAACTGCTCCTGTATCGATGTACATCTCTTTCTGGACTCTTGTTCTTTTGATCTTTGCCTTGTGCTTGAACAAAAACCGCATTGCTTTAAGTACCACAGATACATATTTGCCTTTTTGCTCTTTCCACATGAAGTTTTAATCAGCTTGTCACATGCCATAAAAAAAACCTCACAGGAAATTTGATTCTGATTGCATTTAATACACGAAGTTGTCCGGGGAGTGGTTAGAGGTGAGACGTAGAAAAGTAGCGTCTCTGGAAAACAGAGGTGCTGCTGCCTGACGAGCCCAGAGACAGTGAATTTCGTAATGACCTGCAGTCTGGCACTAAATTACACTCCAGTGTTTACTGCCTGATGCTAGGGAAAGTGTTTAAAAACCTTTTCAGGATTCTGTAAGATAGGAAAAGAAAGGCTAAAACAGGTGAACTTGTCCTCACTGCTAGTTTCATCTCAGCCAAAATTTGTTTGCTTTCCCCGTTTTCCCCCCAGTGCTATTTCCAGTTTCCGTTTGTAGCTTCCCCAGATGTTGGGGTTCGCGTGTGATTGTTCTCTCTGTGGGGTAATAATGGCCTTGGAATGCTCCCTGAAGAAAACAGTTCCAGTCTACCGCCCAAAGCATATGCGGTTCAGACAGCCTCAGGACCGAATGAATATTAAAAACGACTTGGTAAATTAATAAAAGAAAGTGATAACAATTAAGAGTTGGATCTTTGCCCCTTTACTGCAGGCTGAGTATGGTCAAGGCAACAGTGTCATTCTAGGTAAGGAGGGACCTGCAGAGGCCATCTTTATGCTCCTCTGGCCTCCATATGTAATTACATTCGAGCCACTCTATTTTGGAGTTGTCGTACCAGCCACTGAATCTGCCAGCCTCCCTGGTTCCCCCAGCTCCTCATGTCCTTAATTCCCACATTTTCGGCTGACCCGTATCTGTGATCACACTCATTTCTTTGTTACTCTTTCCCTCCTTGGCACTCATTTATCTGGCAAATAAACCATTTCTCTGCCGACTCGGCCGCCCTCAAGCAGCTGAGCGTCGCTGGAGAAAAACACAGCCGCGGTGACAGGTCCTTCTTTAAACCTGTGATCACAAATTTCAGAGGGAGCGCTGAGCCCCGGCAAACAGTACTATCAATTTGTCTCATCAATTCTCTCTCCCACTCACCTGGTAGAGAAGGTACTATTTCGGACATTATCCTGTCTCTTCACACCTCCACTGCTCCCTGCCCTTTCCCACCTTCTCAGCTCATGGCTTCACCTTTTTAAAATTTTTATTTATATTTTTATAAAAAACATGGAGTGGTTCATGACTTTGTGTGTCATCCTTGTATGCAGGGACTATGCTAATGTTCTCTGTCATTCCAATTTTAGTATACATACTGCTGAAGCAAGCACATGGCCTCACTTTTATTTCACTGGGAAAACAGAAAATCAAAAGAAACACCATATCCGTGAATTTACCCGATTCATCCTTTTTTCCCTCTATACTAGATCTCGTGTGTCGATTTACAAATATACTGCAGTTTCTCTGTTCTGGGGGAACCCCCCCCCCCCTTGAGTCCATGATCCCCTCATTATTGCATATGCATTTGTTCTGCTTTATGCCAAAACTCAGTGCTTATGTCCTCCTCCTCACCTCCATGCATCTCAGCCCACTCTGACCTTGGCCCTTACCAGTCCACTGCAGGCTTGTCAGAGTCTCTAATGAGATTCATCTTAATGTGCCTAAGAGTAAATGCTCAGTTTTCATTGTACGCATCTCAGCAGAATTTGAGATAGATGATCATTTCCTCCTCTTTTTTTTTTTTTAAGATTTTATTTATTTATTTGAGAGAGAGTGAGAGAGCGCACAAGAGAGAGGGGAAGGTCAGAGGGAGAAGCAGACTCCTCGCGGGGCAGGGAGCCCGACGTGGGGCTTGATCCCAGGACCCTGGGATCATGACCTGAGCCGAAGGCAGACACTTAACCAACTGAGCCACCCAGGCATCTGTTACTCCCTCCTTGAAGCAGTTTCATTGTCGGACTTCCAGATCACCACACACTCTTGATTTTCCTCCATTCTCGCTGGCTGTTCCTCCCCTCCCTCCTTTGCTGGCTATTCCCTTCTGACCATTAAATATTGGAGGGCTCCCCAGCTCCGTCCTTGGCCTTTTCCTCTTCTCTGCGTTCACTCATTCAGTAACTGTATCCGATCGGGCGCTGTAACTACCGCGGCTCCACAGAGAGCCCCTGCTGATTTCTCCAGTCCTGACTGCATCCCTGAGCTCCAGACTCTCTAGGTGACATCTCTGCATAGGTGACTTAACAGGCACTTCAAAAAGTAACATGGAAACAGAAACGTTTAGGTTTTCTTGTCACGCCCAAACCTGCGCCTCCCTCAGTCATCCCATTGTTGTTAAATGGCAACATCTGCCTTGATTCCTCCCCTTATTTATTATTTATTATTTATTATTTATTATTCCTTCCCCTCTGCCAGTCTTTCAGAAGGCCTGTATCCTCTAAAGAATATACCCTAAATCTGTGCCCTTTTCTCTATTTCCACGATGGTACTTCAGTTTATGTGGTTTTATCTGAACAGCAGTGGCTTCTTGCTTCTACTCCTGCCTCTGTTCAGTCCATTCTCCACACAACAGAAAAAATGATTTTTTTAAAATGGAAATCCTATTAATTTCACTCCCTTTCAGGGTTTTCACTACATCAGTAACCCAAGCCACACTCTCAGCCCTAGTTTACCAGTTACACCCTCCTTCTTTCTCAGACCTGAGCACTAGCTCTTTCCTCTGCCTGGAAGGGGATTCCCCAGGCCTCTATCCATGGTTTCTCCCTCTTAGTCCTCAGTTCTTAGTTCAAATGTCACATAAAGTGATGGAACAACGCAGGGAAGAAAAGTGTAATCCCAGAATCAACGCATTCAGATTAATGTTAGGGAATGACCGAGGACCAGAAAATTGACAGAACCAGGAAAGGCAGTAAGTTGGTATGAATTTCAGAGTCGGTACTTTGTGCCTGGGGCAGAGGAGAGAGAAGAGCTGGAAAATGAATTGGGGTTGTGTGAAAATGACGGCAGCTCCACCTTTGAGCTCCATGGCACACTGCCGCGTGGAAGGAGAGCCCTCCACCCAAAGAGGGCCGGATGTGGGACAGCTGTTTCTGATGAGGCAAAGCAGTAAACGAAAGAGTCTGAGAAAAGGCTGAGGATTTGCCAGCTGGAACGTTTAGGAAGGAGGGCAGCAGTGAGAACAGGAGAGGAGGCAGAAAGCAATATGGAGTCAAGAATATGGGAGAAGACAGATGACCAGAGAGGCGTACGTTATGTGTGGTGGCCAACGATGATACAGCTGTGAGGCTTGCTGGGACCAAGTGAAGTCAGGGTTCTGAACAGAACTCTGACGTCAAGTTCAGGTTTAGTCACAGTGGGTTGGCTTCATGACGCCTGGTAGAGCCCCCCCTGTTGGCAGCAATCAGGCAGTGACCGCAAACTTGGGACTAGAGTGAGGATTTGCAATGGCAGTTATTCGTTTTGAGACCGAAGAATTTACCAAGTAAATGTTACCTTATATGGCCTCTTGGTGGCCAGCTAGCTGGCTGTCCATGGGAACACTCCAAATCATGCCCTTCTTTTGACCTTCAACATTGAAGTCTTTGGAAGTTTTGGAAGATGGATGGGACGTAATCAGATTTGTATTTTGGAAAGATGACTTTGGTGGCGGTTTGAATAATGAATCTGGGATAAGGGCAAGAAGCTGGGGATCTATTTCTGAAATAACCCAGGTAAGGGGTATTGTGAGCCTGAACTGGAACAGACTTGGGAATAAAGGACTGGGGACAGATCTGAAAGATTTTCGGGAGACAGAAGAGTAGGTCCATACATACGACCAGTGGAAAAGATTTTGTTTCTGCTTGGGAAACATCTCTCCAGTTTGAGCTTTTAACTTTAAATGGCTACTCCTAAGTTATAAGGAAACATACTTCCTAGTATTGTTTTTAAAAAAGGTTTTCATTATGAAATGTTTTTATTTTTTGTGTTTTGAACAAAAACAAATGAATGAGTTTTATGAAATGTTTTTTCAATACATACTAAAACCATTATATGGTGTCTTTTATTCAAGCTACTAATGTGGTATATTTATAGATTTCCTTATGTTGAATTGTTAAATATCGGGGCTGAATTTTAGTTGGTTATGATACCTCATTCTTCTAATTTTGTTTGTAACCAGGGAAAATATTTTATTAACAGCTGCCCCCATAATTTTGCTTAGATAGGATCTTTCTCTAGGAAAGTTCTGTGGAAAAGCCTTTTGAGGTGTGACCCTAATAATGGTATTGTCAGCAAGGGGCCACAAGGTCAGTCAATAAACATTACTGAGAGTCTGCTGTGCTTCTAATACTGTCTTAAGTTCCTAGGGGATTTAGCAGTACTCAAGATAAATAAACCCCCTGGATTTTGTGGAGCTTACATTCCACTTAGGGAGAAAGAAATTAAACAGGTAACAAATAAAGATCACCATTAAAGTTTGTGAAAAAAATAAGGGGTGTTAATTTTGGTAATACGGCCACAGAAAACCTCTCAAGGGAAGTAACACTGGAGCAGCGGCCTGAATGAGGGGAAGGCAAAGGGTGAGAGTACTATATTACTCTCTGAGAAAATGGGATAAATCACCTTTTTTTTTTTTTTTTTTGCATTGGGGAAAGAGTAGAGGGAAAAGATGCAGAAAGGGGAAAGGGTGGGGGAGAAAGTACTCAGCAAGTTTGCAAAGAATCTTGTGAGGTATGCAGCCTATGAGAATTTCTTCCCGTTCACAGTTAATTTGGGCAGCTGACTGACAGTAATGTGTTGTTATGATGAATATAGATAAATACCAAAGAAGTGAGTGGCATGGAGATAGAGTGAATACCTGAAAGAGTCTTGATACTTTTTGGTAATTTTTTTTTTAAAGAGCACATTTGGTTTTTTAATGACTTAAAATTGATGTAAAAATAAGAGTCCCTGGAAAATCTAACAAAAAAATCAATTGAATAAAATAATTGTGATATTTTCAAGCCTATCTGAATGCGTAGGCAAAACAATTATAGAGAATCTGAATCACTTAAAACCATTGTTTTTTTTGCCAGATATTTAAATGTTGGAGTCAATCACTGAAATAATAAGCATGGGAACGTTATAGCCTTTGTTGATCTTACTGTGCTTAATCTTGATTAAAATATTTTCTAGAATGGATTTTAATACTATTCCCTAAAAACTGCCTTTATTATTTGAAGATGAGAAAAGAGACATAAAATTGGTATGTCAACTTACATTTCCGACTGTATTTAGTACCTACCATACGACATGATGGTCAGAGAGATGAGATGGCAACTGTCTCGAAGAGTACCGTTAAATGGATGCAGAATTGGCATTAAGATTACTCTTCTGGCCCTTCTTTCTTTATGTGAGACTTTCGGTGCCCGGCTGCCTACACAGGATGGTTCATGGGTAGTTGGACGGAGACTAGTTCAGTTAGGGGGTACCTGGGGGGCTCAGTCAGTTAAGCATCTGCCTTCGGCTCAGGTCATGATCCCAGGGTCCTGGGATCAAGCCCCGTATCGGGCTCCCTGCTCAGCCAGGAGTCTGCTCCTCCCTCTGCCTTTGTCCCTTCCTCCTGCTTATGCTCTCTCTTGTGTGCGCTCTCTCAGTTTCAAATAAATAAAATCTTAAAAAAAAAAAAAAAGACTAGTTCAGTTCGTGTACTGAAATGTGCAGAGAGATGACTGAGGAAGTCGGGTCCAGGCTACCCAAGGTTTCCTAACATTGCTCATGTTGATCCCTCCATCCGAATGCCATTCCTGACCTTACATGCTGTTCTTGTCTCCTGAGAGTCAGCCCATGTCAGCTGCTCTGTGAAAACTGCCCCCCCCCAACCCCGTGTACCTAGTACGGTGTATCTGTCTCCATCCAGGACTCACAACTGCACTCGTAGTTTTTCTCAGACTGTGTGTTCCTTTTCATACCTATCTTTGCTTCCCCAGCATCTCAGACTGTTCCTGCCTCGTAAATGTGTGTGGAATGGAAGAGTGAGTGAGTGATACAATGACTCCACCTAAACCAAGCACATACCTCGGGGATGGTAGAGTAGGTGCTCACAATGCAAAAAAGAGAGGCGGATGTTTTTTTGCTGCTTTTGTGTCCTTTAAGGCAATTCCAGTGACGACAATGACCCCCGTGAACGGTACCAGTGCACAAAGAAACTCCACTGCCTTAAATAGTGGGATCTGTGTGTTTTGAGCATCGGATTTGTAGGTGAACTAGATGTGGAGACTGGGAGACGCTTACTAAACATCTAGGGATAGGCAGTTGGCGTATGGATCTCGCATGAGGTTCTGGGGTGAACCTCAATTTGGAAGTCTTTTACAAGTCTAGGTGATGTCAGCCATGGGGCTGGATGAGTTGAGAGAGTAAAGGGGGCAGCAGGGGCCTAGGTTCTGACACAGTTCAACACTTAGAAGAGAAGCAGCTAGCAAAGGACAGAGGGGCGGCTATGAAGAGGTGAACAGGGAAAACTGTATTACAAACACATAGAAGATTGGGACCCCTGGGGGGCTCAGCCGGTTAAGCATCTGCCTTTGGATCAGGTCATGATCCCAGGGCCCTGGGATCAAGCCCCGCATTGGGCTCCCTCCCTGCTCCATGGGGAGCCTGCTTCTCCCTCTCCCTCTGCCTGCCACTCCCCCTGCTTGTGCTCTCTTTCTCTGTCAAATAAATAAATAAAATCTTTTAAAAAATTAAAAAAAACCAACAAAATCCCAAACAATAGAAGATGGTGGAAAGAGTTTTTTAAAGCATGGGAGAGACTCTTAGACACCAAGAGGAAGATATTTCAAGAAGGGTATGGCCAGCTGTGTTCAATTCACAGTAAGGCCAATGTAGTCCTGCATTCTACATGTTACTATGCTTTTAACAGACTAAACTATAAATAGGTTAAAATAAAATATCTTGTATTTAATGGAAATACTCATTTTTTCATCATTTACTTATTTCATATGCTAAGATTATAAAAGAGAACAAATGAAGAATTTCAGGAATTAAAAGTAGTCCCCATTGTTAACTTCATACAATGTGAAGTCAGGAAAGAAAACACTGGGTGCTTACTACACGTGCCCTCTGTTACTTTACTGATTGTTCAATCTCCTTGACAGCTGTGTGAGTTGGGTGAATGGGTTTTATTTTGTATGCTGCCTCCAGTGGATTGAATTGGTAATGTCACCTTAAAGCTGTGTATTGATGAAAGTTCTGAGGCTATGTCTGGATTTAGCTGGAAAGGGGGCCGTGATCAATTATCCAGGATGGCCATGGCCAAGGGCGTGGCGAAATGGCAGATGTATCTCTAACTTAGGTTTATTTATCCTCATTTTACAAATGAGGAAACTATAGCCCAGGAATAATTTCCCCAAGATCATACTGCTTTTAAGCAGTGAACATTTGAAAGCCTATGACTTTTCACAAATTTTTAAGACTATTACGGAGAGAGCAGCTTTGCTGGTGAACAGAGAAATGAACTTTTGAAAAATGTAAAAGGAAATTCCCAATTTTTATTTGATAGTGTGTGAAATTTCCTTGTAAGATGAGACCAAAATAAAATAAATAAAAATCAATAAATAATAAAGCCCATAAGGAATAGAAAAATTGTAATACTGATCTCCAAACCTCAGAGCTTAGTTTATTCTTTCTTTTATCTTCAAACACGTACAAATAAAAGAGGCCTAGAAATATTGATATACATTAATTATGCAGGTATTATAATGATAATATAGATTATATTTATTGACAAGAAGGACATTCAAAATACATTGTTAGGTGAAAAGGGATATTAAAAAACATTATGTACAGTATAGTCCTACATTGAAAAAAATGTATACACGTACATATATATATTATATATATAATTTTTTACATGGGGCAATACATGGAAGAATATACTTTAAAATAATAACCAGGTTCATATTTGATAGTAGAATTTGGTGATCCTATTTTTGCTTATTTTCTAACTTTTCTCCATGTTCATGTAGCATTGGAATAACTTATAAAAATAACGGAAAACGTTTTAAAACAAAAATGTTATTCACGGTGGTAGCAAGGAGGGGGCAAAAAGAAATTTTGTTTTTCACATACATGTAAAACTACTGTTATCCTTTAAATGCTAAAAGGATAGATATTATTAAAATATAAATAATTTTAATTCTATCATATAATCCATTAACAATGACATCTTAAACACTGTGAACAAAACAGTAACTTACAGCATCTGTAGGTGTCCCCAGGCCATCATAATACATTACTCCTAGCTGGTAAGTTGCTTGATGGTCTTTTTCCTTGATTTCTTCAAACTGTTCTAATGCTTCTTCATACCATCCCTAACGGCTCCCAGGAAATATTGAATTATTTTCATTATTACCTTAAAGTAATCCAAAATATTTAATTCCCACCTAAATCTAGCTAGAAGCACCAAATAGAACAAAAGACAGCAACAAATTTACGGAATTTGCAAGTATGGCATGGACAATAGTCAACATAACTATAAAATCAAGACCTGAATATGGCAACTGAGGGAAGTGACCAGAAAAAATCTGGATGAGACTCTTCTTTGCTTTCAAAAGCAAATTGGATATTGCCAAACTTCTCCCAAAATGATAGCCCAGCCCTCTGCTCAGTCCATCCTGTCGTAACCCCCCGCCACTCCTGGAGTCTGAGAAACTTCAGAGCTGGGGCCAGAAGTATTAATTTTAAAGAACACATAATGATGAGTTAATGACCTAGCTGTTAAGACTCATTCTCCTTTCTGGCTAATGTTTGGCCGGGATGTGAGAGAGCTGGAGAAGTTAGAATACTCTATAGGAAGGAAGAGAAAGGAGGTCCTGTTAGTTTTCATGATTTTTAATACCATCTACATGCTGGAAAATCTCAAAGATACACTTTCAACCCAGACTTCTCCTTGGAGATCTAGACTCTTAACGTGTAAGTTTCTACTTTGAAACCTGTCTCCTTGGATGACTAATGGACATCCGAAACACAGTGTGTATAAAACCTGAAATCTTGATTGTCTTCTCAAAATTCACCCTCCCCACTTCTCTATTTTTCAGTCCATGATGCTATTATTTGTGTCTCCAAAATAAATCCAGGACCCAGTTTCCACTGCTGCCACTCTGGTCAAGACTACCGTCCTCTCTTGCTTGAAATGGTATGATTTCCCCCTAAACTGGCCTTGGTTCCATGCTTGCCTTCTAATCTGTTCATCACAGACTCAAGACCCTTCAGTGTCTTCTTACTACAATTTAGACAAAGCTCATCTAGAGCCATTCTCTGCCTTGCTTATTACCATATTGGTCTCAATTCCTAGAGCTCACAGAGCTCCCCCACATCTCTGAAACATTGCATTTTCTCCCCTCCCCCTGGAATGCACTTGCACTACTGGGCTGTGTGCACTGCTCGTTTCGTTTTCTTCAAATTAGTTTCAACCACAGTCTTTCCACCCCTCCCTAAGTTATTCTCTATCATGGTACCTAGTTAACTGCTCTCATAGTACTCCTCCTTATTTGTAATGATGTATTCATTTATTTTCTTCCCCTAGTAGACTGTAAGTTTCATGACATGTGGACCATTCTCGTCCCCACATCACAATATAGTCTGAGCTTAGCATAATAATAGTAAACACCTATAAAACACTTATTAGGTGCCAAGCCCTGTTAGTAAGTACTTCTACAATGAATACATCCTCACTGTAGCTCTAGGAAACACATTATTACCCCCCCTTTTACAGATGAAGAAACTGAGACTCCAAGAGATGAAGTATTTGTGTCTAAGGCTACACAATTGTAGGACTCATACCTGACCCGATGGCCAAAGCTGAGAGATCATTCTCTTAACCTGTGTTAGCTCATGGTGACAGGTGCATGATGAGTCCTCAACAAATATTTGTTGCCAGAAAGAATGATGGAGCCATCAGATTTAAGAGTTAAGTGGGATATAGGTTAATAGCTGCCCAAATAGTCCATGAGTGGTGAAGGGACTGGGGACAGCTGGTCTGTTTTCACATCTCCCCATGGGGGTCAGTGAAGGACTGCTGCTAAATTACAGAAGCTTGAGTGATGGCTTTGCACAGTTTGGCCTACATCTGCCCCTCAGGATGCCTCAGCATAATGTGGAGAGAGAGGCCAGTTCCCCCCTACCTCTGGAGGGGAACATATAAAGCCTCTAAGTACTAGATAAGAATCAGGGTCTTTAGTTGTTATTTCTTTGAAAAGATTTTATGAATGATATTATTTGGGGCAAAAATAAAAAAATTATATTTTTAATTTCTAGTGTGAGAATGGATTATATACCAGAATGACTCCTATAAATGACTTTCATTAGAATGACTTTTATGGAGGAAGGTCAAATATCTCCTTAATCTTGTACTTAAAAGCCACAACCCTAACCTATGGAATTTACCAGAATTCCCTCTGCATAACAATGTAAGAAACTCTGTGGGAAGTTTTGCTATGAGGATCCAAGAACAGCATTATATGAAATGAAAAACAGGAAAAATGAAATAAGATAAAAACAGAGAAGGGGCGCCTGGGTGGCACAGCGGTTAAAGCGTCTGCCTTCGGCTCAGGGTGTGATCCTGGCGTTCCGGGATCGGGCCCCACATCAGGCTCCTCCGCTATGAGCCTGCTTCTTCCTCTCCCACTCCCCCTGCTGTGTTCCCTGTCTCGCTGGCTGTCTCTGTCTCTGTCAAATAAATAAATAAAATCTTTAAAAAAAAAAAACAAAAAACAGAGAGGGAGGTAAACCGTAAGAGACTTGTAACTCTAGGGAACAAACTGAGGGTTGCTGGAGGGGAGGAGTGTGGGGGATGGGGTAATTGAGTGATGGGCATTAAGGAGGGCATTTGATGTAATGAGCACTGGGTGTTCTGTGCAACTGATGAATCACTAAATTGTACCCCTGAAACTAATAATACACTATGTGTTAACTAAATTGAATTTAAATAAATTTTAAAAAAAGAAACAGGAAATGATACCTCTTCAAAATATAGTTGGCCTCGGAGGAAATATGCCAGAGCATCCCCTCTTCTTATTCTTTCCTTCAAGAGCTGCAATGCCTTATCCACCAAATTCGCATGGCTGTAACGATCTGGTTTTTAAAAGGTAAAGAACCTCATCTTTATCCATATGATATGAATTTCCTCTCTTGAAGTCATGAATTATATAGAACTCATCTGGCACTGTTTATACTAGTTTCCTTCCTAGTTCTCATTCATAAAACTGGCCTCCTTAGCTCAAGGGGAAAAACATGATCACAGCACCTAACACCATGCCTTGTATAATCATAAAATATGTATTGATTGCTTTCCAAACCAACCCTGTTTACTACAAGGCAGGAGCTCTAGCAATGCAGTCTGTGTGCAGTTCTTTAGGCAAAGCTACCCTGTGGATGAGTGAAATTCTTAATGTGAGCCTTAATTAGAACTATTCAAACCAAATGAGCTAGTAACCATTCCCAATTTAATATTAGTAAGTCTACAGAAACAAAATGGTAGCTTTAAATGCCAATTTGAAGTAAAGTATGGCATTGTTTTCTTTAATAGAAGTGACATCTGGCTTCTCTCTTCCAGAAGGGTGTCCTAAAATCCTAAGAGTAAAACCAGGACTGGAATCTAATTATGAGACTTCTCCACTGACGATTTGCTACCAGATAAGCAGCCATGTCTCAGATTCTTACAGGAAAGCTAAAAAGGACTGTAAATTTAACCACTTCCTTGACAGCAGTTAAGACTCCTACTTCTTGTCTTTTTTGCTCTGGTGTACGGAATTAACTCGTAGTGAGAATATTATCAGAATTTGTACCAGTCTTTTCCTTCCTCCATTGGAAGAATTTTGGGTTCTTAGCACCATACTGGGATAAAGAGGTATAAAAGGGGTTCTTGGGCAACTTTTCACTGGTCAGCTTCATCCTGTTTCCACAACGTGTATTCTGTAAACAAGAATAAAAAACAAGATGGTAGAAATGTCTTCCTTCAGAAAAAACGCAAAGACTCCATTCTCACTTGGCACTCGTTATAAAATGCAACCTCCCTGCATTTGCCTCAGGATAGGGCAGCACACTACCAGCTCTGGGATGTGCACGTGCTTTCTGAGGAAACCAGGGCCCTCCGTATCCACGAGAGGCACAGTTTTGTTTCCACAGCGTGGGAGGAATGACGAGAGCCATTTGCAAGTCCTCTCTGGCTGCGAGTTCACACCTGCGGCGGCTTGTGTCACCTACCAACCTGCCACCAGTAGGAACTGGGGGGCCCCGCCCCTAGATAGAGTTCTTGTGCACCGGTACTTTGCCGTGTAATTGAAGCTCATGATACTCATTCATTTCAAATTAAAGCATTTGTCTCTTGTACCTGGGAATACACTTTATTTTAGCTGTGTTGTTCAGTTTTATCTTCCCGTCTGTATTGGATTGCCATGTTTTAAGATGGATCACAGTTGCATGGAAAATCAAAGCCTTCATATAAAATGTGGTGGCCACCTCATTTGGGATGAAGGAGTCCAGGTTGGCCCAGGCTGAGGGTAGTGAGACAGCAAACTCAGTTGTTGCTATGCGTTTCTGTTTACTCCTTGGCATTCTACTGTTCCAGCTGACTTTAACCAATCAGGAACGAGCTTCCGGTACAGGCTCCTGATTGGTGTTGAGGAGAAGAACTCGGGGCCTTTAGTGGGATTGGAAAGCTGCACTTAAACTATTATGTGAAACTGCTTTGGACAATAAATTGCTTCGTTCACAAGAATGAAGTGCAGAAAAGGGAGATAATTCAGTAAATTAGGGGGGGGAAAAACCGCTGCAGTATCTGTCATTTTGGAAGAGGCATTTAATCTTTTAAAAAGTCAGCTTCCTCATCTGTAGTCTGGACTATAAGTCGTTTGAACTAGAGGATTTCTAAATGTCTGTTGCTAGATATATAAAATTTTTTGATTCTATGATTCCAAAACCCTTTTGTTTGTATTAGTGAATGTAAAAGTTTCCAATGAGCTTTAGGCTGAAGCAATAATAGGTAAAGTATTTAGAAGAAAACCAATTCAAATAGGATGACGTGGATAGCATTATCAATTTACTCAGAAACCGGTTATAGAAGTTTTTATTTTACTGAAGAAGTCAGCCTGTGTGCTACTGTATCCAAAAGGGCTAAGAAAAAACTTGGCATATTCAGGAAGGTCATTGGAAATGAAGCAAGTCAAAAAACAATACTCTACCTTCTTTGAACTCCTCTTGCTCTCTGTAGGTACAATACTGCACATGGGTTTTGTTGTAGCTTAACAGAAGTGTTGGAGGAGGTCTAGAAAACATAAGCAAAAGGTGATTGAGCTCTTACTTAAATGCCAGGTGTGTTCTAAGTGCTTCACAGGCACTTTGTAACTCCTACAAAACTTTATGAGATAGGAGCTATTATGGGGCCCTTTTAACATCTGAGGACACCGAAGAGTTTAAGTAACTTGCCTAAGGTCACAGGGCTAGGAAGCGGGACAGTTGGGACACCCAGCACCTCATCATTATTCTATACTGTTCTCCAAAACCTGAGACTAATATGATTTTTCTAAATGGCAGGACCCCTGTAAGAGAATACACCAAATTTAGTATTTTTTAAGTCTAGAAAATGAGATACGAGATGATTTTTAAAAGGCAAGTTTGCGTTTATTTCTGTCAAATCTTGGGATTAGATATAAAATCATCATTTGAAACTTGACTACTGTTTGCCTAACATGCTGTAAATTTAGAAAATTCTCTAATAAAAATTGTAGACATTAAATGATGATATAGAATCTGAGAGAAATCCACAACTTTAAAGGGAAGGGTCGGTGTAACGGTCGCTGACGGTGTGCTTCCCAGATCTTCTTTACTAGTTAGGGCCCCATCTCCAGCTGCGGTGAATGTTAATTGAAAACGACTCACAGCTGTTCCTTCTTTCTTTGTCCCCCTGCCAAACCTGAGTCCCCTCACTCCTGGACACTTCGCTCCCTTCTTAGAGACTGATCACTGGCATGAGCACTTGGAAGGCCAGTTCCTCTTGAGAGACATGATCTGCATGAGTTGTGAGCATTGGGGCACATCCTTTCCGGGTATGTCAAGAACACAGGCCATGATTGCTTTTTACCTGGTCCATTTCTCAGGGTTGTGTTTGCCGTGAGTACCCTTGAGGGATAGGGTCATATCTCCCCACAGATAAAGAACAGGCTTGTTTTTCTAAAAAGTACTAAATCCTTCCCCTCCTCCAATGCTTAGTTCTGTTCTCTTATTATACAGCCTACTGAATATGCAGGCATCCATCATGGGTCCTTTGTATGACCTCTGTGGGAATTAGGGGTCGTAGGGAACCAGTTTCAGCATCATGCTGACACTCTGGCTATTGCTTTTGCTAAGAGTGAGAAAGTCATTTATCTCTGACCCAGGAGTCTTGTGTGTTCTGCCAACATCCGTGAAACAGGCTAGCTTGTTAGTTGTGAGTCGAGTAAAACCTCAGGCCCTGAGCAGTTCTTGGCACCCCTTTGCCTCAAGCTGAGATGAACTCAGAAATGTGAGATGTTCTCTATGAGACAGAATGAAGCTAGTTGCCATCTGAGCCCACATTCCTACTTAGCATCCCCTCCTTGCCAGATTGTCTTCACTTCCCTTCTGCTGAGAGTAGGGCCCAGCACATCACTTGAACAAAAATCGCTGGCTCAAACTCTGCTTCTAGGGAACTTGACCTAATACAACAGAGATGTATAGAGGAAGAGGTATTTTATTCCTGTTTTTCTAAAGTTGCCATAATAAAGGATAACTTGCCTTTCAATAAAATGTTAGATACAGTATACCGTGGTTAATATGTATAGTATATGAATTTTTTGATAAAATAATACATCATTGGTAAGAGGACTAAAATTAGTCTAATGATGAATAACCTTATTGAAAATGCTGGATGACGGCAAGGAAAGAATGATCTGAGAGTAGCGGAAGTCTACAGAGATGGAGATGGAAGTTACAGCTACTTCTCTAGCCGTCAGCAGAGTCGTGTCAGACAGAACTACAGGACAGAGTTGCCTCCTGAGGACGAGATGAAGCTAAATGAGTATTTCTTTAAGATTCAGGCAAGTTGGGACTCCTCTATGGTTATGGCTTAGCAGGGATTCGAATCAGAATGGAAATAAAAGAAATGATAAACTTGAAAATCCAGGGGAAAGAGACAAGTGTTTAGAACAGACTAGATTGTAGTACTACAAGTGAGAAATCATTAAGTAAGGCTTAATTATAACGCCGAAAGACTTCTGTTTAATTTTTAAAAACTTAGACTGAACAGATACAAAATAACTTTTGGACATATGTGTAAAGAATGAAGAAAAACAATACAATTAACATCCATTGCTTGGCATTTAATGTTTAAAAGGTACATGACCTTTAAATCTCCTGTAGGCTCCTCATTTAGTCTTCATCCTTCCTCCCCCCTTCCATCCGCCCTACCCAAACACTCCCTACTCTCCTGGTAAGCGCCTTTTTCATGGTTCTTAGCTTTTCATGTTTTCTCTTCTGTTAAGTATCTGCCTTTGTGTCGTTTGTCTTGTTGAGCTGTATGTAGTCCTTCATATGTCAGGCGTGTCTCTTATAAATAGGATACATTTAGATTTGTTGATTCTTTTTTATACGCAGGCTGATAATCTTTGATTATTACTGGTACGTTTAGTTTTTTACATTTATTTTAATCACTATTAAACTGGAATTATTTTGTACTTCCAATCCATCTGCTTTATTCATGCTTCTTCTTCTCTTTTATTGCCCGCTGTTGGATTTATTGAACTGACTAGGTGTTTATTTTGCTTTGGGAATGTTGAACTTCCTGAGTCTTCCTGGTGTCTCTTAATAACTCTAAAAAATTCTCAGACATAGTGTATTTGTGTTAGTTTCGGTTTCCTAAAGCTGCTGTAACAAATTACCACAAACTTTGTGGCTTAAAACAACAAAAATGTGGGGCGCCTGGGTGGCACAGCGGTTAAGCGTCTGCCTTTGGCTCAGGGCGTGATCCCGGCATTCTGGGATCGAGCCCCACATCAGGCTCCTCCGCTATGAGCCTGCTTCTTCCTCTCCCACTCCCCCTGCTTGTGTTCCCTCTCTCGCTGGCTGTCTCTATCTCTGTCAGATAAATAAATAAAATCTTTAAATAAATAAATAAATAAATAAATAAATAAATAAATAAATAAAACAAAAATGTGTTCTTTCCTAGTTTTGGAGTGTAGAAGTCCCAAATCAGGGCCATGGTCCCTCTGGTTTTAGGGAAGAAACCATCCCAGATCTCTTTCCTAGTTTCTGGTGTTTGCTGGCAATCTTTGGGGATCCTAGGCTTGTAGGCTATGTCACTCCAATCTCTGCCTCTGTCTTCGCATGGCCTTCTCTATGTGTCTCCTCTATCCCTGTGTGTCCTCTGCCTATAAGGACACCAGCCCCTGGATTTGGGGCCCACCCTAATCCAGTATGACCTGAACTTCACTTGATTTTTTGTAAAGATCTTATTTTCAAATAAGGTTACATTCACAGGAATTAGGTTTTAGGACTTTGAATATATCTTTTTGGAGAACACAGTTCAACCCCCTACATTCTTCAAATATGGCTTCTGCCCTGTTCTATCCCTCTTCTCTTTCTGGCATTCCAATTAGACCTTCCTCTCATCTCTTTCTCTGTTTTTCACATTTCCCATCTGTTTGTCTCTTTTTGCTGTGTTCTAAGTAATCGCTTCAGCACCCTCTCCCATTTTATTAATCCTTTCTTTAGCCACGTTTGGTCTGCTGTTAATATTTAAAATTTTAATATTAAATATTTAAAACGTTTTTATTGAAGTGTAATATAAATACAGAAATATATAGGTAAGTTTACGGCTTGATGAATTTTCACTCAGATCAAGAAAGAGAAAATTACCAGCACCCCAGAAGCCTCCCTAGTACTCCCTTCTAGTTACTACATAAACCTACATGTACATACAATATTGCATAAGTGATTTTTGCAGCCTTTGTATACCATATAAACAGAGTCATGCGCTCTGTATTATTTTGTGTCTGGGCTTCTAGTGTTCAACATTGTTTGGGGGTTCATCCATTTTGTTGTGTTGGTTGTAGCTTTCCACTTCTTGTTGCTGTATAATATTACATTGTGTGAATATGTCATAATCTCTCTCTTGTACTTGATGGACACTCGGGTAGTTTCTATTTTGGACTTTTGAGAACAGTTCTGCTATGAACATTCTTGTACCTGTTTTTTCCCCTAAACATTTGTGGGCATTTCTCTTGGGTATAAACATAGGAGTAGTCATTCCTTTGTCGATGGGTATGCACGTTCAGCTCTAGTAGATACTGCCAAGTAGTTTCCAAGTGCTTGTGCACAAATTACTTTCTAAAATTAAGTGCTTGTTTTGGATCTCTGGAACTTTAGGTAATTTATGGTAAGACTGCTTCGTTCATCTGAGTTTTCAGTTGAAATCACCCATTCAGTTAGGCCAATTTATCAGAAGTCCTGGTAGCAAGTTCTTAGTGGTCTTGACTCTGACAGGTAGGAGACAGCCTTCCGTTCAGGACTTGTTCATCTTGTACCGTGCGCTTCGTACCTCTGCCTAACACCCGCCGTCATCCCACCCCAGCCCTGGTAACTGCCGTTCTACTTTCTGCTTCTGCGAATTTGACTGTTTTAATCCCTTATGTAAGTGGGATCATGTTATATTTGTCCTTCTGCATCTGGCCTCTTCTACTTAGCATAACGTCCTCCACGTTCGTCCATGTTGCACAGTTGGCAGAATTTCCTCCTTTTTGAAGACTGAATGATATTCCACTATTATGTAAATACAACATTTTCTTTATTCACCCGTCAGTGGACATTTAGTTTGCTTCAGTGTCTTGGCTTTTGTGACTAATGCTGCAATGAACATGGAAGTGCAAATCTTACTTTCAGATTCTAATTTCAATTCAAAATATTCAGAAGTAGGTTTGCTGGATTATATGGTAGTTCTGTTTTTAATTTTCTGAGGAACCTCCATACTGTTTTCCACAGTGGCTGCACCAATTTCCATTCCCACCAACAGTGCATGAGGGTCCCTTTTTTCCCATCCTCACCAACACTTGTTGTCTTTTGTTTTTATGATAAAAGTTGTTCTAATGGATGCGAGGTTTTCTCATTGTGGTTTTGATTTGTTTTTCCCTGATGATCAGTGAAGTTGAACACCTTTTCATATACGTTTTGGCCATATGTATGTCTTCTTTTGAGAAATGTCTATTCAGGTCCTTTGCCCATTTGTATTTATTTATTTATTTTTATTTTTTTAAATTTTGATTCCGGTAAAGCTAACGTACAGTGTTATACTAGTTTCAGGTGTAATACAGTGATTCAGCAATTCTATACATGACTCAGTGCTCATCATGATAAGTTGTACTCTTAATCCTCCTTTGCCCATTTTTAAATTGGGTGTTTTTTGTTTGTTGCTATTGAGTTTTACAAATCGAAGTTCAATTTGTTTTTTTTTTTTTTTTCGTTTGTGCTTTAGGTGTCATATCTAAGATAAGAAAACAATTGCCTATGCCAAGGTCACAAAGACTTACCCCTTTGTTTTCTTCCAAAAGTTTCATTGTTTCAGCTATAGGTTTTTGCTCCATTTTGAGTTATTTTGGTATACAGTGTGAGGGAGGGGTTCATAGTAAGTCTTTTGCATGTGGGTACCCATTTGCCCCAGTACTATTTGTTTCAAAGACTGTTATTCCCCCAGCTTCTGTTATACTTTTAACTAAAGTAGTTCTGTTTTGAAGTATGTGTATTAAATATTTTACAGGAAACTTTGGCCTTTAAATTTTGTTCTGAACAATCTAATTATTTTCAGAGGTAAAAACTTATTTAGAGATAGAGTTAGGAATGAATTTCTACTTTAAGTGGTAAATCAAAAAATGTCTTAAATTAAGAACGGGAACTTCTCTTGGTGTATGGAAAGTAGTTTCTATTTACAACTTCTACTTGTATATCGTCAGTAACAGGTAAAATACATAACTACTAGATTAAATTTACAACTATTTTAACAATACAACTTAAATATTAAGGATTATTTTAATTTTGTTTAGGTGAAGGTGGCCTTTATGTACTGAAATAGAGGGCATCTGCCATTATGTACCTACCTCATCAAGCAAAAAGTGGTTTCATTTAATTTAGGAACTTGGCTTCAGAAATGGTAAAGAACATGGGGGCTAGATTTCCCTCATCCTCTTTGTATGATAAAAAATTAGAGAGCATGTTAAGTGGTTAATATCGATAAGTGGGAAAAATTTACTATCCAATATGGTCAGTAAGGTATCAGGAGATCTGGTTTAAGGATCTTCGGAGAGGAACCAGGCTATTGGGGCTGCAGAGAATACGCGTGAGCCTCAGCCATGCTGGAGGTGTCCCCCATCTCTGATAATGCACAGCCTGGACCCCAACAAGCTGAAGGATACAATTATTAGAGAAAGAGGAACAAAGTCAGAGAAGGTCTTGTGAAATTGTTGCTGGGCTCAGGATGGGGAGGAAGAGAATGAAGTCGTAGGTGAAAAACTGCGAGAATGGAGGGTGGCTAAGCTCTGCTGTCCTTGGTGAAATTGAGAGTGAAGGTAAATGCTGGAGGCACGTAGAGCCTTCTGGTAGAAGCACCTCTCTTGCCTGGAGACAGATGCTACCTGGACATACAATATGATATCCTCTCATTGGCTCTCATGTAAATGCAAAGTAGAAAGATCTAGAATCACACATAGGGCCACTTCAACATGTCACAGATAGTATTAAAAATATTTACTCCAATTCCCTTTGGATTTTGGTAAAATCAGATTCCCTCCTTGGAGAATCTTGGGATTTCTTGCAGCAGGTAGCCCTTAAGAAAGTGTCTTTTGCTTCCCTGTGTGTTGATCATACACTCAACACGGTACGCACATCTGGGTTGGCCTGATATTTTATTCATGTAAAAGTTGAATGTTTCCAACTCCTAAATAGCAGTTCTCACCAAAGTATCCCTCCCTGTTTTTTAAAACAAATTTTTAGGTATAAATGTAAACCTTTGGGAATGTGATAAAATTGTCTAAAAATGGTTTATAAATTTTTTTATGGAATAGCTAAAGTTAATTTAAATGTAAAACTGCTGTGAAAATGAGTTTAAGATTTTTAGTGTCTTTTATGGGTTACTCTTGTGTTCCTGTGCAGAAAAGAATTACACAACTGGCCCGAGGCTGCCGTCTTTCGAAGGACATTGCTGGCAAGGTTGGTCCTTGGTTGGCATTTGGGAACTTGACACTTGAGTTGTCCCCCAAATGACAAGACGAGTTTGCAGTGTTTATGTTTATATAAACAATATGATGATGGGTGGTGGATATGTTTTCCTTCTGGAATTCTGTACTTTTTAGTAGTTGCTAGGCAGAAGATACCTACGTGACCAGCCTCAAAAAAAAAAAAAAAAAAAATTGGGTCCTGAGTCTGTAATGGGCTTCTTTAGGCAGAAACATTGCACACAGGATCCTGCATTATTTACTGCTGCAGAAGGGAGCACACTTATTTAAAGTTCTTTTCAAATCAAGGTAGAACACTGAAGTTCCTATCATAATAGATAAACATTGTTACTGGTGCCCATGGAAATAGAGCTCAGTGAGTGTCCTGGGCAAAAATGCAAAGGCCTGTGTTTATTGTTATTGCTCCTTTCATTACTGTTGTCTAATAGTCATTAAAAGAATAGTAGGGCTCATATATTAACTGGAGGCGTAACCTGTACACATATATGGAAACTTAGAATAGTATGAATATTACTGAGATCTCAAAAGATAATATTGAATCAGGCAGTGGACTTCTGTTTTTTTTATTTTTTTTCCCCCTTCCAGTTAAGGTCTATTTGTTTATTTAAAACAAAAGTGTTTTTTTTTTTTTTTTTTTTAATGTCCTTCCTTTTCATGGCCTGAAATGAGAAAAGAAGAAAAAAAAAAAGTGTGGGAAAAGACAGGATGTCTTTTACTACCAGATAAGCAAGGGGTGGAAGAGCCTGGTAGCTTTTTCATTTTTCTCCAATTTACCATGTTTTCTGTGAGCAAATAAACCAGTCTAGGAAGGACTGATTTGTTAAAAATCTTGGTAATGACGTGGGATTCACGTGCCTCACCTGTCTTGTTCCTGCTGTGTGGAAACCGTTTTCGGCCAGTTAGGGCTACCACGGTCTTTCCTGAGGGAATTCACTCAACATCCAAAGGTAAATGACGGCACTTGTTACGATGAGCACTGGGTGTTGTATGTAACTGATGAATCACTACATTCTACTCCTGAAACCAATACTAAACTACATGTTAGCTAACTAGAATTTAAATAAAAATTTGAAAAAAACACAATGCATTCTATTCAGCTACTCTCTTTATATTCCTTAAAAGAAAGAAATAGGTTGCACAATAAATGCTTTTACTGCATTTATTGTGGTTGGTCAGTTAAACAAGAATCAATATAGAAATTAATAGAGTATATTATCATACCATATACGTTTTAACTTATAACATGTAAATATATATTACTTTCCAATCTGTTCATCTAGGGTCAGAAGCTATTTCCTTAAATAGAGGTTGAATGTGAGAGTTTAGAGTTGTCTTTCTTTCATAAACCATAGGCATATGAATTCAATTTTATGTTTCTTTCAAATGGAGTATGAGTTTAAAAATGCCCATGAAACAGTCTGAATGTAGAGCTATTTCTCATCTTTTACGGTTGATTTATCCTCACCTACTTGGAAACCATTTTTCTTAGAGACTTGATGATTTTGAAAGAATTGAGTTTAGTTTTCTTAAAAATTATAGTTCTCACTGCTCCTATTTCACCAGTTATGTAATGTTTAATTATATTAGATATTATAATCTTTATAGATGTGGAAAAAAATTCAAAGTGATGTGAGCCCAAGTAACTGAGCATTCTAGAAACAGCCTGGTAAGACCTCCCAGTGACCAATGCAATGGGCAGTGTGTTTTACAGAGGAACTGAAGTGTATTGGTCAATCAGAACAAAAAACTAGTGAATGGTTTTGAAAACTTTGTGAGATTTTTTTGTTCTTTTGATTAAAACTAGCTTCATAAGGTTTTAGGTATCTTCTGTCATTACTGTATTTGGAAAGAGGGTTACTTAAAAGTGAAACTAAATATTTGAATAAACAAAAACTAATAGCCGTGGTCTACAGAAAGAAAAAGAATATGTAATGGTTTAATTTTGCCTCAAGTCCTCTTTTTTAAAATAAACTTTGTATTTTATAACAATGAGATTTACAGAAAATCGCAAAGATAGTACAGAGAATTGCCCCACTCAGTTTCCTCTATTTTCTCTTTTCGTTTATTTTCTGCCAAATACTCTTTATAATTTGTTTTATTTGAATATAGTTGATGTTACATTAGTTTCAGGTGTACGACTTAGTGATTCAACTTTAGTGTATGTTTCCTTGAATGAAAGTGGTGTTTTTCCATGGATTGTAACAATATTCTCTAAGGACTTACTTTCTTTTGCTTTTAAGAAGCCAATCTTAGTAACTTTGAAATGATGACCAAAATTCTTTAAGATTTATATATAAGAAATGTGGTCTCTGGAGTCGAATGGTCTGAGATCAGCTCTACCCATTAACCTTAGATAAGTTATTGAACCTCCCTAAGCCTCAATTTCCTTTCCTGTAAAATGGAGCAGATAATAATACATATCTGTACTAATCTCAGGGCATAGCAAGTGCTCAGTGTCAATTTATTATAATAAATTGGAATAGACATTAGTGGTCATTTAATATAATTTCTTATTTGTAAATCTTTATTTTACATCACTGTTGTATGGGTATCATATTCTGCAACTCGATTGAATTGCACATAGTTAATTCTTAATACTGTGATATTTTATACTCCTTAGAAATACTCCTCCCTTCATGGAGGACCTGGCAAGCTCCTCCTACTCACCCTTCAAGACTCAGTCCACATATCTTTCATTCATTTGGTCACTTAGTCATCCAGCATTTTTTAAAAACATTCACTTTAAATGGCATCCCCTTTTTGGAAACACATCTACTGGCAAATGAAACATAAATAGAATTAACACTGCTTAGAAGAGTGCCCGTTGAATATGCATCTTAGATCATTTTCCTCTTTAGAAAACTGATCCCACATGCTATATGTTCAGTAATAACTCCAGCTGCTTGCTAGCAAGATAGTATTTCTTCCCCAAATGTATTTCTGCGTATTTTTGTGTTCCACCAGCTTTGTTCAGTTTTAGAAAGCTTTTAGGCGCATTACTAAGAGTAAACCAGATACTTAGCTGAGACATATTTTTCTGAAACATTGTGAGCAATGGACAAGTAGGAAGTGATTAAAAGGAGAAAAGCTTTACCAACGACTCACAAAATTCCCTTTCCTTGTAAAACTTACATATGTAACAAGAAGTTGACACTAATTACCAGACTTAACACTTGCTGAATAGAATCTTGTTTTAAATAAAAAGGATGTAATATGGAGGCAGATTGATCACACCAATATCCCATTGCACATGTTAACTGCAATGTAGGCTTAGAACTTCTCTGATAATACCTTGTATCATTTAAGAATTCCTGGAAATGAATTCTTAAATTCATTTTCATCTGTGTGAACCTGAAGCTCAATTACATGCTTTAAAAAACAGTGCTCTCCTGATAAACATGAGAAAAGGGAAATTGGCAGTGATCGTATGTTCTCAAATATCTCTGACATTCTTCAAATATCATAAAGAAGGAATTTTGAATAGTTTCAATATAAAAAGTACAGAACACAGGCACGATTCTATGTGTTTAAACATATATATTTTTATATATATACACACTTATGTTTAGCTATACATATGAATAAGAAGGTAGAAAAACTACCCCTTGGGTCAGTGCATAAATTTAATATTGTAAATCTATGTTATGTAATATTGTAAAATTATGTTATGGCTCTTATTACAAAATAAACAAGATCCTGCAACCAAAATTAGAGGCCACTCACTGAGCTTGTCCTCCAAAAGCATAATAATAAACACTATCTCCTTATCAGCCCTGCTCTCAAAGGTATCAGTAGGAAGAAGGAAATCACTGAGGATGTTAAGGAAAATGAATATATGGCTGCAGCGGTAGTTTCCTGCAAGATCGATCTGAAAAAAGCGTTTAGGGAAAGACAGTCGAGAGAGAACAGATGTGGTGGATGGCGGCAATGGGGAGTCAGGAAGTCTGTTTCTCAAGCACCGAAAGGAATGACTCAAGCAGGACTATCTGCAGAGCTCCCCGGGAGACCCGTCCCCCGCCGCGCTTTCCGCTCGGAGCCGCCGCGGGAAGAGCCAGCCCTTTAGGTCACAAACGTCCCTGGCCCGTCCCTCCGACTTTGCTTGCACACTCCCCGCACAGTGAGCGTTCGGGCCGACGCGTGTCATTGTCCTTTATGCAAGCTCAAGGTTAACGGCGCGGGCTCCCAACCTTTCCCCGGGAGGGCACGCAGTACAATGGTTGGCCGGTTTTTACCGGATTTCCCAACTGGGGCGTGGTGTCACCGAAGGGGCCCGGAGTGAGAAATCGTTCAGTTGGGGGGAGGTGGTGGTCAGAGCAGTCCCCTGGTAAAACCCACCCCCTCACTTCACGTTAGCCGCCCCTCCGCCCCCGCACCTGCCGCTCTCCTCCCCTAAATGTCCGGGGCGGAGGCGAGCGGGGGCGATTTGGAGCGTGACGCCACAGGAACTCTCATCCTTCCTCCGGAGCTGGAGGGCGGACGACGCGGCGCCAGCACCACGCACAGCGGCTTCCAGAGGTGCTGTTGCCAGAGTTCTCTCGTTTCCTGGTTACGTGCGCGCGAGCAGAAACGAAAACCTTCGCCCGAGACTCCCGCTTCTCCACAGGGACCGAAGGGCTGGGCACGCCAGTGTGAGACGTGTCAAACTCAGCGCGCCTCATGGCCGCCGCCGGTGCCCCGCCGAGGCGCACGTGCACTGGGGCTCCGCGGAGGATACTTCGGGCCCCGCCCCGAGGTGGGCGGGCCTGGCGCCTCCCGGCTGGCTAATCGGCTGGCGAACCGCGCCTCTCTCCTCAGCCAGCCTCGCGGGGGCACGTGCCAGTGTTTGTGTACGTGCTGCTCCCACAGGGCGGGGAAAGGCCCGGCCGCGCAGGGGTGAGGCGGCTGGGGCGCGGCGGCGAGGGGCGGCGTCCTGGCCCCGACACTAAATCCTCCCGCGCTCGGGCAGGCTGTGCACTCCTACCTGCTCGTCCGCAGCGTCTGCCTCGCCGCTCTGCACTCCCACGGCCTCGTGTCCTCTGCTGCAGGCGGAAAATGCTGTTGCTTGATTGCAACCCCGAGGTGAGACGCGGGCCCCTTCCGTCCTGCAGCCTTACCTTTCCGGGTGTCTGCTCGAGCAGACAGAGCACGAGCGAGGGGGACCACTGCCCACTGAGCGCTGCCGAGTCAATCCTCTTCAGTGTTAGATTCGGGGCGTGGGGGGAGATTTTCGACGGCGGGAGAGCGCGGGACTGGATACAGGCAGGAGGGGTGCTGGAGCTGCTCTTCTCCTCCCTCAGGTGGACAGTCTGAAGCACCTGCTGGAGGCCGGGGCCTCGGTCAACGCGCCCCCGGATCCCTGCGAGCAGTCGCCTGCCCATTTGGCCGCAGGTGGCGGCCTGGCTTGCTTGCTTCTGTGGCAGCTGCAAACCGGAGCTGACCTCAACCAACAGGTAACTAGGTTACGGATTGTTGCTGTGTACAACCCTCCCCTCCGCCCAGATCCACACAGACGTTTCACTGGTTACGAAGATGGCTGTAGCAGAGGTGTCCGATAGAAGTACAACGGGAGACACCTCAGTAATGTAAAGTTTTCTAGTAGCCACATGAATAAGACGAAACATGAAATTAATTTGGTGATTTAACTCCATTTACCTCAATATTTCAGTACGTAATCATATAAAAAATTATGTTTTCCATTTTCAGGCATCTCAGTCTGGTGAGTGTTTTGCATTTACAGCACATTTCATCTCAGTCTGGCCACATTTCAGGTGCTCATTAGCCGTCTGTATGGCTTCGGGCGAGGAGACTGACAGCACAGCACACAGTGTGGTCTGCAGTGTATTTCGAAAGGAACGCTTGCTGCATTGCCCAATTAGAAGCCTCAGTACAGTAATTAAAGAACACCTGTGAGGCAAACTCACCACCAGCATAGTTTTCTACAGAACTTTCTTCTGGTAGTCTGCATCTTCCACTGAATATTAAAGTAGGGTGGATTTAAGTTGTAAATTGTTTACTTTTGTAATATGCTACTTTGCTTTTATTCACCTTAATTTTAATGTAGGTGGCTGTGGCTGCATGTGTTTTTATTAATGAAAACTTTGTATTTCAGGGAACACCAAGTGAACTTTATTTAAAAATCTTGAAGTAAAAAATTCAATACAATGTAGTTGTAAGTGGCTTTCTTAAATAGTAATTAGACTTCCCTTACCATCTTCCCCAGAAATTGTTTTGGGGAGAGACTAAAATGTGCTGTCTTATTTTCAGGATGTTTTTGGAGAGGCTCCACTACACAAGGCAGCAAAAGTGGGAAGTCTGGAATGCCTCAGCCTGCTTGTAGCCAGGGATGCCCAAATTGAGTAAGTATAGAATCAGTGGCTTCAAATTTCATATTTTCTTGGATTAAGCTAATCAGACCCCTGAAGCTTAATTACATGTGCTTTTAAAAATAATGCTTGCCTAATTGACAACTTAGAGTTATTTGAATGTTAACTTAGGCTGTTAATGATACCTAATACTATTAAATTTAAGTAAAAAATGGATCCTTAGCAATCAGAGGTGCAGTTCTGTTCATCTCTTGTGGCAATATTACATCTTCGTTTTGGTTTGAGATAATTCCTTCTATGAAAGTTCTCCTTGACTTCCTTTGAGTTTTACTTATTATAGTGAGCACAGAACACTCTTTCATTCGTTCAAAAATGGAATGTCCACTCTGTGCTGAACTCTGTGCTGGCCACTTAGGATGCAATAGCAGGGAATATTGGAATTTCTGATTCCTTTACTACTTCTATTCTGAAACCAACATTTGTATAAGCCCAAAGCTCCTTTGTAGAAAGATACATTTTTTAAAAAAGGCTAAACAATTGTCAGTTTTTAAGTAACTCAATTTTTGTCTTAAATTCAGTTTATGTAATAAGAATGGACAAACAGCTGAAGATCTTGCTTGGGCCTGTGGATTTCTAGAATGTGCCAGGTTTCTTACAACAATTAAATGTATGCAGACAGTAAAATCAAGTGACCGATCCGATAGAGATCATTGTGTTCCAGTGCTCAGACAGAAACGAAGTTTTGGAAGTGTAGAAAATACAACTGGAAAAAGGAAGTGTTGGTAAGTAACCCAGTTCTGTTTTCTTCCTCCCTCGGGATTGCTTATTCAGCACAGTTGTTTCATTTAAATATTGGCAGTCTTACTTCTAGTGTATCTTTTTATTTTCGTGAAAACATTTTAATACTGGTTATAGTAACTACTGCTAGATTCTAGAGACCAGAAATCATCCTGTATGTACGATGGAAGGTTGGAGAGAAAATTTCTTTTTAAAAAACTTTAATGTTACTGTGTTTTTTAACCACAGATTCATGTTGGTTCTGAGAAGGTTTGAAGAAAGCCTTCACTCTGTGCCGATCGACTGCTCAGCTACAAGCTGTGGCTTTTGGCTCACCAGGTGTATCTCAGCTCCTTCTAAGAAGGAGGAAAACTTTCTTCTAAGTGAAGATAACATTTAAGAATACATGTTTTTACATGCCTGTAATATTTTGGTTGTGCATGCTTTGTCTTTTAAGTTATTAAAGAATGTCTAAAGAATAAACTGTTTTGTGCAGTATCTACAGCCTTTGAAAAAAAAAATTGTAGTTTAAACCATCAGACTACACCCAGGATTTAATTTGAAGTTAAACTTAGTCTTTATTAACAAATTTATAATACAACTTTACTACAGTCTGAGTCCAAGATATTTTAAAATATATTTGGTCGCTGAGGAAGACATAAATTATAGTAAGCATCTTTGTTCCAAAAGTCTGGGCCCTTCCATCCACACCAGCCCTAAATTTGGGAGAAGGGAAAGAAAAACCTTTTACTAAATTATAGGATTACATGATCAAAACTGTAACATTTTACAGTCCTGTTCTGTCACCTGAATCCCAGAATAAGACTCTACCTATATAACTCAAAGATTTGAACTCCTATAAAAGTGTGGGAAACTAACATACTTGGGTCCATTTCAGATAGAGTTAAAATTTTTTTTAATTCTATAGTATTTAGTCATAGAGATGATAGAAAAAGCTCCCTTTATGGTAACTGTTACTCCAAATACCACATTTTTATTGATTCTAAGTTTTATAATTCTGGCAGGTGATAGCTGAACTGGCAATCTGTTTTTCTTAGTAGTCCACTAAAGGCTGTCCTAGGGACCACGCCGTGCATCTTAGCTACGAGGAAATGTGGCAGGGAGAAATCTGTGCTGGCCTCTTGAATTGCCCTTCGCTGTCCTCAGGCTGTAATCCTTCCACTTTCCATTCGTTTCCATCCTTTTCCCCAGCAGAGGAAATTACTTTCAAACGAAATCTCACTGTGAATACAAAAGTGTATCAGATTTCTTCTAGGGCCATTGATGTATTTTCTTAAAGACCCAGCTAATGACTAGTCTGAGTTTTATCATTCTGAAATGAAATGCTTTGCTTGCAAGATACTCGTGAGGAGGCCGGCTAGAATTCTTACATACCACTGGGTGAGTGGCAAGTAGGGTGGTCTTATTCTTCAGCCTAACTAACTCGGAAGAGGCTGCATATTTTGGCAGTGATCTAGAGCTGAAGTTCATGGTTTCTACAGAAGACAGTGTGTTAGCTCGACTTTTTAGTGTGGAGGTTGGAGGATTGAGTAGAGATGCTCTTTAATTTTGGCGTTTTTCTTTCTGTGATTGCAAAAACAAGATACACATTTTAAAGTTCAAATGAAAGTAAAGATTCCTCCATCAGTCCTATTTCCCTGCCCCCAGATAACTGCAAAATTGGTGGGGTTTTTGTTTGTTTTGTCTTTGAGACCTGTTTCTATATGTAAATAAGCTGCTTTTTACTATCTTTTTTAGCAAAACTTTCTCTAATAAATTTAATGTCCTAGAATTTGTTTTCTTAATGATGAATAAAGGCTTATACCACCTGTTTTAATCTTTTAGGCCTTTTCCAGGTAACCAGACTCCAATTATTTTAAAGAGAAGTAGGTAGAGAGGGTACCCAAATCAGAAACTGATGGGAGTAGATAGGGGAGTTAGGCTCGTTCTCTTTGAGGCGACTAGTCTGGGAACTTCAAACAGGAAAGTTCCACAAGAGGGTGAAGAGAGGTCAGGCAGAGGCAGAACTTTCCCTAAAGCCCTTCTAGACTGAATGTTTGTGTTCTTCCAAAATTCATGTTGAAACCTAATCCCTAAGCTGATGGTATGTGGAGGTGGTGCCTTTGGGAGGTGACTAGGTTGAGTGGAGTCCTCATGAATGGGATTAGGGCCTTTATTAAGGAGGCCCCAGAAAGGTCCCTTAGCCTTTCCACTTTGTGTAGACACAGTGAAAAAGACTGCTGCCTGTGAACTAGTAAGTGGGGCTCACCAGACCAAACCCGCTAGTGCCTTAGATTTCCGCGCCTCCAGAAGTGTGAGGAATAAATTTCTATTGTTTATAAGCCGCCCGGGCTCTAAGACACTGCTCTAGATTCTTGAGTTCTGTGAGGGCCAATAGTTGTACTGATCGCCAGGTCTTGGCTTCAGAAGTCCTCATACGTGCTGAAAGGGCAGAGGGTTTTCTACAACTGAAAATTCTAGAGACCTAACTAGCAAAGGAGGACAGTACACTCCTCAGAGAAAGTAATCAGGGACAACGCCTTGTTCTATCCAACTGCTTCAGAAAACCCTAGCTAGACAATTCCATCTACTGCAAGTTCCTCAAACCAGCCAGAAAGAAGTAATTTTATTATCTGTTTCATAGCTCTCATTAAAATAATGACGGCTTCGTACTGCCTCGAAGATAACATCTAAATGCTCTGCTTCTCTGCCTGGCTCAGAGTTTTAGCCCTTGCCTATCCCTCCAGCCACACCTCTTCCCCGGCTCTAGTCACGTCGAAGCTGCCGTAGTTCTGGGAACGTGCCCTGCTGTCCTTTCACCGTCTCTAAGGAAGCCCTCTACTGGATCAGCCTTGTAAACTCTACCTTCGATAACCATATTTTTCTTGGGAATACTTCTTGGATCTCTCTTGTCTTCTACACTCGACTAAGAGCTTCTTAAAGACCTTTTTTAATACCCCTGTTGTTTCGGACAGTGGACGGCCTGTGTTAGGTACTTAATGCTGAGTGAGCGAACACTTGGCTACAGAAAGAGAGTAAAATACTCCCATTATCATGTGCCGCAGAAAACATTTAATAGATTTACAAGTCCAAACGCCTTGAAAGAAAAAAGCAGGACACATTTACCTCCTGTTAGTATTTATAGTCTTATCACTGGCAAAATACTTTACTAAACTGGGCTATAAAAGAATTCAGCTGCACACACACCAAAGCTCTTTACATACTAAACCCCTCATCCGTAGGGCTTTGGTAACCACACGCAGTTAACATTCTGTTCAACTTCTGAAAGGGTCTCACCAATGAATTTCAATGCTAAACCACCCAATTCCCTAGCAACTGTGCTTTAAAATAAAATGACCTAATTAAACTACAGCTTCAAAGTTCAGAGAAAGCTTTTTATTGGTATTAATGATGTTGACTTAAGTGACAACATGAAAAAATGAAGGGTAGTGGGTAATAGTAGGATATATCATTGGTTTGTGGCTGAAAAGGTTGTATGCATTCTTTGAAATTTTAATATATTTGGCAAAGAATACAGAAGTTAAAATTCAAGTTAATTATGTCTTATACTTGCCTCCTAAAGTTTTAGTATGAGTTTTCACATGTGAGAATTAGTTGCCTACACATGAAGTTAAATTAACTGGTACTCTAAGTATCAACGAATAGTCTTAAATTTGTCTCAAATTCAAATCCTTTATAGAATGAGAATAAATTATATGTAAAAAAATTAAAAGTGGTCAAGCCTCCATAAATGTCCAATATACTGCTTAGTTTATTTTTGGTTAATAATACAATTATTTATAAAGGTTATTTAATCCACTCTCTTATTTCAGTACATTTGTTTTATGCAAAGATGTAACATCTCCAAAAGAACACATCTATAAGCTCTTTGTTCTATTAGTAAATTTAATAACTAAGAAAGTCTTCATAAATCTAACCTAAATTTTGTTCTCTGCAATTCACTTTAGCCCCCTCTTGTCCTCCCTGTCTAGACAGACAGTCCTCACAGCCCTAGAAGACCTCCTGACAGTGGGCATCACAGCCCTTGGTTTATAGTCTTTCTGTTAACGGCCAGTTTGCTCTCCTTTGCTTCCGTGTTCTTTGCCTTGCATCTAAATTTGTGTTAAACAGATACTTACCTTTTCCAAAATAACTTGTAGATCTTCAGCGCCTGTATAATGTGGATCTAAAATCAGAAATTTTATCTGCCCTGTAATCTCATTCCATGCCACTCCTAGTATTGTGTGGGCCAAAACTCCTCCCCCTATAGCAAGGGAAATATGAAATATGAGAGGGCATATATGAATCTCAACTTCCTATTCAATTTCATTTTAAAAAGATTATTTGGCCTATTAATTGATCTAACAGCATTAAAACTGACTAGCCTATAAGAGACCACAATGTCAAGTATATCCTGAGAAGATAAAACTATATCTTTAAAATCAGAAAAGATACAATCATATTTGTAATCATATCAGGATTCTATTCCACTGCCATTTCCACGGAATTACCTACACTGGATTTAGAAAAGGCTACGGAGGATCACAATCACTGCTGGGAGGCCTCTCAGCAAATGGGCCATGCGGCCTCTGCTCTGAGGACTTCCCGTGGGACAGCCCGCCTACCCATTCAGGTCCTTGTGATATTCTGTGGAAATCTGTCTGCCTGCATATCTTATGTACCAGTCTTAGTTTGCTATCTGTCATCCCAGATTGAGTCTTGTTTTCATAGAATCGTCAGTGTTTAGATCTACTCATCTCTCCTCTTTACAAATAAAGCCCAGAGAGGTGAAGCAATTTGTATAATGTCACACAGCCAGCCAAGTTAGAGACAGCACCATGGCTTACTAGACTCGACTGAGTGACCGTGGCTTCTTTCCTATACTGTTCTCAACTCTTTAAATATGTCAACAATTATCACTTCTGTTCTTAGCCTTTACTTCTGGTTATTACAATCTTTTTCATAACTTCCCTCCCACCTTGAAAATGGAAAAATAAATAATCCAGAGGTCAGTATCTACAGTATAAAAGCTAATTTTAAAATGTTTAAAAATGACTGATTCTATGTGACATTATTTATATTAACAAGAGATTTTATATATTTTCCTCTTTACCCAAAGAGCCCAAGATTCCAAAACACCTTACCGATCATGACTGGAGTTCCTTCAGTCTGGAAGTGATTAGTCAGCTCCCGTCCCTGAGAGGCCATTTCACAACCTTGGCTAGAAAGAAACCATTCTCCGTCAGATGAACGATTTCTCACACTAAGGTCAAATAAGAAGTTTGGGAGCCAATGTTCCCTACCGTTTTGTTTTCTTTTTTGGTTATTGAAAAAAGCATGATATAAATTTAAATAACATTAAGTGTAGGGAACTGACTTGAGAGCAATTTAAAGCACCATAACCTCTTGAAGTATTTAAGGCCACTAAAGGTGCGAGGAAAGAAGACCTTGCTTCTTTTGCTTCTGGAACTGCATAAAGAAGGATTTTTAATGGAAGAGTGAAAGTGGTCACCTTGATGGCCACGGGGCTCTTCTGGGTGGATTTAATTTCAGAAGAGTGAGTTTTAAGTCCTGGGTTCTTGTCTTCTGGACACCAGACTCAATCTGTACTTCCTCATCTTAGACTAGAACCAATCACCCCTGCCCTGTCTACGTGACAGGGGATTCGGGACTAAAGTAGACAGTTATCTGTGAAGCTAAAGTGAAAACTGCAAAACGTTTTCAAGTACAACATATTATTTTAGAGGATATTTTAATGTCCTACACAGTTTGTACTTTTGAGAAGAGAGAAAGATGGCCAGATGAAGTGAGATTATCTTTTAGGTTGGAGGTACCAGGTGGCGGCTAACCCTAAACTCTTGCTCAGTAAGGACCGTACAAAGTTCTAATGTGCCAAAACATTCACCTTTTTTTTTTTTAAAGATTTTATTTATTTATTCGATAGAGAAAGAGACAGCCAGTGAGAGAGGGAACACAAGCAGGGGGAGTGGGAGAGGAAGAAGCAGGCTCATAGCGGAAGAGCCTGATGTGGGGCTCGATCCCATAACGCCGGGATCACGCCCTGAGCCGAAGGCAGACGCTTAACCGCTGTGCCACCCAGGCGCCCCAAAATATTCACCTTTTAATCACCATATGCTTCACTACTTAATCTATCATTTATTTGTTAGCTCTGGTTTCCACAGACAATCCAAACTGCAACTGTGAAATCGTATGTTCTTGGACATAAGCCCGTGGACAAAAGGATAACGTTACTGTATCCATTAAGGTTATCGTAACAGAAAATGTATTTAAAACAGAAGTTCACTAATAAGGAATAAGCTAGTTATTGTCATAGATCTCAAACTTATTTAATTAAATTTGCTCATATTTTATTTTTACTTTTTTTTAAAGATTTATTTATTTACTTTAGAGAGAGTGAGCAAGAGAGAATTTCAAGCAGACTCCGTGCTGGGCGTGTAGCCTGACACAGCGCTCAATCCCAGGACCCTGAGATCATGACCTGAATATTTGCTCATATTTTCATGCTAGAATTATGGCTAAACTGTACTGGGAAAAAATGAATCTATTATTTGAACACATTGTTTATTGACATCTTCAGGAAAAGGCCAGGAGGTATATAAAAAGGGCAGTCATAGATCAATGTTTGATTTTCTCCTTTCAAGACTTTTGAAAGACTTGAGGATAAACAAAAAATTGATTTTCTGTAACTCCAGTCAAAGTTGACATATGTCCAAGCTTTCCTCTTCTTGGCTAAATTAAGTCTACACCACGCAAGTATATATCGCAAAGTTTACTCATCAACTCATAGTCTTCTAAAAAATAACCAAAAAATTTAGGGTTTAAAAAATGAGATTTGTAAAGCAATGAGGCAATGTGGAGGAGAGAGAGTAAAGAGTATGGAGGAAGAGAAAGGAGAAAAATAGACGATTTTCCTCTTTTTTAATAAAATGACAAACTTCCTTCGAAATGACATCACTAATTTCTTGAAGTGTCCTCACCTGACAAACAGTATTTTTGAAGTTACGCCAATCAGTTGGTTCAGTACCAGCTGCACCTCGATAGATCCGATCCACTGCCGTGATCCAACAAACGTCGCTGGTTTGTCCCCGGCATCAACTAGGGCCTTTGTGTATTTAAAAACACAAACAAATGCATACAAAGGACAGCTATTAAAAAGTACACTTAGAACCTTTTCCCTGATTACGAGTTTTTTTTTTCCTTCAAAACAGAAATAAGTCTGTACCATGAGGTAATAATCATTATTAATAGTATATTCAGGGCTAATGAAATGTACGATTGATAAGAATTTTAAATGACATGTTCTGTACCTGCTGAATTTCTCTGTGTGTTGGAATGGATCTCTCTGTGTAGCCTTGGTGTTTGAACCAAGAGCAGATGGTCTGCAGAGATCGGTAAGCACAGCCCCAGCCGTTGTCATCCACGCGATCCTGCATGTAGTGATGATACCCATAGATGCCCTGGACCACATAAATCTATATAAAAAGAAATACAGTAACATATTAACTTAAGATAGATGCACACAGTCTATACATACATCCCAGCCAAGTTTACTGTTCTTAGAGCTAGACTGTTACTTCAGTTCCTTACAAAAATGCCTTCAGAGAACTACAGTTGAACATTATACTTTCTTGGCTTTTTATTAAATGTCCAAAGTCGTTACTATAGGCTCTACGGCCTGGCAAGTCCTGCTCTCTAGCCTCCTCTCCAACTTCATCTTGTACAACTTTCCCCTATTGCTCTGCTTTAGGTTCAGATATGCCAGGGGCAATCTGATGTCAGAGTCTTACGGTTTGCTCTGCCTGGAACACTTTTTTCCCAAATAATTGGCAGCTCTGCACCCTCACTTCACTCAGGTCTCTGCTCACATGTCAGAGGCCTCCCATATCATCCAACCTAAAAATGGCACGCTTACTCCCTCACCACCCACCTCCTGCCCTGGCTGTCACTCTATTCTGCTTTACTTTTTATTTTTCAAAGCACCACTTGACACCTTATTACTTTTAAATCTCTGCTTAACCACACTAATATGTAAGTTTGATAAGGGCAAGTACTGTGTCTTATTTCTTTCTGGGCCCAAGCTTCTACAGTGGGTCTGCCAGAAATGTTTACTGAATAAAGGATGAAGGAAGGAATAGAGGAATGAACAAACAAAGGGGCCATATAATAGGGATGAAGAATGTTTCTCCAATTTAGTAAACCTGCCATTGATTACAGCCCAAGGATACATTTAAATATCCTTAAATAAAGGCCAAGATCACATAACTTCTTTCTTATGGTATAATGTTAAGAATACTCATGTGTTTTTTTCCCCACAAACTGGTATTATTTTTTTAAAAATTAGGTAAGAGGAGGCATGGACAAATATAGAATCCTCACCCAACAATTAGACAATATATTTTCTTCTCAAGCACACAGAGAAAACTTACAACTTTGTGGTAGGCTGAAAAATGGTCCCCAAATGATACCTATCTCCCAATCCCTGGAACCTGTGAAGGTACCTTATATGGTCAAAAAGCAAAAAAAAAAAAGGGGGGGGAGGGGTTCTCTGCAGATGTGATTAAATTAAGGATCTTAACATATGGAGAGATGTTCCAGGACTATCCAAGGTGGGCCTGAAATGCAACCACACGTATCCTTGTGAGAGAGCAGAGAGGGAAATCTGACACAGGAGAAGAGGAGGCAACGTGACCACAGAGGCTGATGGGAGCAATGCAGCCAAGGAGCGCCGGCAGCCACCACAGCTGGACGGGGCACGGGATGGACTCTCCCCAAAGCCTTTGGAGGGAACGTGGCTCCACTGACACCTTGATTTCAGCCTCATGATAGGGATCTCACACTTGTGGCCTCCACAACTGAGAGAATACATTTTTGTAGTTTTAAACTGCCAAATTTGTGGTTTCTATAGTATCCACAGGAAATGAATGTCTCAATAAATTTTGGAATCTGTATCACATAAAAATTGTTTCTGACCAGTAGGCAAAAGAGTCACATTACCAGTAAAAATACATACACACATACCTACATAAATAAATGAATTCTAATGTATTTGGATGTTAAAAAAACACTTGGAAATAACACATGGATTAAAGAAGAACAGTAATAGAGGTGTAAAGATACCTAGAACTGAATAAAACTAAAATACTTCAAATTAAAACCTGTGAAAACAGTGCTTTGCTTGAAATTTAAAACCTCAGAGAATAAAAAAGATTAACAATATGCAAAATGCCCAACTTAAGAAGTTAGAAGACAAACAACGGAAGAAAATCAAAGGAAGTAAAGGAAGAAGACAGTGAAGAACAAAAACTGATGAACTGGGATACAGACGTGAAAATTAAATCTTATTAAAAACGTTCTCACAAAGAAAAGGCTAAACACAGATTATTTTATAGGTAAGTTTTACCAAATGATCAAGAAAAGATGATGCCAATCTTATAGAAACTCCTCTAGAAAATTAAGAAAAAGAAAAAGGGAATGCTCCCCAACTCTTTCAATAAGCCAGTATATTATTGACACAAAAACGAAATAAGAACAATGTGAAGAGAGAAAATCAGAAGCCAATCTTATTCATGAACACAGATGCAAAAATCTTAAAATGTTAGCAAATGAAATCCAGCAGAGAATAAAAAGTAAAAATTAATCATAACCAAAGTACGTCTATCCCGTGAATGCAAATCTATTACTATTTGGAGATTTGTGCTATAGTATTTAGGGGTAAATGCCACACTGTCTGTAACTTTCTCTGAAATGGCCCGGGGGGCTGAGGGGGGGGGAGGAGAAGGCAAAATGGAGCACAATTTGACAGCTGTTGCACATATATAACAAGAAACACGTACAGCAATGTTCCTATCACGGTTGGCTGGAGAGCAAAATCTTGGGACAAAAATCATACAAAGGTTTGTTATATAGCAATAAAGACAACTGAACCACAGTTCAACGTAACACCATGGCTAACTCTTGGATACTTAATAGTGAGCAGAAGAACGAGTAAGACCAAATATAAAATGACCCAGTTTTTATAAAACTCAAAATCAGCAAAACTATAAGTGTTGAGGAAATATGCACATATAAAACTATTAAAAAAAAGGAAATGAGTGATATAAATAAAACTCAGGATAAACTGCGTTTATCCTCTCAGGCTGAGGAGAGGTAGAGGAGTAGAAAAGGAAGGAACACACAGCCAGACTGGTAATGTTCCGGTTCTTAAGTTGGGTACGGAGCTCGCTGGTACTCGTCTCCTTACTATGCTTTACAATTTATACATGTATGTATGTACCAAACATCATATAATGAATGTCTTAAAAATGTATCAATGCTTTTTATATCTGTAATAGAATAAACCCATTTCATGTCAACAATCAATCAACATTTATTTGGTACATTCTGAATGTCTAAGCACTTTGTAAGGAACTATTAAGAATTAAAAATAAATCTATGATACAATACACCCCCCCATCTAGAGGAGTTCCAAATATAGTCTGAGAGAAGACGTTTATGCAATAATCTACTGGAAAATCAACAAGAGTTAGGTTGTTTGTTAGAGACTCTATGTTTTGGATGGCCTATGGAGACTCTGTGACTGTGACAGAGCAAGATTTTTAACCAGGAAGTGGTCTCCCAGGATTTCCTCCCATATAAGCAAAATGAATGAAAGGATTTTCTATCACTGACGTGCTGACTGGAAACTCATCTGTGCATATGTAATGGTGAGTGTCCAGCCAGGGTCTCTCTGTGGGAAGCCCGTCTGTCCAAGCTCCTGTGGGTGGAACAGCCACAACTAGAAGTGGGCCCCTAAGTCCTCTACGTAGACACTGTATCATATATTCATTTTTCATTCTTAAGATGTCCTTACAAAGCACATAGAGCATAGCAGATACTGAATAAATGTCATGACACGATGGACAATTAGGCTTCCTCTCTTGGGAACTGGAGTTGAGAGGTGCAGGGCGCATCAGGCAGCCGGGGGACGGGAATGGAGCTGAAAGGAGGTGGGCAGTGAGCAGCTTTAAGGATGGTAGGAAACAACTGGAAACAATGAGAAACAGACTGAGAGAAGATGGAGTAAAAGCAGGCCATTTAGGATCAAAGCATACTCCTGGAAAGCAGCAGAAATGCCAGCAAGGAGGTAGCAAATGCCTGAGACAGGAGGCTGCCAGTCACAAGGCTAAGGGGCCGGGCTGCGCGAGCATTCCTGTTTCGGGATGCCCACGAGACCCCTTCCTCCCGGCCTACACGTGCCCTTAAAGAACCCCTCCCCCCGCTCCACCAACCACCCCTCCTGGAGCTACCCTTACTGGGGATCGAGCATTTGCACACAGGTACCTGCTGCAGAGAAATCGTGCTGCAGGACCTGACCGGCCTTCCGCTGCCGCGTGCTGTGGGCAGAATATGCTCTTCAGTTAGCGTGATTTCTCAGGTTCAGGAGGAAAACAAATGGGGATAAGCCTTTAAATAAACCAGGGAATGGAATTTTAGCAGGAAAACTGTGGTACCTACTATCTACTTCTGACCTTTTTAGACTAGTGTGAATACTGCTATTTTAAGCGATTATTAAAAGAAACGGGTGGTTAATTTTGTTTTAGAGACGACATACGTTCTGTAATCCTTACAACTTCCACTGGATACACACAAAAAATCACCACTGACACTGACCATCAGTGGACTCTCTAAATAATTATTAAACTCACCATACCAGTCTCTATGTTAGGTGGATTGAGATAAGTATGTGGATTTCTAATGTAACCATCTTTGTACGGTTCATCTGGAAAGTGGTAAGCATTAGCCCTTCTGAAATATGGTCTGTCATGAGGCAGATTGAAGAGGTCATGTAATTCCTAAACGAAATCAGAATCAATAGAAAAGAAGAGAAAAAGTTAAATAACTTAAGACTCCTCGCCCATCTGTAAATAAACTCAAACTAAAGATATAAAACAAAATTAACTATATATTGGCTACCAAAGTTATCAAACACACATAATATAATTCACTAAGGTCAATGAGAGTGAGATTTAAACTAAAACCAAATGAAAGTCATGTATGCTTTTCCATGGATATGGACAGCAATGGGAAGAGAACATAGAAAAAAATGAAAATGCAGTTGAGCCATGAACAATGAGGGGATTAGAAGCACTAAGCCCTCACAGTTGAAAATCCACACGTAGCTTCTGACTCCTCAAAAACTGAAGAGCCTCCTGTTGACTGGAAGGCTTCTGATAACACACACGTTAATGACTAATATATATTTTGCATATGTATCATATACTGTATCCTTACAATACAGTAAGCTACAGAAAAGAAAATGTTATTAAGAAAATCGTAAGGAAAGGAAAATACATTTATAGTGCTGTACTGTATGTATTTATTGAAAATAATCTGTGTACGAGTGGACTCTTGCAGTTCAAACTTCTGTTATTCAAGGGTCAACTGTAATTTGTCAGAATGAGAAGTAACATAATTTCAAATTAATTACTTATTATAGCAGTCTGTTAAAATACCGATCCAGGCTAAAGACTGGTTTTGAAACAGCCTTGTATATGAGTAAATTGTAATTAACAATGACAGAATTACAGGACAGTATTCTGAAAAGTCATGCTTAGAGTACTTAACAAATACAAGGGGTGGTGATTAAATACTGGAGGAAACCAACCAATATGGCATCAAAATTAAAATACGCATCACGTTTAAAATGCAAAACTTTCCCAACTGTATAAAAACGTGACCCTTCCTTTGTAAAGTCTGACATTCTCTTTTTTGTGTCTCCTAAGGACTCTCGCGGCTGGAATGGGATCATCCAGTGCCTCCGCAGGTCAATTCCACCAGCAGGTAGAGACGGAGCAGAGGGCTACAGTACTCCCCCTCCTCCCAGGGACGGATGAGCAAGGTGCTCCCGTGGTATAATCTGATGGGTGCCAGACAAGACCACATTTCAAAAATACACACTCCCAAACCAGTCATTTCATTAATAAATCTCAGTTCTTTTATGCTGATCATGCTTTCTTCAAAATGCCTCTAATTAAACCCAAATAACCCTGGGAGGTGGGGGATAAAGTATTACTATGAATCCTAATTAGAATTAGCATAAATCCTAACTTTCCTTCCCTAACTGTAATCTTGTCTCTTCCACAAATCTGAAAGTAATGGAAGGGAAAAGGAATTTATTTATAAACACTCAGCAGCAGCTCAAGGCATGTACGCATCTTTTCATTTCTGTATTTCATTATGGAAAAATTGCACAGAACATATGAACCACACTGAGTGTCTGAAATCAAAATGTTACAAATGGTTTAGCATATCTTTTCAGTAATATACTTTTAAAAAAGTTGTATGTCAACAGAAATTAACGTAAAAAATAGTCTGATTCCACTTTCATATTAAATCACAAAATAAGTTCCATTTATTAGAAATATTTAAGTAAATATAAAACGAATGATGGTCATAGCTTTTCTAAGAATAAGTATACTGGCTTTACCTTTCTTTTTTTTTTTAAAGATCTTATTTATTTGACACAGAGAGAGAGAAAACACAAGCAGTGGGAGTGGCAGTGGGAGAGGAAAAAGCAGGCTCCCCACTGAGCAGGAAGCCTGACCCCAGAACCCTGGGATCATGACCCAAGTTGAAGGCAGATGCTTAACGAACTGAGCCACTCAGGCACCCGTTGGTATTACCTTTCTATAGGCCTGCAGCTGACCATCTGGAATTCCTGATGGATATGAAATTGTCACAAGATTTTTTTCCCCTGGCAATAGAAAGTGCAATGGTTCGGGGACCACAATAGATGTTCCTTTCATATATTTCAAAATGCACTTCTCCATATCAGTTAGCTGATTATGAATTGCATCAACTAGAAGCTTACGAACTCTGCAGAGGGAAATATTCAAGTGCATTAACAAAAATTATAGTGGCTATGATAAATGAGAATGGAGAGTTACTATATCCCAAATACAGTAAAAAACTTGACTGGACCAGGATTATTAAACGAAGTCTAAATTTATGCAAAATTAAGTAGACTGTATATTTCCTATGTGTAGATAAAGGGAAAACTTTATAGGTTTTGCATACTACCCTACTTCCTCTAAATAAACATTTAATTACTAGATGACTCAGTTTAATAACAAGGAATAAATCATAATTAAAATAACAACAATCCTGGATATGTCTATATGATATTTAAAAACAGGCTCTGATTACTCTGGGGGGGAGTGCTTATATAAACGTGTCAGTAATAGTACAAAATCCTTACTTTCCCCATGTTTCCTCTGGAGCAACAGACAGAACTACATCAACGGGTAAAGTCATACTAACGTAGTGGTGTCCTCCGCTTTCTCTTTCAATGATGGGGGTTACAGCTCCCAGAGAGGTTGACATTTCCAGCATAAGATCTACATTTACTATTTGATGCTATAGAGATAAACAGTAATAGTCAACTTATAGCACATTGAACATTAAATATAAAGGGCAAGTAAAATGACTTTTTAAGGGCCACATAAAGCTGTATTACATAAATTGTTTAAAAGCACAAATCTTATCTTAAAAAAAACTTCTCTGCTTCAAAATAATCTGAGGAGAGGTGGAGAGGGAGTGGGGATGAAGATGAACCCAGACTGACCATATGTTGATAAACATTTTTTTAAACATTTGTGTGTGTGTGTGTGTGTGTTGATAAACATTACAGCTGGTATAGAGGTTCACCAGGATTCATATATTATCCTACTTTTGTAGAGTCTGAGAGTGAAAAAAAAAAAAATCAAATGAACAAGATACAATAACCACACACCAAAAGAACTTTTAAACATACATTAGAACTATAAATCCCTGGCCTAAAGACACAGAGAACTATAAACAAATACCGAATTCCGTTAGTAGGTCTGATTTTGACAGTGGTATGGAATAACAATTCTGAAAATACTTTCTGTTTCGAACAAATCTGGCAAAATACTGAGAATACTGGAAGCCAGGTTTCTCACTGGCTAAAAGTCATGAATTGAGTGAGGTAGAAGTAGAATTGGAAATATAAATATGATTTACATAGATAAATAGGAACATAGTGTGTGTGTGTGTGTGTGTGTGTGTGTGTGTATCCATGTATGTTATGTATACATGTGTATGCTCCTTAGAGAAATGGCTGATTCCTGAGCTGGACCATGAACACTACATGATATGCCTAGAACATCTTGTGGAAGAAGTTCAAAGTACTCAAAAACACAATGTCAAAAGGACATTGGAGCCAGCTAGAAGAAGCTTTCATGGGCCAAATCTTGGAAAATGTGGCATCCAAATAACTAATGAGAGTAACAGATTCTAACTCACTGCAAAGAACAGGAACCTATGCTTCCATGCATATAATAAATCAACAGGGAAAAGCAAAGCTCTTCCTTATGGTATAATGTCATCTAAGAACTGTAGAAGGAAATGAGAAAAATTACCACTTTGTAACCATCAGGTTAATGTTGGATTCAGACAAAAATTATCAATTGATACTGAAAGTGGTGGGTAAAACTTTGGTGAGGAATAGGATAGCCTCAAAATATCTTACCATGAGATACTGACTACTTACAAGGGAAAAAATAGTGCCCTCCCAGAGAAGAAAACCAGCAGAGTTACCACCACCAATACTAGAGGCAGACTGACAGCACGTACCTCTCTAATGTGACGTACTGAGGAGGACAAGATATTACTTCGGTCATATTCCTATCAACAGTGCACCACCTGAATCTAATCATGAGGAAACCTAAAACAAACCCCACTGAGGAACAGTCTACAAAATACCTGACCCATACTCCTCAAAATGTCAAGCTCCAACTACTGGTAAGTCTCAAATCGTTTGATCTACAGCCTACGGGTTCTTTATATACGTTCCATACTTGTAAATCTAACAGCTCATGTGCACAGCTCACTGGTGTCTCAACCACGTGACCAAAACTGACCTCATGTCTTCCCCATCACCCATCTTTACCCAAGCAAGAAAATGGTCGTCCCATATCCAATTCATTTCCAAGTGTCATCTGTTTTATCCCCTAAATATCTCTTGGATCCCTTCCCTGCTCTCCATTACCATAGCTGTTGGCTTAGTTCTGCTTCTTCTGAAGTGGCCCCCGCCTACCTCTCTAACCTCATGGCCACCCTATTTTCCCGTAACAGCCTAGAAAAACACTGTATTTGTATTAACTTCATACAACTTCCTCCCTTGAAGTAGCTCCACTTTTCATCTCCAGTATTTGCCAAGTTTGTGGCGTATGGCAGGTCCTCAATAACAATGGTTCAAAAAGCACCAGAACTAAGAACAATGTGAAGAAAAGTAAATAATTTATTATTTACTATCTCACAGCATAATGTGTCACTGTCATGTTTCAGCATGGTTCCTTTTTATTTATTTTTAAGTAATTTGCAAACATACTCGAGCTGTATATTTTTGTGGGAGCAAAGAAAGCATCCCCAAAAAGGTACGTATTAAGATATATATCAATATGGAACAAAAGCTTAGACATGTAAAACAGAGATATAACTTCTGACAAGTCATTTACTCTTTCTGGACCTCAATAATCTGATCTGTAAAAAATAAGACGGTTGCATTAAATAATCTCTAAGATCTCACTCCAGTCCAAATTCAAGGATTACAAATGTTTAACACTAAGAAGACAGGTGACTTGCTTACCATGTCCGATAACTTTTTGTCTTTCTTTCTCATAAATTTTCGTTTTGTATCTTCTTCCTGTTCAAAGCTAGACGTTTAATACACAAGATGTTTATAATAAGAAACGACATTTTGAAAACATTTCTAGCAATTTTCAAACATACTCACTGAATAAAGCGCATTATGTTCTTACAAGCAGAACTATCACTCAGTTCTCCTGGAATGGTGTTTATGTCACTGTTAGGCCATATATAGACTGAACTGTGGCAGATTCTGAACACAAGTGCATTTGAAGAAAGCTTGGTTGACAGGTCACTCAGTACATGTTTTAGTGCTTTCTTGATAAATATTTCTAAATTAAAAGAATACAAATAGGAAGTTAATGAGAAAAATCTTTTTCAACAAGAATGGTTCCAAACACACAGAAGTAGAACATAGTAAAACTGACTCCCAAATAATTATTCTCCAGAGTCGATAATATATAAAAAATTTTTTGTCTTTCTTTTAAAAAAATTGAGATAAAATTCAGACCATAAAATTCATCCTTTTAATGTCTATGATTCAGTTGCTTTTAGCATACTGACAAGGTTTTACAATCATCACTAATTCCAAAACACTGTCATCGCCCCAAAAGAACCCTATACTTATCAGCACTCATTCCCCATTCCTCCTACACTGACCCACGGCAGCCACTAATCTACTTTCTGTCTCTACAGATTTGCCTATTCTGGACATGTCCCATAAATGGAATCATACTTTATGTGTCCTTTCATGTCTACCTTTCACCCTGTATAGTATTTCCAAGATTCATTCATATGGTAGCATAAATCAGTACTTCATTTCTTTTTATGGCCCAATAACATTCCCTTGAATGGATACAACACACTCGTTTATCCATTCATAAACTGATACACACATGGATGGTCTCTTTGCTTTCTGGCTACCATGCTGAATGCAATGCACATTTGTGTGCAAGTTACTGTGTGCATATGTTTTCAACTTTCTTAGGTGATCACTTAGGAGTAGAATTGCTGGGTCACAGGGTAACTCTGTGTTTAACCTTTTGAGGAACTGCCAAACTGTTTTCCAAAGGAGCCGCACCATTTTATATTCCACCAGCAACGTAGGACGACTCCAATTACTTTCAAAATACCATATAACTTATAGCAATAAAACTATTGAATGAAATTCAAATTTCTTTGCAGTTCTTTTTTTCTTTGGACTCTATCCCACTAAGAATACAGTATAACCAAAGTACTGTAGTCTAAAGTCAAAGTTTTTTCTGTGTAGTGTGCTGTTAGCCTGACACTTGTTTGACTTCATTTTCAGGGATTTTTTTTTTATTTACTATAATTTTTGGAATATGTAAAACATTTTCATGGTTCAAGAAGATAATTAAAGAAGACAATACATATATACTTATTTTAGCTTTATATTCTTAAATCCTAAACCTATTTAACCTTGTGATTAAAATATTTATTTAACTATCACACTGGTATCTTCATTAAATAAATACCTTGGGGTTGTGGTAGAGAAAAGATTACTTATAACAAGTCAGATTTTAAGACATCTTGATATGTTTCAGAAGGCTAAAGTTAAAGATTTTCAGCTACACTACAAAAGACAAACATAATTCCTGGATTATCTTCTGTTTATCCCTGAAGGATCAAGAGATAAACTAATCTAAAAAAACTGTGATGTCTTTAAAGTTAAGCACCTCCTACATCTATATTTTCTCATTAATGATTCCCTTCACTGGGTATTTGAAAGAGTTCCATATTGTAGGAAGAATATAATCAAGTCAGAAGACAAACTCAAATATGTTAATTACTTAGTAAAAAGTATTGCAGTCCTTGTTTACATTTGAAATTACATTATTGTATCTACTGACTAACGGATTAATTATACTTTGCAATAAGTTCATAGTAAAGTGTATCTTCAACTTATATGAGGTTGTGCAATATAAGGCTTTAACCACACAAGTTAACATATTAGAGAACTACACTTTACTAATAAGATATGCCTGAAAATTAGTTTGATTTAGTCTTTGTAAGATGGTTCTCATCTTGCTGGCACATTAGAAACACCCAGAAAGCTTACTGATTCCTGGATCTCTGTCCCGGAGACTTACTTTCATTCATTTGGGAGTGGGGATTCAATGGACCAAGTTCGAGAGCAATTTTTTTTTTTAGCATGAAGGGATGAGTCAGAACATTCTGCGTTCTCTCCCTTCCTATTTCCATGGGGCCAGGAAACGATCGCCAGCTAGTGACCTCCTACAATGAACTTGGCACTTTTCATTCCTTATCTTTCTGAACTTCTCTTGTGGTTTCTGACACCACTGATCATACTTTTTATGAGTGATTTTATTTATTATCACGGTGTTAATGATCATCCTTCAGAGATACTCTCTCTCTCTAGTCCTGACCACCCCACCCCTAAGTTTCAGATTCAAATTACCCTACGCCTGCTGGGAATCTGCACTTGATCTACTCTGGCATCTCAAATGAAACACCTTTCAAACACAACTCATCTTCCTCCTCTGATAGTCTTTACTTCTGTTTGTGGCCTGAGCCCAAGTCAGAAACAGGACGACATTCTAGAATCTGCTTGATACAAACTCTGCTGATACTTCTCCCATAGAATTCGTATACCATTACAAAACGACATAACTTTCAAGAGTGTGGAGCGGAGACTCAGGATTATGTATAGCTGCAAGTCTGCAATGTAAAAATCTGCATGCCTTGTTTACATTGTGCTCATTCTGGATATTTATATTTACTGTGACAATTTTCTGCCAGTGGGCAGTGAGGTTTTTTAAAGAAAGGGGACATCTTTTGCTAAAAGATGAAGCCTCAAAGGCTAGCAGTGATGCCGCAACACAGTGCCTAAGTTCAAATCCAATTTATAGAACTCACTAACCATATGACTTGAGTTTATCCTCTCTCTCACTCAGTTTCATTTGCTTCACGAAGCAGGATCCCAGTATATTTCATCAAGGATTTTATAATAAAAAAGGAGAGTTTTTTTGGTCAGACCTACCATTAGCAGTAGCTAGCTGAAAAGCTAGATCAAGGCCTCCTCTTATTCTGAAGAGTATATCCATAGTCTCTGAAATCACCTAACATAAATAGAACCAAAATTCCATTGTAAAACAAAACAAATTCATCCTCATACAAATGAGATTCAATTCTACTTCTGGAAATTTGCTCTAAGGAAATAATCAAAGTTCAGTAAAAATTTAACTTCAATGTTGTCCACGTATCATACTGCTGTTCATCACAGAAAAAAACCTGGAAACCACCTAAATAATTATCAATAAGAAGTCAGTTAAATAACGAACAATACTACCATACAAAATTAACCAACCACTTGAACAATTGCACGATGAAGAGTTCTACAGCTGCCATTTGAACAAAAAATATTTAATGACAATGAAAAATACCGAAAACAAAAGTTAAAAAGGCAAGAGCAAATGTAACTCTGTATGATTTTGCACAATGTAACTAATCGCTCAGTACTTTTGTACTCTTCTGTAAAATTGGAAAAATCTATTTCATATGGTTGTTGTGATGATTCCACAAAAGATCTTAAGTGAAAGGACTACAGCCTCCCTAGAATTCTGAACTGAGATCCTCTCTGAAGAAATAATATTTAAGCTAAGATGAGAAGGGTAAGTAGGTACGAGTATTAACAATTGTAAAGGAAAGATGGGGATGGAGGTGGGAGAACCCATTCCAGGCAGGGGCACAGACTGACGAAAATCTGCTTGAAAGAATACTTAAGAAACTACCACAGATGTTGAGATCTGGTGAGGGCAAGGACAGGGATGGTAGGAGTAGAGTGAATGACAGTTGATAACCCTGTAGAAATAGAATGCATAGGACCTGATCACTGACCAGATGTTCAGGAGTTGAGAAATGAAAGATGTCAAGGATGATGTCTAGCTTTTGGCATGCACAACATGGTGGATTTACTGACATGCGGATCCTTGGAGGGAAGAGCAGGTGTGGACATGAGGGGAGGTGGAAATAAAGAGTCAGTTTTGAACTTGCTGAGTCTGAAATACGTATGAATTATTCAAGTGAAGGTACAATTAGTAGATAAAGACCTAGAGCTCGGAATACGGTTCTAAAAACCGGATATACAAATTTGGGAGGAAGCACAGGGTGTAAAGAAGAGCACCCCTGAAGAACACCACATCTAGGATAGGGCTTGGAGGACCTGGAGGAGCAATTAGGAGGGAAACCGGGGGACTGTGACATCACCGGACCTAAGGGAATAGAGTATTTCAAGAAAGTTACTCCTATACTTCGCAGGTCCGACACTTCTTCAAACCCTCAAGGACGCCAAATAATCCCTCATTCTCAAAATGCGATCACAAGGAGGCGGCGCGGGGAGCGCAGGTCCTAACGCGGCTGAGCTGGAATATTCTAGGCTGTGCGGGGCAGTTTCCCTCCAGCTCCACCAGGGAGAGACCGAGAGAAAGACGGCCCAGACCACCGAGTTCGCAACTGCCACCGTGGGCCCCGGCAGTGCCAGCTCCTTTCCAGGGCTTAGACCCACGGCGGCTACGAAAGCCCGAGGTAAAACGCAGGGGTCGAGGGTGAGCGGAGGTACTCACCAAGTCAGCTACGTGTCTATGACAAAGGCGCTGACGTCCGCGCAAGGGTTCAGCACGCTGGCCCGGAAGTGGCGTTTCCAGGGGCGGAGCCTGGGAAGGCTGACTACAACTCCCAACATGCCCCGCAGTAACGTCGTGGGGCGTATTTTAGCACAGCTCCTCGCGGACGGATAAGGCTTCCTCCTAGCATCCTTCTCTCAGTAAATTCTATTGGTTGAGTCCTTCGCATTCGACCCACACTCTTCAGTCTTTCTGTATATTCCGTGATGCGGCTCAGAACTCCCCACAGAGACTACCGTAGCGCCCTCTGAAACGAGTCCTCCCGTACCCGAGGCAACGCGTCACAATAAACACGTGCGGCCACAGTCGTTATCAGCAGTGCGCGGAGCGTGCGGAGGCGCTTCTCCGTGAGGCGTCGCGCGGGAAGCGCTTGCGCCAGGTGGTCCCCAGCACTTGTAGCTCCTGCCGCGGAGTTAACACGGACCCGACCTCAGACGACCTGGTCTCGGCTGTCGGACCGGGTGTCCTTCTGAGAGGTGACTTGGTCCTCGGGGCCTCAGGGTGTTGTCCTTTCGCTACCGTCCTCCCACGAGCCTGTTTTCTTAATGGGGAATCACGTTCCTGTCGCCTCACCAGTTTTCCGACCCTCCCCTCAGCGCTTTAAGCACGAGGGACCCTGCCGAGTTCACTCGTGTTAGATTGGAAGCGCCCTGGGGTCAGGACCCAGGCCCTTTGAAATGTCCTAGCTTCTGTCAGGGAGCTTCACCCAGAGGAGGGGTTTGCAAGGTGTGTGTGGGATGAATGAACGGTTCTGTCAATGGTGCTCAGCAAGACCTAAGTAGTGGAAAAATTCAGGGCGGAAACCCCTGTCCTTCCTCCCTCGGTGGCTCGCGTTGTCGCGTGCGGGAGCCGTGCAGACACTGCGGAGACCGCGGTGAGGAAGCGCCACACTCACCCGGTTCCTGCTGTGGGGAAGCCAGTGGAAAACAGCTGGTAATGAAAGGGCTCCCACACGCTGTACATGAACCGATAGCCCATTAGGTAAACCGTGGTGAGGGCTTAGGAAGAGAAGTACGTGATGTGCGGTCATTACAGGCAAATGGGCTGCACCATCCGGAGGGTCCGTGCTAACTGGGGGAACTACCGGGGTCAGCACAGTGAAGTACTCGCATGCAGTGCAACAGCATGTGCCATGGTCCTGTGGCTGGAGCGAGCCTGATGTGAGAACCGAAAGAAGCCACATGCAGCCCAGGTGCCAGCGAGTGGGGTTCGCATGGTGACAAGTGGGGGTGATAGCGGACCCTGGGAGCCATTTAAAGGATTTGAGCCCGGGTAACGACACAGGACGCCCGTGTGGTTGGGCAGTGGGATGGAACCTGGAAACACGCCGCACGTGAAGGTAGCACATCCCAGCTGACCGACATTTGCTTCTAAAACAGAGCAGAGGAGGAGTTGCAATGTGGGGAAATGGAAGCGTATCTTCTTAGGCTTCAGTTTAAACGGAATCTTCCCTTGCGCCTCTGATATTACCCGTTAGCAATGCTGATGCTCAGATGAGCCACAGTTGCAAATAGGCGAGTGTGTTGTGTCACCGAAATTCAAGGTACAATGTTCTTACCTTGGGAAGCATAAGCCCGTGTTTGTTTTATTCAGTAATGTATGCCCAGAGCCTAGATCTGGTCGGTACTTAAAAAATATTATGGGGGCGCCTGGGTGGCTCAGTCCCTTAAGTGACGCACTCTGGATCTCAGCTCAGGTCTTGATCCCAGGGTGGTGCTTTCAAGTGCCCCGTTGGGGCTCCACGCAGAGTGTGGAGCCTATGGAAAAAATATATATAGATGTATGTATATATATACAAAATGATTAAATGGAGGCAAGCAAATAATCCTTAGCTCTTTGGTCTTCCTTTCCAGAACAAGTCTAATTTAAAAAAATCTGAATAAATACTTGAATGTTTAATGTGATATTTCAAAAGAAAATTCACAATTGCAGTTTGCCCTTTAACAAATACTCTTAATTCATTGGGGATTCTTGTTTGTTTTGTTGTTCTTAACTTTTATCTTGCCTGGACAATTGTCCTTTCCCATCCATCCCCGTTGTGAACTAATTTTGCCAGTGACACATTTCTTGTATTCGTTTAAACTTGAGAAAACTCAAGAACTGTACGATAATAACACATAATAATTACACGTGTTGTGCATTCTGAAAAACTGTTGTAATTTCCAACATGAGCGACAATGCAGTATGTTTAAGTCATTTGATCTAAACTGAAAGTGCCCCCCACCTTATGTAAATATGATTTTTAAATCTACTTTGAACTTCTCAAAAGAAAGATGTTTTTTACACAGTATTTATACTATACTATACAGTAACAGTTTTATCATTTACAACAGATAAATGCAATGCGACAGATGCTGTCATACACATTTCCTCGTACTTTGTGGATACTTCACACACAGAATCCAGGGGAGGGTTTGTGGTGATAATTTTAAATGCTATTATTCCCCTTCAGCCCCACAAAGTAGATTCTTTCCCCACATAGTTTGGGACCATTGTTTTATAGTGAATGCTAATTCTCAGACTGAAAGTAATTTGGACTGAAATTTAATAATTGCCTTTTCCCTAAATTTTTTCCCTGTATTTTTCAGTGTAAATTAGGATTTTACTATAAAAAAAATAGCCATAAAGAACGCTTTGAAGTTGTCAATATAGAGGATACCACCACAAGAAGGAACCATGCCTGTAGAAGGAGGGAAAACTGATATGGAGAGGATTGGCCTCTTCAGTGAGATGGAATATGTTACTGTTGGTGATAAATATGTGTCAGCATTTAATCGTAAGTATATCTGGTTTTCTTTACAGCCTAATAGTGGATATTTTCCATATGAAATTTTGGATTTAATATTTAGGTTAAGTGGTATTTTTTAATGCTCTATATTTTAGGGCATTAAGTTTAAAGTTGAATAAACTTGTAAAATTTCAATAGAGTTAAGAGAGAACGTCATTTTACAAAAGCAGGAAGCTCCTTTCACTCGGATACCCTTCCTTTGTATATTTTTGTCATAGGTAATTTTACTTCTTTCCAAAGGTGCATGGTGATTTTCTATCAGAATATTTAGTTTTTAGCTTATGGTTTCTCAGATGGGACACTCTGTTATGCAAGCAGCATTTACACGTGCAACCCCAAAGGCCATACATGATTACTTTCCTGAAAAGTGAAATGCTAAGTGAATAGCTGAGGGATTTTTAGAAGAGTCATAAATAATAAAGAGCTAAAGTAAATAAACATTTTAAATGTCTCAGTTTAATTTTTGGCTATTCAATGACTCCTCTGTTCCAAAAAGAATACACTGACATGAAACATCTCCAAGATATATTGTTAAATAAAAAAAATCAAGGTGCAGAATTGTTTATTATATATTATGCTAAGCATCAAAGATGGAAAAGGGTATATATGAAAATATTCATTGGGACGTGTTTAAACATTCTCTGGAAGACAAAATATCATGATTTCCTGTGGGAGAGGACCTGGATGTACGAGTGTGGGAGGAAAATTTATTGTAAAAACATATTGAATTTGGAACTATGTGAATATATTACCTTTTCAAAAATTTAAGTTAGAAAATCAGTGATACAAATTCATATTTAAATAACTGGTTGATTTAAAGATTGTTTGTAGTTCAAAAAAATTTTCACATTGCTGAAGGACTTCCCAAATTGAGCTCTCCTAGATCTAAATTATAAAAGAAGCTCTAAATATTTATAAAAACAGCCTTTAAAAGAAATTCCTGGGCTACTAGGATTTTGTTGTATAAATATATCACATTTATTTATCTGTTCTCCTGTTCATGGAGTAGTTACTTGTTTTTGAATATTATGAATGAAACTGCTATGAAAATTCTTGTTCACGTCTTTTAGTGAGTATAGACAATTCATGTTGAGTATATATCCGGGGGGGAATTGCCTCAGTTTGAGTATGGAACACCCTTCCCTTCAACCTAAACACACCCACACGCAGGTACTTGCTGATAATCTCACACAGATGGGGAAGTGTTGGATTAAATGACTTTCAGGGTCTCTTCCAGCTCTAAAATTCAGAGTCTATAACCAGGACCTAATTATTAAAATGAGTTAATGGAAACATCTTAGGTCTTATTGCCAGTGTAGTCTGTAACACAGAGCTTTCAGTGAATGGTTTGAGACAGCATTTTAGAGCTCAAAACTCACTGGCCCCAATCACAGTATGAAACTTTTCTCAGTTATTTTTCATGTTCTTTAATTATTAGTGAGCTTAAAATTATGATATTCCTAATTTATTTTTAAAGGACCCTTTAATGAGGCTGCAAGCAAGAATAAACAGATGCTACCTGGGGGATCCAAAGAAATGTCAAACCTCCAGGCAGGTTATTTTGATCCCCATTTTGTAAGGATATTTGAAGGTGAAGGCTACGTAAGTCTGAATCAAGTGAGGAGACGGCATATGATGGAAGAAGCCAAAAAAAATCTAGGCAAAGCCTTCCTCCCTAGTAGTGGAGATAAAAAGCCGTAAGTGTTTGGGGGGAAAGGTCATAAATATATCTCCTGCACTTTTCTCTCCTCTAGCCCAAATTGAGTGTTTCCTGGAGGACTTAAGTATGATTCATTTTTTAAAATATGATTTTTAGGATGAACTTGTCTTAGGTGGAGACAGTTATATTGGGTGATATAAGTTGACAGGTAGTTTTGGTTAAGTAGATCCTCATCTCATTAAATTTTTGATTATGTCATTGCTTTCTATTAGTTATATAATAAAAGCCAACTAAATAATGCAAATACATTTGTTGGAAAACCTTGAAAAAACTGCCTTGGGTCATCTGTGCCCTTTACTCTTTTTCTGCTTTGTAAAAACTTTTAAAAAGTATACATAAAAATTATAAAATTAGGAGGAGCCTTTTTTGACAAAGAAGATAATTTATCAAGACATGTTATTTAAAAATCATTGTGAAGATGTATGGAGTTTAACAATATTTTAGTTTTGACAGTTGTCAGTGTAAAGTTTCATTTTTTTTCCTTACCTTTAAACCACTAAACAAAGAAAATCATATAGTCTGTTACATCATATTATATAGCTGAGCTTTATGATATGATGTTAAGGAACACTCTGTAATGTTGACTCTGTAGAATTTATGATAGATGAGGATTGGTTAATGGCCTATTTTGTACTTAATTGTGCTATTTTTTTTTTTGAGGTTAGTAAAACTGCAATCTTCTGAATTAATGGAAACTATTGTTTCTTCCTGGTGATTATGAAATTTTGTTTATGTGGAACATTTAAAATAAGCATAAAAAATTAAAAACATTATCTCATCTGAAAATTTGTGACTTTGGAAAATGGGAGAAATCGGATTAAAAACAAAAAACTGGTGGTTTTTTCTTACTAAAGTTAGGCAAGTCAATTCCATTGCGTATATTTTGTTCCCTTTTCAGTCATTTTTTATAAATTGTGATCAAATATGTATAACAGAAAATTTGCTGTATTAATTTGCCTCCTTTTCTTAAAACTGTATTGAAGATGTGGTTTAGGAAGCTACTATGGAACATTAGGTGGTCCCGTGCCATTCTTCAGTGCACAGTCAAAACCCAGAGAAAAATATGAGGCACCTGGAAAGAATTTGTACACAAACCCAGGAAAGAAAGGAACTGGATACGGGTAAGATATTTTTCATACTTGCGTATCATTTGTTTTGAACTTAAAAAAATAAAATTTAAAATTTCTGAATCCTAAAGTCACCACTACTTAATTTCTTTCCTTAGCTATGCAAATATTACCATAGGTAAACAGCTAACACACTCTGCTGATTTCTACGATGCACCCAAACTAAATTATAAGGTAAAATAATCTATTTTAACTTTCGTCAATCTTTCTTGTAGTTGACCTAGAGATTAATAATGGGTTGTTTTATTTTATCAGTATTTGTATTACTAGGGCGACGGTAGACTGATGTTTATGAATTGTGATAATTTTACCTTTTTGATATTAGACTTCCATATCTTGTTGTAGATCTTCTTAGCTCTTCCCAGGATGAGCTTTTATCTCCTGCTATAGTTTACCACATCTACCTTATATCTCTTTCAACTAGTTATGAGACTTCTGTTAACTTGGCCTGATCAGCTATGTCCAGTTTTGAGTAGAAGAGTCATGTCCTAACCCTTAGCCACATTCCCACTATACCCTGATAACTTGAGGCTAAGACAGTAGTGGTAGTACCTTTGGTCTAATCAAACCATTATGATCAACGAATGGAATACAGGAGTGATAGGGAGAAAGGAGAAGGTAGAGAATGGGTGAATACCTACAGAAAAGAGAGAGTGATAAGATGAGAGGAAAGTACTCTATTAAATGACAGAAATAAACGCTTAATGTACTGATATATGCCTCTACACTCATTTTATATAATATTTGACTTTGAATGAAACAAAGTCACTTATATAGTAGACAAAGCCTACGTGGGAATGAGTAGAGGAAACCTTATAAATTTAGGAGCAGTATCAACATAATTTAACAATTTCAATATAACTTAAAGGAAACTGGCATTAACGAAAAGTCAAGTTCGTTTGGACATTAAGCAATAGAACTTAAATGGCAAGCATTATTTTTTTTGTTTTAGGCATGCAGTCTTCAACACTTTTGCCGTGGTGACTTTAAGCAGCAGTCGGGCCATGAGATAGAAGGATAGTGGCCATTTTTGCAAAGGGGTGTGTCCAAACTCAGGAAGAGTTTTCTATTAAATTGAGCAGAAAACTTGGTCATTTAATAAGCATCTTTGTTTCTATGTATGAATTATTACAAAATTATGTATAAACCACTTTTCATCTGTAGGAATAGTAGTAATAACACATAATATATAAATACAAGGCAGTTTTATCAGTGACTCAATAATTATTCTTTTTTAAAAAAAGTATTTATGTATTTGAGAGAGAGAGAGCACGAGCGGGGGGGCGGGGGGAGGGATAAGAAGACTCCCTGCTGAGCAGGGACCCCAGGCCCCTGGGATCATGACCTGAGCCGAAGGCAGACACCTAACCAACTGAGCCCCCCAGGCACCCCAGTAATTAGTCTTTTATCCTAAACTTTATGTGCATAAGATACTTTTCTCTCCTAATAGTAAAGTTCTGTTATTTTCAGAACTTAATATTTATAATTCAGAAATTTTATATATTTTTTAGAATTTTAAAGAGATTACTCCGCTGCATTCTTCCTTGATTGTTTCTGACAAGAAATCTGCTGTCATGCTGAGTTTTGTTCTTCTCTATGTACTTACTGTCCTTTTTCCTCTGGCTACTTTTAAGATTTCCATGTTACTCATTCGAGCAAGTTGATTATGATGTGCCTTGGTGGTGTTTTCATCTTGCTTCTTGTTCTTGGGGTTTATTGAGCTTCTTGGATCTGTGGGTTTATAGTTTTCATCAAAGTTGGAATATTTTCAGCTATTATTTCTCCAGTTAATTTTTCTGTTCTTCTGTCTTTCCCCTCTCCTTCAGGAACTCGTATTACATATGCATTAGCTCTCTTGAAATTCTCCCACAGTTTATCAGTGCTCTGTTTGCTTTTTTTTTTTTTAATTCTCTTTTTTCCTTCTTTGTATTTCATTTTGAATTGTTTCTTTTTTCTGTGTCCATAAGGTCACTAATCTATTCTTCTTGCAAGGTGCAATATGCTGTTAATGCCATCCTGTGTATTTCTTTTTTTTTTTTTTTTAAGATTTTATTTATTTATTCAACAGAGATAGAGAGAGCCAGTGAGAGAGGGAACACAAGCATGGGGAATGGGAGAGGAAGAAGCAGGCTCACAGTGGAAAAGCCTGATGTGGGGCTCGATCCCACAACACCAGGATCACGCCCTGAGCCGAAGGCAGACGCTTAACCGCTGTGCCACCCAGGCGCCCCCATCCTGTGTATTTCTAATCTCACACATTGCGCTTTTGCTCTCCAGACATTCTACTTGAGTGTTTTTATATGTCTCTATGTAGCTTTATGAGCATATAGAATACAGTTTAATTATTGTTTCTATTTCCTTCTCTGCTAATTCTGACATCTATGTTAGTTCTTGGTTGATTTTGAATTACTGGTTTTTCTTGTTGGTAGAGGTCGTATTTTCCTACTTTGTATTATTAATGATTTTTGATTTGATGTCAGGCACTGTGACATTTACTTTGTTGAGTGCTGTATATTTTTTTTGAATTATAAAAATTCTTGGGCATTGTTCTGGGATGCAGTGAAATGATTTGGAAACAGTTTGATTTTTTTTCAGGTCTCACTTTTAAGATTTGTTAGGTGGAACAGGAGCAATGCTCAATCTAGGGCCAATTATCCCAGCTACTGAGGTCACCCCTTTCTGTGTGCTCTACCCAGTGCCCTGGCAGTCACGTTTTCCAGTATAGCTGATGGAACCTGAACTCTTGCCAGCCCTGTGGTAAGAGCCAGACACTGTAACTTCTAGTCTTTTTAGGGGTTCCTTTTTTTGGCTTTGAGTAGTTTACTCACATCTATGTGCTGATTCATACTCAACTGAATACTCTAGGGCACGGGTTGGTAGAAAAAGCACAATATTCTAGTAAAAGGTGACCATACTCTAGCAAAAGGTGATCTTTAAAGCATTGCTTTACGGTAACCTACATCAGCATCACCTGGGGTGACTGATTTTGGAGCCATCTAACAGACCAAGAGGATCAGAAATCCCTGAGAGAAGGGCTTGTAATTTGTGTTTCAAGTAAATTGTCAAGAGATTACTATGAAAACTAAAATTTGAGGCACACTGCCCCAAAGGATAAATGGAATAAATTATCATTACCACTGTGGTGTGGAAGAGGGGATATCTTTTGTATCATAGAAATAAAACATAAATGAATGTTTTAAAGAAGTGAATCTAGCAGTAAATATTTTAAAAATCTGCATTCTTGTGTTAAAATTTAAAAGAAAATTTAACTGTTACTTCTAATTTGAATAATTTATGTTACATGCTTTCAAACTCTGATTTACAGAAGGAGAATGAAGAACACCATCGTTTAATTAAAGGAGCACCTTTCAAGTTAAACCTTTACCCAAGGGAATATTTTGATACCAATCCTTATTCGTCTGAGAAACCTTTACCACCAATTAAAAAAACAGAGAAGAAAGAATTACTTTCACACCCCTTTAAGCCCTCTTCTCCGGGGAAAAAGGTAAGTTAAAAATTTTAGAATTAAAAATTATTACACATTATAAAGAACTGTTGCTTCTTTCTGTCAAATCATTTTATTAGCCATGTAAATAATAAACTTCTGTTTATTATTCCATTCTTATTCACAGTAAGAATTGTGAAATTTATTTTAACAAAATTATGAAAAGTCACAAAGCCTGGCTGGTGTAGGGAATAATGGAGCTCTTGAAATGAAATAATATTAATCACTTCAGGTGTATTTGAGTTTGCAATGGATTTTCTCAGTGCCTCTGCAGATCTTAGGCATAGTTATTCACAAAACCATGAAAAGCCAGACCATCTTTTAGTTTTTGAAATGGTGTTTAAAATGAACTCTCTCCTACTCTGCTGAGGTTTACAAGTGTGAGTAAAGTAAAAAATGCTTTTTATAGTTTATAAACCTTAGTTTATACATTGAGTCTTCTGTGCATTGCCTGTTCATTTTCCTTGCATATTTTCTGTTAGGATATTTGTCTTTTTCAGATTGATTTGTGAGATCTTTTCATATATTAATGATATTCTTTTGTCATTTGTGTTGAAAATAATTTTTTTAGTCTGTTGAATCTTTGACTTTAGTTATGGTATTTTGTGCTATTCAGAAATTTAATAATTTGATGTAGTCAAATTTGTCAATTTTTTGGGCTGAGTTTTATGTCATTCTCAGAATGACTTTCCTTACTACCAATATTATGAAAGTGTACATTCTTGATTTCTTCTATTAGTCTTACACTTTTGCATTTAAATCTTCATTTGAAATATATTTTGACATGAAGAGCAAGGTAAGGATTCAGGTTTTATCTTTCTCAAAATCCAGGGTTTTTTTTCCTCTAAGATTTTATTTATTTGAGAGAGAGAGAGAGAGAAAGAGAGCACGCACACACGTGAGCAAGCGAGAGCAGGGGGGTGGGGCAGAGGGAGAGGGACAAGCAGACTTTCTGCTGAACAGGGAGCCTGGCTTGATCCCTGGGATCATGACCTGAGCTGAAGGCAGATGGTTAACTGACTGAGCCACCCAAGTGCCCCTTAAAATCCAGTTTTTAAGGCAGGAGGAAACTTTGGCAGAGGATGTGCTGTGCATCTTGCTTGCAATCATGATTTCAAGGGTATATACAACTCTCGAAAGTCATAGAATTGTAAACTTTAAATGGGTGCAGTTTATTGTATGTGAATTAGATTTCAAGAAAATTGGTTTTTAAAAAAGCTAGTTGTTCCTAATATGACTGATAGAATAATTTTTAATACCACTGCTTTGAAATGGCATCCTTGTCAAATCAAAATTCCCATTTTTCCCCTTCAATTTCCATTTTATTTGATGTTTATTTCTACCTATACCAAGCTACTTTTAATTACTATTACATTTTAATTTGGGATGGTCTAGTTTCTTCTTGTTACTCTTTAAAAAAATTACATCGGCTATTCTCCAGTATTCTTTAGAACTTTGAAGTTATGTTCTAAAACTCTGGGGAAAACGAAGATGTTTGGTATTTTG